>NC_089837.1:41334524-41637761 GCF_035609145.1 Eleutherodactylus coqui
GCAGCCCAATACTTCTGGAAGTGAGGCCACATGTATTGTACCAGGGCAACACTTTCCCAGTGAAATTCCCTTCACTAGGAAGAAGGGAAGGACCCAAAAGAGGTGCAGAGTGTGCTACAAAAGAGGATTAAGGAAGGACGCAGCATCATTGTGAAACGTGCCCCACACAACCCGGCCTTTGTATAAAAGATTGTTTTAGGATCTACCACACGTCCCTGAAATTTTAATGTTATTATTGCTTTGAACTGTTGGTTTATGTTTTAGGCCGCCTGCAGACAAGCGGCTCGGATCCGGCTGCGAGGATTCTCGCCGCGGGACCCGACCCGAGTGCCTGCAGAGAGCAGCGCGTACTCACCCGCGCCTGCGGCTTTGGCTGTTTGATGTGCTGGCTTACCAGACAGCCGGCGCATGCGCAGACCGGAGCTGGCATCTGGGCACTGCAGCGAGCCCCGCAGAGAAATAGAGCATGCTGCAGTTTGTTTGCCGCGCCACCAAACGCAATCCTATGGCAGCTTCCAAGGGCGGAAATTTCCCGCCGTGGAATTTTCGCCTGTCTGCAGGCGGCCTTACCCTGATGTACTTCGCACAACTTGTACATAAAACCACATGCCAAGTTCTTACCTTCCGAGCTCTGCCATGTGCCCATACAACAGTTTACATCCACATATGGGGCATTTCTGTGCTCGGGAGCAATTGGGTAACACATTGGGGGGTATCTTTTCTCCTTCTGCCCCTGGTTAAAAAAAAAATGAAAATCTAGGCCTAAACCTAAAACTACTTGAAAAATTGAAATTTTCATTTTTAACTCAAAATGTAAAAAAAAATTCCTCAAACCACTGTGGGTTCAAAATGCTAACTACACCCCTTGATAGATTCCCTGAGGGATCTAGTTTCCAAAATGGGGTCAGTTCTTGGGAGTTTCAAATGTACTGGTTCACCAGGGGCACTGCAAACACTACATGGGTTCTGAAAGTTATTCCAGCAAAATCTGCATTCAAAAAGCGCTCCTTCCCTTCTGAACCTTGCCATTCGCCCACACAACAGTCTACATCGACATATGGGGCATTTCTAAAATCTGTGAAGTCCGGGTAATACATTCCGAGTTTTGTTTCTTTGCTAATTCCTGCTGTTTTAAGAAAAAAAATGGTTTCCTATTGAAAAGCTGTAGAAAAATGGCACTGTTTTAATTTCAGATGCCCTTTTCTTTAATTCCTATAAAAAATCTAAAGGGATAATAAACTTCCTAAATGCCGTTTTGTATACTTTGAATAGTGCAGATTTTAAAGTAGGGCTATTCATGGTTTTCTGCTATACAGGCTCTTAAAATACACATCTGAACTGAATTGGTCCTTCAGATTTAGAAGTTTGCTAGTAAATTTGAAAAATTACTCCTAAATTTATATACCGTATATACTCGAGTATTATCCGACCCGAGTATAAGCCGAGACAATAAGTTTTACCACAAAAAACTGGTAAAAGTTATCGACTCGAGTATAAGCCTAGCTATACTCGAGTATATACTGGGTAAAGAAAAAATGCAATACTCACCTCCCAGCCGGCGTCAGTGTCCCCGGCACGATTGTCTCCCCGGCGGTGCGGCAAGCTGCTTGAGAATTTTTCCCACTGTCATCTCCCTGCTCAGCTTTGAATTATCCCCGCTGTGATTGGATCAAGTACCAGCCAATAACAGCTGGCGCTCGCTAAATCAATCACAGCCATTCAGTGATGTCATCCACTGAATGGCTGTGAATGATCGAGCGCGGGCTGTGATTGGCTGACGCTCGATCCAATCACAGCGCTTACCTACACAGCGCTGACGGCGGGCGAATTCAAAGCTGAGCAGAGAGATGACAGTGGGGAGAATTCTCAAGCAGCTTGCCACACCGCTGGGGAGACAATCGTGCCGGTGACACAGACACAGGCTGGGAGGTGAGTATTGTGGGTTTTTTGTTGTTGTTTTTTACCTGACTCGAGTATAAGCCGAGGGGGGCTTTTTCAGCATAAAAAAATGTGCTGAAAAACTAGGCTTATACTTGAGTATATATGGTACTTTGTGGAGTCTGAAAAAGATAAACTATCAGTTAAAAATTATTGTAATATAAAGTAGACCTATGGGAAATGTTAATTGTTAAACATTTTGTGGTGTTTGACTATCTTACTGTCTTACAAAGAGAAAAATTCAGAGTTTGAAAATTGTGAAATTTTCCAAATTTTCAGTAAATTTGGTTTTTTTCCCCTAATAAAGACAAAATTTATTGATGCAATTTTTAAACTAACATAAAGTACAATATGTCATGAAAAACAATCTCCGAATCACATTGATAAGTAAAAGCATTAAAAAGTTATTACCACATAAAGTGACAGATGTCAGATTTGAAAAGTAAGGCTCGGTCCTTAAGCCCAAAATAGGCCATGTCCTTAAGGGGTAAGCAATATTGTAAAAATGTACTAAAATATATTGTTTACAAAATTAATGGGAGTTTAATGTCTGATAATAACTAGAGATGAGCGAACCTACTCGTTTCGAGTAATTACTCGATCGAGCACCGCGATTTTCGAGTACTTCCGTACTCGGGTAAAAAGATTTGGGGGGCGCCGGGGGGCGGGGGGAGGCGTGGCAGAGCGGGGGGTAGCAGCGGGGAACAGGGGGGAGCCCTCTCTCTCTCCCTCTCCCCCCCACTCCCCGCTGCAACGCCCCACTCACCCACGGCGCCCCCCGAATCTTTTCGCCCGAGTACGTAAGTACTCGAAAATCGCGGCGCTCGGGCGAAAAAGGGGCGTGGCCGAGTAGGTTCGCTCATCTCTAATAATAACCTCTCATGTGCTAAAAAACCTTTTTGTTTTTTAGCATTCCCATATTCCAAACAAGAATCTGACATTTTCATGTTCTGTTTCTCTGCAGGGCTCGGCAAGCCAGCACATCAAACAGCCGGAGCCGCGGGCGCGGGTGAGTACGCGCTGCTCTCTGCAGGTGCTCGGGTCGGGTCCCGTGGTGAGAATCCTCGCCGCCGGATCCAACCCGCCCGTCTGCAGGCGGCCTAAGTTCTCTGTCGTGAAACAAAATTTGATTTCATTATAAAACATTTACCACATTCTAAACGAGGACATGGATTTTCTCATGTGTGACTTCTCTCATGTCTACCAAGACTTGATTTATCAATAAAACATTTCCCACATTCTGAACATGAATATGGCTTCTCTCCTGTGTGTATTCTCTGATGTATAACAAGATTAGATTTTTTTGTAAAACATTTCTCACATTCTGAACATGAATATGTTTTTTCCCCTGTGTGAATTCTCTGATGTTTAACAAGCTCTGATTTTATTATAAAACATTCCCCACATTCTAAACAAGGAAACGGCTTCTCTTCTGTGTGATATCTCTGATGTGAAACAAGATTTGATTTTTGTGTAAAACACTTACCACAATCTGAACATGAAAATGGCTTCTCTCCTGTGTGTATTCTCTGATGTGAAACAAGATTTGATTTTTTTGTAAAACCTTTACCACATTCTGAACATAAATATGGCTTTTCTCCTGTGTGTATTCTCTGATGTGAAACAAGACTTGATTTTTTGGTAAAATATTTCCCACATGTTGAACATGTATATGGATTTTCTCCGTTGTGAATTCTCTGGTGTTTAACAAGCTCTGATTTCTGATTACACGGCTTCCCACATGCTAAACATAGAAATGATTTCTCTCCTCTATGAACTCTCTGATGTTTAGCAAGATCCGATTGTAGGATAAAACATTTCCCACATTCTGAACATGAAAATGGCCTTTCTCTTGTGTGAATTCTCTGATGTGAAACAAGATTTGATTTTTGTGTAAAACACTTACCACAATCTGAACATGGAAATGGCTTCTCGCCTGTGTGAATTTTCTGATGTGAAATGAGATTTGATTTTTTTGTAAAATATTTCCCACATTCTGAACATAGATATGGCTTCTCTCCTGTGTGAATTCTCTGATGTGAAACAAGACTTGATTTTTTGGTAAAATAGTTCCCACATGTTGAACATATACATGGGTTTTCTCCCTTGTGAATTCTCTGATGTTTAACAAGCTCTGATTTCTGATTACACTGTTTCCCAAATGCTAAACATGGAAATGGTTTCTCTCTTCTATGAACTGCCTGTTGTTTAGCAAGATCCGATTTTAGAATAAAACATTTCCCACATTCTGAACATGAAAATGGCCTTTCACCTGTGTGAGTTCTCTGGTGTGAAATAGGAGCTATTTTTCCTGTAAAACATTCCCCACAATCTGAAGTGGAAAAAGTTTTTTGTTCTGAATGCATTACCAGATGATCTTTAACTTTGGCTTCAGTTCTAAAGGAATCTCCCCATTCTGAGCATGGAAACTGCGTCTGCCCTGTGTGACTTCTCTCATGTAGAATACAATTAAATTGATCTGTAAGACATATCCCACTTTCTGAACAGGAGTATGGCTTCTCATCTGTACTGTGATGTCCTGGCTGTAAGTGAAGGGTAAGGAGGTTTTCTCTTGCAGAATGCTGTACTATATCTTCATCTTCTACTTTATAATTAGGTGACAACATGAAGTTTTCCTCAGAGTTCTGACTAGGATTATCTGTTAAGATTAAAAATAAATGATTAAAGGAGATGTCCCGCGCCGAAACGGGTTTTTTTTTTTTTCAACCCCCCCCCCCGTTCGGCGCGAGACAACCCCGATGCAGGGACGTACAGACAGCTTACCGGAGCGCTTACCTTGATCCCCGCGCTCCGGTGACTTCTATACTTACCTGTGAAGATGGCCGCCGGGAACCTCTTGCTTCGTGGACCGCAGCTCTTCTGTGCGGTCCACTGCCGATTCCAGCCTCCTGATTGGCTGGAATCGGCACGTGACGGGGCGGAGCTACACGGAGCCGCTCTCTGGCACGAGCGGCTCCATAGAAGACTACAGAAGACCCGGACTGCGCAAGCGCGGCTAATTTGGCCATCGGAGGGCGAAAATTAGTCGGGCTCCATGGGAACGAGGACGCTAACAACGGAGCAAGTAAGTAAAAAACTTTTTATAACTTCTGTATGGCTCATAATTAATGCACAATGTATATTACAAAGTGCATTATTATGGCCATACAGAAGTGTATAGACCCACTTGCTGCCTCGGGACAACCCCTTTAAATACTTTTTTCCCCCCTAATCATAAAAGTAGAAAAACTTATAATATTCCTGATAGGTTAGAAACACACTCTTAGTTTTTTAAGCAGTTTGAGGGCTTTTTTGGGGGGGGGGTCAAAGCCAGTAGGGGTTCCATCAGGAAGCAATATAAGCCTTTTCATTATGTTTCCCATTTGTTTTAAATGTGGTCCTGGTTTGTTGGGCCACCTTCAGCTTGGATGCAAGATGTGATATAGGCGGGGGCATGGAGCCATGCGGGTTCGATATGGTATCCTGTGTCATATGGCAGGGAATTCTTTGATACGACCACCCAGCTTTTCACATTCCAATAATGCGCCCCCCTCTCAAACATTGTTAACTGGGAAAAATCTCTTTGATTGCATCATAAAGGCTTGTCTAGTGGTCAACCAGCTCTAAACAAGCAGAAAAAGAGGTCCACTAGAGACAAGTAACCTTTAATAGGCCCTGGAACCACTTTTAGCGCCTCAGGTGACAAGACCGTTCATCTAATCACCCCACAATTTTAATCATTTGCATATCTGTCTGAGATGTAACTGCATGCTGAGTTTAGCAGCAAACCGACAACTTCTATGTGATTGATTTTTTTTGACAATGAGTGTAGTATCTTATCTGTGGTATATGTGCTTGTATAATAAGCCTTTTACACAAGGCATTACTGCCAATAGGTATTAATCCACTAGGTCCTCATTCACTCATACAAAGACCGTTCATCTAATCATGCCACAACTCTAATATTTTGTATATCTCCCCGATATGTAACTGCATGTCTAGTTTTGCCTTGATTTTCTTTTTATAGACACAAACATGATTCCAGCATTCTAAGGCTGGGTTCCCAAAGGACGGAAATCTCGCGGCCTGGCCGCACCCAAAAGTTTCGAGTTTTCCGCGGGAGAGCTGCAGATTCAAAACCCGCAGCATTTCGCCGCAAGTTTTGGAGTGGTTCGGCTGCTGGCATTCCGTTGTGGCTTTCTCTCCCCATAAAGAGGAGTGAGGCCACAACGGAAAAAAAAAAAGAATTGACATGCTGCGGCTATCAACTCCGCACCGCATCGCCGGGTCCGCCCTGCTGTGCTGCGACGGATTAGCCGCCCCGTGTGGACAAGATTCTTCCCAATGCCATCCACATGGCTGGCTAATCCCAGGAATAAGCCGCAGGCAGATTTGCCACACAGAAATTCCGCACGGAATTTCCGCGGCAAATCCGTCCCGTGTGAGCCCAGCCTAAAGCTTTGTATGAGGGTTATTTCAGATGTCATTTTGGTGCAATTTTTCATCTTGTTGTAAAGTGGACCTACTACACAATGTTTTTCAATTTTATTTAAAAATCAATACTCCTCCGCAAAAAAGTAGTCTAAATGGCGGATCAGTTTCTATCAGCTCTTCTACATTTCCACCACTATCTCTGCTGTAATTAGTCCAATAGGTGACAACTGAAGAGCCAACATCCACAAACAGAGCCTTACAGTGAAAATCCTCCTCGTCTCCTGACCATTACCCAAGTCGTCCTGCTATAATGTGTAACAGAGCCGTCCATTTGTGAGTCAAACTAATAAGGGTCCGTTTCAGGGTTAAACAGCTTTTCACATCACGTTTTTAATCAATTATTTAGTATAGGTGTTAAATGTACAAGAAAAACATATACATTTATCACTATAAAGTCTTTCTTTTATGGTTTTGTAGTTGTGGTTCTTTGGCATTTGAGAAATGCTTTACATTTCCATAGGTTTCCTATAGACTATAGTGTAAAACAAAAAGTGTGTATGTTAAGCATTAGAGATCAGCAAATATACTCGCTAAAGGCAATTGCTCGAGCGAGCATTGCCTTTAGCGAGTATCTCCCCACTCGAGACGGAAGGTTTGGGTGCCGGCGCGGGGGAGCGGTGAGTAGCGGCTGTCAGCAGGAGGGAGCGGGGGGGGAGAGAGGGAGAGAGAGATCCCCCCTCCGTTCCGTCACGCTCTTCCCCGCAGCTCCCTGCCCGCTGTCGGCACCCAAACCTTCCGTCTCGAGCGGGGGAGACACTCCCTAAAGGCAATGCTCGCTCGAGCAATTGCCTTTAGCGAGTATATTCGCTCATCTCTATTAAGCATACATTTCTTCATGGGACACAAAAGTACTTTATGCTATGCTTTACTGTCATACAAAAAATAAAGTGTACAAAAGTAAATAAGGCAAAACACACTCAAAAAATGAACTGTTCAATGATATCTGACCAACTCTAGCCTATTGGAATGTCAAGCACTGCCTTTGAATATTTGTTTTTATTAACACGTATATGCATGATGGATGGATAAAATGTGATGTGAAGCTTGAACCTTTAAGCCTATTTTTTCTGATTAAAAATGCATCCAATAATCTGAAAAATACAGAGTAAGTGTGTATATTATAACAATGTATTTTATATGTCTCGTCTTACCTTGTGATATCGGAGGCTGGTGGTTCTCCATCAGGACATCCTTGTACAGATCCTTGTGTTCTTCTAAATACTCCAACTCCTCCATGGAGAAATAGACAGCGACATCCTGACACCTTATAGGAACCTGACACACACAATGATACCGTCATTACCCAGACCCCTCTAGTGCTGTTACTGTATAATTTCCCAGCATTCCCAGCAGTGTCACCTCTCCAGTCAGCAGCTTAGTGATCTTGTTGGTGAGTTCTAGGATCTTCTGCTCATGTATCGGTAAGTGAGGAGGAGCCTCTGTGATGGGGCTCTGGCTCCTGCTCCATCCTACTGACTCATGGCGATGGCTGTTGGGAGTCGTACCGTCACCCGATGTCTTCTTCACTATTGTGTAATCCTGTGTATGAAGCGAGACATGTAGAGGACTGAACCCAGTATTCCACCATCAACAAAACATGGGAGATTGCGATTCCACTGTATAGAGCAGGGGTGTCAAACTCATTTTCACTGAGGGCCACATCGGGCTTATGGTGACCTTCAAAGGGCCGATTGTAAGACAGTATAGTAAGGGCTTGTTCACACAAGCGTATTTGCGTACATAATATGCAGTGAATAGAAGCCATTGATTTCAGTGAGTTCATTCACATGATGTATATTTTCACACAGCATGACCTATTTTGTTGCGTACTACACACCTCGATAGGCCATTGAAGTGAATGGGCCGTGCAAATATGTGGTGAATACGCAGGAAACCTATGTATTCACTGCATATTTGGGCACCATCTCAGTGGGCCCATCTGCGTTCTTTTTTCCGTGCCTAAATATGCAGGCATTAGCAATTTTTGATTGCGCAAATACACAGCGTATTTGTGCTACCGAAATACCCATGTGAACAAGCCCTAATAGTGACCCCCCCCAGCAGCCACCATTATCCCCCCCCCTCAGAAGCCACCATTAACCCCCCCCTCTCAGCAGCCACCATTAACCCCCCCTCAGCCACCATTAACCCCCCCCCCCCCCTCAGCCACCATTTACCCCCCTCCTCCAGCAGCCACCATTAACCCCCCTCCTCCAGCAGCCACCATTAACCCCCCTCCTCCAGCAGCCACCATTACCCCCCCTCGTAGCTACCATTAACCCCCCCTCTCAGCAGCCACCATTAACCCCCCCTCTCAGCAGCCACCATTAACCCCCCCTCTCAGCAGCCACCATTAACCCCCCCTCTCAGCAGCCACCATTAACCCCCCCTCTCAGCAGCCACCATTACCCCCCCTCTCAGCAGCCACCATTACCCCCCCTCTCAGCAGCCACCATTACCCCCCCTCTCAGCAGCCACCATTACCCCCCCTCTCAGCAGCCACCATTAACCCCCCCTCTCAGCAGCCACCATTAACCCCCCCTCTCAGCAGCCACCATTAACCCCCCCCCCCCCCCAGCAGCAACCATTAACACCATTAACACCCCCCTCGGCAGCAACCACTAAATCCCCCCCCCCAGCAGCCACCATTAGCCCCCCTAAACCACATACTTACCTCCTCCTTGCTGTCTGCGCTGCTTCCCCTCCGCTCACATATTAACATTTTCCACATCACTTCTGCTTATTCAGCAGTTCCAGCAGCCTGATTGGTTGTTTGGGTTGGCTGATTCACCAAGCAACCAATCAGGTTGCTGGAATTGCTGAATAGGGCAGAAGTGTTGTGAAAAATGTTAATATGCCAGCGGGGAGCTGCAGCACTCCAGCTGGTAATAGCTTAGTGGTGAGCAGCGTCGGCACGCCGCGGGCCACATGAAACGAGGCAGCGGGCCGGATTCGGCCCGCGGGCCTTGTGTTTGACACATGTGGTATAGAGTGTAGTGGTGAGAAGTCTGTGTTGCTGGCCCCTCCATAAGTGTCATACCTGTCATGTCTTGTGCAGATGCGGTGTGCAGATTGTCTAGTCATTTGATATGTGCATTGCGCAGTCGCAGCAAATGAAGAGTTAAATGTTTGCATGAGACTGGGAGATGTCTGAAATGTATCAATATTTGTCAAGTCACGTGGTATGCTTGAGATTATAAGTATGAGTGAGTTTAAAGAGGTATTTTGGGTTATTCCTGATCTTCAACGGTTGAATCTGGAGTGGAGTGCCGGCCACATGGGGGTACCTCCAACCCTCATGTGCTGAAGAGATGGAAGAGGAGGAGTGGTTCCTGAGGATTTATATGCCAGTAACCACAGAGGAGTGAGAGCCGGAGAAGAGAGTGAGAGAGTGTGCGTGCGAGTGGAGAGTCAAATTCGAGATCCCCGTGCAGAGGTACTATAACCTAGAGTGTCTGTGGAGTTTCCCTACCCTTATCCTCCTCAGGAGAGTTTCCCTTCCAGGAGCGGTACCTGTCAGATAACTTGGCCTGCAGAACTGGTGTCATCCTGAGTTCCTCCCTGACCTCTTTTGCTTCTGTTTTGCCTGAATGGCCATCTTGTATAATTTTGCCCTTTACAAATTTCATAAAAAGTAATGTTTTGCCAGGCCCTGACCGTTCCTAGGGACCTGAAGTACGTTACACACATCTGCGGCTCATTTAGTTACTGCCGAGGGTCATGACGATGGGTAACGTAACGGTGGCATAACCCGTGACAACTACGCCTGTTTGCATGTTTATTGGCCATCCCTCTCCTAGGGATGTCCAGAAGAGGCCCAGCGCTGCCCTGGCTGAGGCTACGTGTGTCCCTCCGGGAATGAGCCTGGTAAGTGCCGCCATAACAAGCGTCTACCTTACCCTCCCAGCTCCTCAAGTATGCCCAGTGTCCGGAGTCACCCTATGGGATGCTGCAAGAACAATATGACAAAAGTTTTAATCAGCTGGGTGGCCTATCCACCTTTGTAAGAGGGCGTGCAGCGGGAGAGCTCCTTTCTGGTACCAGCACTATTCGGCGCCATCGGGCTTCCTGCTGCACTTTACAGCTTTCTAAAAGCCTCCACAGTCCTCCCCACACCAAGAGGATCAAAAAGAGAGACCTGACTGAATGCCGCAAAGGCTTCCAGCCTACCATAGCTTAGCGCAACCAGCAAAGCCGTGGGCTAAATTTTCAAGAATGCCGGGGTGACTTATCACGGCGGCAGACCGTAGCTGCTGAAGCCAAGAACTGGCACTGCAGAGTCTCCTGATGTTGGAGAACAGTGCCAGGGGAGAAATGAACTACATGGAGCTGGAAGATACATGTGAGTGAGTTCTGTGCCCATCACCTCACAGCAACAAAGAAAAAACTGACAGATCCACAGCGCACCGAAGATCTCACAATGCTCTATCAGAAGGACATGACAAGGTAGTAGCAGGTGAAGTCAGGGCCAAAAAGGTTGATGGACTTCTTTGAAATGAAAGAGCAGGAGGACTACGAGAAGGCTACAGGACCTTCCAAGCCAGAAAAGGTGATGCTGGGAGCAGCGACGCGAGGTGACCCCTTGATTCAGAAATATAGTAAAACGGGCTTGCCCTGATCCCCTGCCCCCCAGGCACCCAGTCAGAACATTAGTAGGGGAAAGAAATGGAGGAAAGCAGGGAGAGGAGACAGCCATGTGCCCCAGCATATGGCCAGAGTCAGGGAAGCCACCATCTTACAACGTTAGCCCCAGTTGCTCTATAACAAATCCAAACCAGCCAAAACACGAAAGGTGAAGGGAGACAGTAGGGGTCAGCAAATAGAGAGAAGACTGGTCAGGAACGCAAGGAACAGGAAACAAACCCACTTATGAAAATCCCCTGTTCTGATCAGGCTGCATCTGAAAATTTCATCTGGGATATAATACTAGCCTTAAGAGGATCCCTAAAAAAAATGACATAGCCTCCCATGACATCAATCGAGGAGTTTAGTGTTATGTGTATGGAGGCTGAGTGGAGCATCTGGAGACCAATTCCACCCTCACCCTCCACAATCTGCCCCACTCCTCCCACTGCACACTTCCCATTTCTAAAACACTCCACACTGCTACAACACTCCACACTCCCCATTTCTCTGCACCTGCTGCATCAACTCCTCCCCTTGTTGCATGTTATTTTTTCTACTTTTTTTTGTTGGCGCAGGCCCCATTACTATTGTTTCCAACTATATGTGCCTATTGTATCATCGGTGGACCCCTGTGTTCTAAAAGCACTGCGGAATAAGTTGGCGCTATACACATAAGGACTATTATTATTAATGCCCAAAGGAATCCAACTATTCGTCAACCATAGGTTTGGATTTCTTGGGATCATTGTTCATGGAAACCTTTATTGACCTTTTTCACTTTTATTAATTTACAAGGTCACAAAGCTATAATGTAAGATTTGGTCATTTTGACCTGTTTTACACCCAAAGTCGCTGTGTAACCCGAGCCGTAAGAACTGAGAAATACAGAAAATGTTACCTCTCCGGTTAGCAGATAGATGATCACTAAGGTGAAGTTCAATATTCTTTTGGTAATCTCATTGCTGTTTTTCTCCATCCTTGGTGGGTCATTCAAAAGTAGGACTGTTTTTGTTTTGTAGGATAATATGAGAGAACTGGAGATACTGGAGGGTTCTAGTACTTCCGGTGCTTTACGAAAAAAGGAAAGACTCTAATCATACGGGGACATCATCATGTGTGATATACAGAACCTCAATTATTGTATTGAGATAGTATAAGGGGAGTCTAGATGGAACATGTACAGTATATAAAAAGAAATTCTGCACTTTTATCTTGCACAAAGAATTTCATGCATAAGAGAGAATTCACAGACATTGTGATGTTTTGGTCGGTTATTCAGACCTTTCTCATATATCTTCAGACTATTGGAAGCCTAAACCTTTTCACCTATTTTTTCCAATTAAAAATGCATCTAATAATCTGAAAAATACAGAGTAAGTATGTGTATATTATAACATTATGTATTTTGTAGGTCTCTTCTTACCCTGTGATGTAAGAGGCTGGTGGTTCTCCATCATAACGTCCTTGTACAGATATGTGTGTCTTCCTAAATACTCCGACTCATCAATGGAGAAATAGACAGCAACATCCTGACACCTTATAGGAACCTGACAACACAATCATACCGTCATTACCCAGACTCCTCTAGTGCTGTTACTGTATAATTTCCCAGCATTCCCAGCAGTGTCACCTCTCCAGTCAGCAGCTCAGTGATCTTGTTGGTGAGTTCTAGGATCTTCTGCTCATGTATCAGTAAGTGAGGAGGAGCCTCTGTGATGGGGCTCTGGCTCCTGCTCCATCCTCCTGACTCATGGCGAAGGCGGTTGGGAGTCGTACCGTCACCCGATGTCTCCTTCACTATTGTGTAATCCTGTGTAGGGAGAGAGACACATAGAGAACTGAACCGTGTATTCCTCCATCAATAAAAGACGGGAGATTGTGTTCCCATTGTATAGAGCGACATATCAAAAGTTTTAATCAGTTGGGTGACCTATCTGCCATTGGGAGAGGACATGCAGCAGGAGAGCTCCAATCTGGTGCCAGCAAAATCCGGCAGCATCGGGCCTTCTGCTGCACATTACAGCTTTCTAAAAGCCTCCACAGTCCTTCCCACACCAAGAGGTTCAAAAAGAGAGGCCTGACTGAATGCCGCGAAGGCTTCCAGCCTAACAAAGCTTAGTGCAACCAGCAAAGCCATGGGCTAACTTTTCAAGAATGCCTTTCTAAAAGCCTCCACAGTCCTCCCTATGGTGAAAAGCTCAAGATACGGGACACTGCAGCCCGATCGGATGCCTTGAAGGTTTCCAGCTTAGCGCAACCAGTGAAGCTGCAGGCTAATTTTTCGGGGATGTACATGTGGCCAATCATGGCTACTGGAGCACCTGAAGCTGAGAAATTGCCCTGCAGAGGCCCCTGACATAGAAGAATAGTGCCAGGGAAGGAGTGAATTGGATGGAGCTAGCAGACACGTGAGTGAGCTCCGTGCCCACCTCACAATGATGTAAAAAACAAAAGACACACAGCGCACCGAGGACCCCACAGTGCCATACCAATAGGGGGACATGACAGGGAAGTGGCAGTTGAAGTCGGGGCCAAAAAGCTTGACAGACTTCTTTGCCATAAATGAGCAGGAGGATTACAAACAGGTCGCAGGACCTTCCATGTAAAAAGAGGAGATGCCTGGAGCAGAGGCGCGGAGTGACCCCATGCTTCAGATGCATAATAAGTGAGCTTGTTTCAGATGCATAATAAGCCACCATATTACAACATTAGCCCCATTCCTCCATAACAAGTCCAGTGCAGCCGCAACACAAAAAGTAAAGGGAAACAGTAGAGGTCCCAGACACAGCAAATTGAGAGAAGACAGGACAGCAACCCAGTGAGGAGGAAACACAAATCCAATTCCTGAACAAGATGGCAAGGAAAATAAAGAAGATCCAGAAAGGCGTCCTGGTGTTATGTGGGGACATCAATATAATCACAGACAAGGACATGGCCACCAACAACCCACAGAGAAAATCACCAAACTATATTACACCTACAGATGTATGAACACTAGCGCCAAAGAAATCTCCTTTTACTTGGCGAGACATCGCTCCTTCTCCAGAATTGATATGTTTCTATTTGAATTCTTTCTGCTCCCTAAAAATTCACCAGGCCTCAATAGGAATAGCAACATAGTCATATAATGGCCCAATCTATGCAGCCCTTAAATTATCCCAAAACATGAAAATCCCTAGAACATGGAGAAATAATACCTATTTAATGAAAATCCCCAAATACGAAGAAACTATATGCAAATCAATTGAAGAGTATTTCCATTTCAATTAATCCCCAGAGATAAACCTATTTGTCCTATGGAGCGCCCACAAAACAGTGATAAGAGGGACGATGATCCATTTGGGTCACAGCACAAAAAGGAAATAAACTAAATATTAAAAGACATGATAACATCACTAGAAAAATTAGAGAACGAGTTAAAGAGAAACCCTTCAATGTCCTTCAACTTGGAACTAATGAAAACTAGAGCCAAATTGAAGGGATTCTTAATAGAAAGCCATGAAAACACTATAAAAACTATTAACAAAACCCACTATATATCAAATAATAAATTCAGTAAGCTGATGGCGATAGGGTTAAACAAAAAAGAATCAAAGCAAAAATACCTCATCTGATAGATAGCAAACTAAATGACAAAATTAGTAACCCTATGAACATAAGTGAGGCCTTCGGAGGGTTCTACTCCAAATTGTCCAATTGTCCCCCCCCCCCCCCAAAAAAAAACAAACCTACAGCTTTCTCTGATTGATTCACTTACCTACGCTAACACAAAACCAACTAGAGTCCCTAAATTTACCCATTACTCCCCAAGAAACATTAAAAATTATTCAACAGTATAAAACAAACAAAAGCACCAGGCCCAGACAGCTATTCTAACGAATACTACCAAATCTTTGGCTCCCAGCTAACTGAAAAACTGACTAAAACCTTTAATATGGCCATGAAAGGGGGAGTCTTTCCCCAGAGATGCTCCAGGCCATTATTGTGGCAATTCCCTAGCCAGGAAAAAGTACAACCTCCCCAGAAAATTTCAGGCCCATCTCACTTTTAAGTAGTGATTAGAGATGAGCAAGTATACTCGGTAAAGGCAATTGCTCGAGCGAGCATTGCCTTTACCGAGTACCTGCCCGCTCGAGATGAAACGTTCGGGTGCCGCCGCGGGGGAGCGGTGAGTAGCGGCTGTCAGCAGGAGGGAGCAGGGGGGGAGAGAGGGAGAGAGAGATCTCCCCTCCGTCCCGCTCCGCTCTCCCCCGCAGCTCCCTGCCCGCCGCCGGCCCCCGAACATTTCATCTCGAGCGGGCAGGTACTCGGTAAAGGCAATGCTCGCTCCAACAATTGCCTTTACCGAGTATACTCGCTCATCTCTAGTAGTGATCTGAAATTATATGCCAAGATTTTAGCTGAACACCAATAAAAAAACATTACCATCCCTAGTACATAGCGACCAAGCGAGATTTGTAAAAGGAAAACAGACCTCAGACGCCACCAGAAGAATCCTGAATCTAATGCAAAAAATGGTCGGCCTGCGAACGTCTTCTCTGATACTCACATTGGTTGCGAAGAAGACGTTTTACAGGATCACTTGAGGATAGGCATTCTCTGTCCTACACAAATTTGGGTTCAAAGGGGCAATCATAAAAGCAATAAAAGCCCTATATTCAGCACTCTCGGCAAGAGTCCTCATCAACAATGTTCTATCAAACACTTTCGAGATAACAAACGGAAACAGGCAAGGGTGCCCCCTTTCCCCACTGTTCTTCAAAATCGAGCCCTACACAGAAGCAATTAGGGGAAATACCAACATAAGAGGTATCTCAATGTCAATCTGACAACATAAAATTGGACTATTTGCGGATGACGTAACACTATGAAAAAGAATATCGTTATTTGTGTGAAGAGCCAGTGGTCCCAAACCTCAGTACGGGATTGAAATTCCCACTAGAGGAAATTCCAAACAAATATTTTAACAGTCTATACAAAAGAATCCAAAAAGACCAAGACTTCTTAGGGCTCCAATCCATTAGCGATATATTTTCTTGCGCTGCGAGAGTGAAAACACATGATTATGAAACGAATGATTTTCAATTATCCATGATGCTATCCCATTGCTTTCAATGGGGTCGGCACTGCTACGGCCCTATTGAAAGCAGTGGGTTGTAGGCAACCCCCACAGCGATGATTTTAAAGGAAGGGCTTGAAATATAAGTCCTTCTCTGAAAATCCTCCCAAGATGTAAAAAAAAGTAAAAAAAAAAAATTTTACTCACCTAGAAGAGTAGTCTGGCTCATCTTTCCAGCCCTGGCAGTCGTTTTCTGTCTTCTGGAGGCCGGGGATTGAAAAACCCCTGCCTCCAAAAAGCGCTGGTCTCATTGGCTGAGTGCTGTGACAACTGTGGCGGCGGATTCCTTCGTCCCCGCCATAGCTCTCACAGCTGTTGCAGAAGTCTGCGATGTACTCCATATGTTTTCAATGGGGCTGACGCTGCTGCCGCCAGCCCTATTGACAATACTGAGCAATATCGCAAAATTCTCTCTGCACTGTGAGGCACTTGCATCATAAGAAAATATGTCACTAGTGGGTAGGCACTAGAGATGAGCGAGCATACTCGCTAAGGACAACTGCTCGAGCGAGCATTGTCCTTAGCGAGTACCTGCCCTCTCGGAAGAGAAGGTTCGAGTGTCGGCGCAGGTGAGCGGTGAGTTGTGGGAGTGAGCGGGGGGGGGGGGGGGAAAGGGAGAGAGAGATCTCCCCTCCATTCCCCCCTGCTCTCCCCCACCGCTCCCCGCCCCCTGCCAGCACCTGAACCTTTTCTACTGAGCGGGCAGGTACTTGCTAAGGACAATGCTCACTTAAGCAGTTGTCCTTAGCGAGTATGCTCGCTCATCTCTAGTAGGCACCCTTACTCTGTTAAAGTGATGATCTTTCCAAAAATACTGTATACTTTCCACTCGCTCCCACTCCTGTGCTCTCAGAAAACTATAAATTGATTTCCAAAGACAAATGATGTCCTTCATATGAGGGATCAAAAGGCTAAGAGTAGCAGCATCCATTATGTATGGCTCAAAGGAGGTAGGGCGGTCTGGGAATTCAAAACCTACAGGCCTACACACAGGCAAACCTAATAAAATAGATGAGGCTGTGCTTCTCCCTAACTGACGGGATTGGTTGGCAATCACTAGGACAACTCTCAAAGGTAGAAACATGAGAAATCTAATATTAGCAGCACCCTTGGCTTCATCCTTCCAAATGCCAGACTGTCCAACTATTAAAGCTTCAGTACAAGCATGGGTGCACCTACGGCGGATTTTGAGGTCTCACTTCCCTAAGAAACGGGCTTTAGTACCAATAAGGGTCCTTGAGTTTCTCTCAGACTGCCTTTCGGTGGACAGATGGAGGGTGGGGGAAGTAATGAACATGTCTGATCTTATGGAGAATGCAAAAATGAAAACCTTCTACAGTTACTCCTCCTTACCATCTTAGTCTAAAATTTATCAACAAGATCTTTATTAAAGAAGTAGTGGAGGGGGAATGGAGTTTCAAGAAAGCTCACATCCTAAACTTGGAGAAAGATCTAAGGGCCTCATATTCTGTAGAGAAGTTTACATGGGCCCACAGGTCTACACTATGTGCAAGTAGTAACTACCAGAAGGTATTATTCACCCTTCAAGATAGCTACCCTCAAATACTACAGATGAGTGTTGGAGACTAAGTAGGGGTCAAGGGATATATTTTAGAGCTGTGGGAAACTGCATTCCCTGTGGCAAGAGGTCTTTAAATTAATAAACAAAATGGCATCAGCAGAGATCTCTTCTTGCCCCAAGCTAGCCATTCTCTTCATTCGTATAGAGAAGATCCGAAGATCCCCACTGAGTTTATAAGGACGGTCAACCACATCCTGCTGACAGTCAAACTCCTAATAGCTAGAAGTTGGAAAGCGTAAGACCCCCTCCCCCATTCAAACACAATCTCACTGCATAGATCATGCAAAACGTTTTTGCACTAAAAAAATAACAAACTAGCTACTCATGAAGACTCATTGAGAGGTTTGAATGCCCTATTTCCACAATAGACCTACAATTGCTAGGGGTGCAAATCTTTAAACAAATTGAATATGGAAAAATATGAAGCTAAACCCACAACAGAGCAGAATAACCTGAACTGTTTCAAGTAAAAGAGCAACAGAGGAAATTAAGTTGAGGTTCCTTTTTTGTTTGTTTCTCCCCTATGCTTTCCCAACACCATCCCTGGTTTACCCCCCATAAATTATCCCAATGCTCTCTCTTCCCCATCCACAAGATTAATTTCGTCTAAAAGAAATATTAAGGCGAATACGAGATCATTTGCTTGACAAGTTACAAGAAAACATAAATGATACCTGCTCTTTTCTTTTTTTTTATATCTGTTATTTTGTACAGCCTATTGGCTCTGCCGGGGAGCTGAAGACAGACAAATAGAATTCCAAAGACATCTATGCGCCTGTTTGTAGCTCCTGGGCAACGATGACAGCCGAAGAGGCACAGTACTCAGCCGAGCTCTGCAGCCCCTTCATTCCAACAATCAGAGGCAGTCTGAAATAATATAAAGGCAGACTAGATGGACCTTGTGCTCCTCCTCCTGTCAGTCTTCTATGTTTCTATACAGATCACAAACTAATAGCAAAAGTCCAAGTCTCCAGGCCGAACTCAGTCCATGTGATCCTGCTGGTTCCTGGCTGCCCTTTCCTCCTCATTACAAGGAGCCTACTTACCATTCTCATTGCTCCTACAACATTACTATTAGCTCATTGGTTCCCACCACACAGAACTGACCATATTGGTAGCCGATCTTCACATTTTCTGCTGTTCAGTTCTTTTGTTCGCCTTCACTTGGAAGGTCTGGAAGCCGTTATACAGGACACTGGATTGTTCTTATTACTTCTTATAATTCTTTCCAATGCAATCTTGGATTCAGGGTTTCCTAGGGGGCTTTCACTTTCTGCCATTACACAACTAAAGCCAGTACTGCAGTATGGGAAGTAGCGGGGTGGCCAGCAATATACAGTATGAGTACCCTGTCAGACATCTACTGACATCAGAGCTGTACAGGCTTCAATCAGGATGTGTTTAGCTTGTTGTTGTGCAAATATAATTGGCTATTTGTAGCCCTCTATTTAGTATCCTATTGTAATGCAAGCCTATATAAATGGCTGTTTATGTTCCTTTATGCTCCATTTTGTATCTTAAATACGAAATGCTTTGAACACTCATGTGGACTTTTAACCTGTTTGGTGTAGGCTTAGTTATCCAAAACAATGTTAATCGAATCAACTACAATTACCAGAACAATGTTAATTGTATTAACTACAATTCCGTTTGTATAGGCTTGTTTAATCTCTGTCCATATGCATTGTATCACCATGAATCTGTTGAGTCTTGTTAATTCTGTGATATCATCATTGTCTAGGGAATTGAGTCTTGTTGATTCTGAACCTGTCATCAATGAAGCTGGCTACTTCAGATGGTGGTGGTGGGGGGGGGGGGTGTCTCAGATTGCTAACATCTTAGTTGCAAAGCTTGGAGTATATGGCATATGACTAAGTAGTTATAGTGTATGAAACAGGAGCCAAATTGTAATGTGTCAGAAGCATTTTGGACCCGTGTTGGGGAATGCCCTCTCACAGTGTGGTTCCCAAGAGGCCCCCTGTTCTCTGACTTTTTGCCATTGCTTCTCAGGCTGATGCACAAAGCAGATAAGTATACTTAAGGCTCTTGGTGATGTATGTATTGATGTAACCATTGTTTAAGAATGGTTTACCAAATGTTTATGCAATATCACCTATTTTTATGTAACTTTGTTTTATTTTTAGCATTTATTCATTTTTATTAATAAATTGTGATTGTTCCCAGCAAGAGAAACCACGTACCTTTAAAGGTGTCCTATCTACAAGGTTACGTGGTTTCTCTTGCTAGGAACAATCACATTTTGCTCTACTGGCTAATGTAAGCCGTGTACCGGGGTGGGCTCCCCAGGATACAGCGAAGTCACAGACAAGGAAAACGTCTCTGTGGCCCACGTGACCACAAACAATAGGTAACCCGACAAAACTCACATACACTCAGCCAGATGGCTGAGGCCCTTGCGCTGTACTCCCCAAAGGGCGCTACTATAATAGACTATGCTTTTACCTAACGGGCAGGCCTGACTCTACCCACACTGACTCTATCCCCCCAGACCCAATACAATATGGAACATGTATAAAGAACAGCGGCTATATAGCCAGGTGAATGTTCTCCAGACGGTTCTTACTGACGGCTGCCTGTGGCCTGCCAGCCACTATGCCGATCTCGCTGAAGTGCGGCCTGACACGGTCCATAACCCTACCTAATCTAACTACAGGCCAAAACGCAGTCCCAAGTGACAATCTGTTGTCGGTACTGCAACTCTGACTGTACGTATGTGGTCCTGCACAGGACCCCCTGGACAATGCTCAATTTACCCCACTGTCTTAGCAGCCTTTGACCCTCTGGAGTTAAGCTGGCCCGCTCTTCAGGCCGAGGCCATATTTTGCTCTGGACCCACTGCTTTACTTTCTTTAGGTCCGGGAAGCTGTTTTGGACTCTCTCCCAATCTGCTAACGTCTTTCCCAACACCATTGGCATTCCTCATGCCACCCCACTTGAATGTGTTATGTTCTGGAAAGTGGGTGCCCTGCCAAGATCCGGGATTTCGATGTTCTCTAGCTCCTCATCACCACTCTGGGTCAGCTATCCTACGGGAACTTGGGAAAGCGCATCCGTATTGCTATTTTCTCTCCCCGACCGACGGAACCGGATACGATATTGGTACTTGGAGAGGCGAGCCATCCATCTCTTGGTGTTCTCCAAGTGTGCTAAAGGGTTATTTTACGTCATCATAGTCACTTTGGCACCCGTCAGGTACTCCGCAAACTTTTCAGTCATGGCCCACACCAGTGCCAAAAGTTCCAACGTATAAGAGCTATAGTTGTTGGGATTGCGCTCCGACTCCCTTAAAGACTGGCTGCCATAAGCAATCACTCTTTCACATCCATCTTGAATTTGAGACAGCACGGCCCCCAGACCATGCAGGCTTCCGTCAGTGAACAACAAGAACGGGGTGTCAAACCGTGCCATAAGCCAGGATCGGGGCACTGGTTAGAACCTTCTTTATCGCCTCAAAAGCTTCTTGTTGCCGTAACCCCCACTCAATGGGGCGATTCTTGGGTCCTCCGGCCGTGCCTCTCAGCAGCTCATTTAGCGGACTAGCCAGGTGAGCAAACTTGGGTATGAACCTTCTGTAATACCCGGCCAACCCCAGAAAAGCCTGCACCTCCCGTAGGGTCTTTGTTCGGGGTGCACCCCCTCTGGGGTAACCACATGCCCAAGGTACTCTATCTGCTGCTTGAACAGTTGGCACTTTTTGGGCTTGACTTTAAGCCCATGGTCTCGCAGCCGTCCTAGGACCTGTCGAAGTTTCTGAAGATGGTCTTCAAAGGAGGTCCCAAACACTACCACATCGTCCAAGTAAATCAATACCGACTCAAAGTTGAGGTCACCCAGACAATGCTCCATCAACCGCTGAAATGTCCCTGGGGCATTAGTCAGGCCGAACGGCATCCTGTTAAACTCATAGAGTCCCATGGGTAGGATGAAGGCTGTTTTCACCTTGTCCTTTTTGGCCACGGGCACTTGCCAATACCCGCTGGCCAGGTCGAATGTTGAAAAGAACTTGGCATGACCTAGGGAGGACAGCGACTGTTCAATCCGCGGAAGAGGGTAGGCATTCCGAAGGGTCTGTGCATTTAGCTTCCGGTAGTCTACACAGAACCGAAGACCCCCGTCTTTCTTCTGCACCAGGACCACTGGGGCAGCCCAAGGGCTCTGACTCTCCTGTATCACCCGGGTTTCCAACTTGCTGGCCACCATCTCTTTCACTTCCTGGTAAATCTTGGGTGTGATTTGTCTGTACCGTTCCCTGATTGGCGTGGCATTGCCGGTAGGGATTTTGTGTTCGATACCAGAAGCACACCCGAAGTCCTCATCATGCCTCGAGAATGCCTCCTGGAATTCCCACAGAGTCCCCCCCAGAAGCATCTGTTGCCCCGGAGTCAGGAACCGGAGATCCACCCCCATCAGGGACATAATCACTCGATCGTTCCACTCCGACGTCGGGGCCTCTTTTTGCTTGACCTCTACTGCAAAGGTCCAGGCTGACCTCTTATCTGGCTGTAGTGTGAAGCCTCTCCGCCGAAGGATGTCCCCCTCAGACACATAAACTTCGGCCAATAGGGTATTTCCAGGAACAGTCAACTCACTGTCCGAAACATTGATGCAGCGTACTGGCACACATCCATCCTTAACAGTGGCAAGAGCCCGAGCTACCAGGGGATGGGCTGATCTTTCCCCTTGGGGGGCAGGCTCGATTAAAACCTCCAACCCATTCAGCTTCCTCCCAGCTCCTACCGGCAGCATCAAGATTTGTTCTCGTCATGGAGGGCTCTTCATCAGGGCCCTCAGTGGTACCTTCACACGCCCAATAGCTTTATCGGACATGGTGCTCTTTTGCAGACTGTAGCTCCTCACCATATGCTGCAAAACCTTCTGAGTCGGCCGATGTGAGGTGGCCCGCTGCCAGTATTAAGGTCCTTCCTTGGCATAAAGATGTTGGTCTAGGTCGCTCAGCACATTCATTCCCAGTGTTACATCTAACCCTTTCCTCGAGGGGTGATCCACCAGTATGACCCCCTGCCTGCCAATATTCTGCCCAAACAGGCGGACCCACATCCAGACTATGCCTCGTACATCCATCTCTCCGTTATTTGCAGCCGTCAATCTGATGACACTCCCATCTTCTGGCTCTATCATGTGGCTGAAGTGTCTCTCAAAGAACTCCAGAGGCATCAGGGTGCACTCTGACCCAGTATCAACTAGGCAGCGTACTTTCTTGCCTTCCATCTCAGCTTCCATAACAGGGCTGTTGGCATACAGATCGCGATCATCGCGTACAGGACTTAGACCTTGATGAACTGCCGCAGGACGCCCTGTTACTGCGGCGGTCAGGAGTTTAACTGCGGCTTGGGCTCCACCAGCATCGGGCACTCTCTGGCGATATGGCCATACTGTCGGCAGTACCAGCAGAGGGGTCCCTGCGATCTCCAAACACTAGAAGGACCTCTGTTGGTGGGCCTACGCACCTGGCTTATCCTTGATGGAGCCAGGAGGGGTGGTGGGACCATTTCTGGAGCCTGAGGTGACCCCGCTTTCATCTGGGACACTTCTACTCGGAGTTCTCTCAACTCTGTCCGCAGGGCCTGGACTATATCCTTCAGGGACTCTGAGTCTTCCGGACCCGATCGACCTTTGGTCACTCCGGTGCTACTTACTGCTTTCACAGCCACAGGCATGGTCTCGTCTTCCCTCTCTACTGCAGCCAGGTAAACCTGGTAGAACGTCAGTTCAGGCGTCGCCCAGGCTATCTCTTGCATCTTGTCCTGCCAGAACTTATTGGATAACCCTATTATGAACTGGTCGCGTAATAGCCGCTCCACCCCCGGAAGGCTCCCATAGCCTCTGGGTCCCGCCGCTGCACTTCATTCAATGTCTCCTGTAGGGCATTAGAATATTGCATCAAAGTTTCGTCCTCCCGCTGTGACTGATTGAAGAACTGGATTCGCAATTGTGCTACCTTGGTGCGTCCCCCTTGAGCTCCTTACAGCAAGGACAATATTTTGTCTAAGGTGTCCCTCTCTGACTCGGGCCGCACCATTGCAGTCCATCTTACGTCACCCTCTAAGGCCCCCAATGCTATTTCCGCATGCACCTCAGAGGTCAGGTTGCACATTTTAACCACGCTTCGCACCCTTTCGGCCCAGTCCTGCAACGTCATGTTTTTCCCGTTGAATTTGGGCAGTTGCTGCATTAATGCCCCAACTGACAAGTATCCTACCTGGGCTAAAGTGACAGGCGCGGGCTGTAATGGCAGTGCTGGGGCACCCTGAGCTGAACCCTGGGCCGGCGCCACTGGATTAATTTCTGCCGCGTTCCCGTCCATAATGGTCGCTGTATCCTGTTGACTATGCCAAGTTGTAAGCCGTGTACCGGGGTGGGCTCCCCAGGATACAGCGAAGTCACAGACAAGGAAAACGTCTCTGTGGCCCACGTGACCACAAACAATAGGTAACCCGACAAAACTCACATACACTCAGCCAGATGGCTGAGGCCCTTGTGCTGTACAGCGCTGTACTCCCCAAAGGGCGCTACTATAATAGACTATGCTTTTACCTAACAGGCAGGCCTAAATAAACCGGCCCCTTGTTACCTATTAATACCGCTACTAAGGAACAAATGAAAAGGAGAGTGATCTGAGTACCGGCGGTGCGGCACAATAGCTTACAAACTTACCCACACTGACTCTATCCCCCCAGACCCAATACAATAAGGGACGTGTATAAAGAACAGCGGCTATATAGCCAGGTGAATGTTCTCCAGAAGGTTCTTACTGACCGCTGGATGTGGCTTGCCAGCCACTATGCCGATCCCGCTGAAGTGTGGCCTGACACGGTCCATAACCCTACCTAATCTAACTACAGGCCAAAACGCAGTTCCAAGTAACTTGGCGCCAAAATATGGTGTCTTTAGTGCACGTAGACCGCTCTGCTGTATGATCAGCCAAAAAGTCTAGACGGATGAGGGGCTCCTCCAGAAAAGTGTGCCGTACCGCAGAGAGCCATTACTCACTTCCTCAGCGGCATCCAGTATTGTACACACAATAGCCCGTCTCGTTCTGGTTGTTCAGCAACGTCCCCGGAAGCAAGTCTTCTCCCATACAGCGGGCATCTGGTCAAAATCTGAATCCGCTGCAGCTCTTGTCCCTTCAGGATACGACCTCCTTCCCTCTTCCGTAGCTCCACTCAGATCGCTCCCCTTACAGTGTACGCAGGCTTTTTATTTTTTCTCTTCCCGTGCGTACGCTGTAACCAGGCAACGGGTGCTCCAATCACAGGCTACTATGGTCCTGTCACCTCACAGCTTGACCAAAATCTTTTCTGTAGAACAGTGACCTCTTGTGGACAAATAATAAAACACACAGTAGTGGACTATATACAGTAACAAGAACAATGTACACATATTGGAGGCTGTCTCACCCTCTCACAGCTAACACGGTGCCAAACCTTTGTTTTCATTTTATTAATAAATTGTGTTGTATTAACCCACTTGTCCTTCTTTAAAGACGCATCCGAACTTGTTGTTTTCCAGTTGGCAAAACACTTGTTCAATAATGCAATAAGGATAGGGCTACCTGGTGACTTCAGCCGAGACACATGGCACTTGGCCTAACACTGCAATATTGCTCTACGACGTTGTAAACTAAGGGAGGTGAATCTGGTCCCAATGCGGCTTACAAGCTGATGTGACCGGGCAAATGTAAGAAATTGGATTACTTGGGATCATAGTTCATGGAAACCATTATTGCCCTTTTTCACTTTTATTAATTTACAAGGTCACAAAGCTATAATGTAAGATTTGGTCATTTTGACCTGTTTCAGATCCAAAGTCGCTGCGTAACCTGAGCCATAAGAACTGAGAAATACAGAACAGTTTACCTCTCCGGTCAGCAGGTAGATGATCTCTAAGGTGAAGCTTAATATCCTCTTGGTAATCTCATTGCTGGTCTTCTCCATCCTCGGTGGGTCATTCATGAGGACCATTTTGGATGAGGACATGAGAGAACTGGAGGGTTCCAGTACTGCCGGCCCTTTATGAGAAAAGGAGAGACTCTAAATCATACAGGGACATCATCATGTGTGATATACAGAACCCCCCATTAGGAGCATTCAGAGAAACGGGGTCTTCAGAGACGTCACCACATTAAAGGGGGATTACCAATTAGATGCTTGGAACAACCTTCCAGCCGATCGGGTTGGAAAATCATCAATAAATGAATTCCTGCCACCTGGGATAAGCAGAGATCGATTCTGTGGCCGCTTTCACATGGCGAGAGTACGGTGCGAGGTTTGTGCGTTGTGAGATTGACGAATATGAACCGCATTTCTTTTGAATGGGGTCAAATATATGAGTGATGTTTTCCTGTATTGCAGTGCGGTGTAAAAAAAAAAAAAAAAACAGCATGCCCTATCTTTGGGCGTTCCCTCGGAATGCCTTGTCTATTGTTTTTAACGGGGCCGGAAAATACAGTGTGCAATATTGGCAACCAATATTGGGGAAGTCGGTGAGTTTTCGATTTTTAAATTACACCAGTATTCGTCGGTTGGTGCTGAAGAACCCTCAAGCTAAATTTCACTCATATCGGACCAGAACTGTGGATTTGTATCTGACACAAACAAACACATTTTGTGTCTTACATATAAGACTAGTAATTATTAGGAAATTATAGTACCAGTGTTTCTGGTAGTGCGATGTGACTATAGATACCTATACCCATCTATAGTCGATTGAATGGGCATTAGTTCTCCTTTTTATGCATGTTTTTTTTATATTTGTGTGTTTGCAATTATATGAAATAAAGCATTATTATTTGCATATATTTTTTGCTCTATGTCTTAGGCCGCTAAATGCAATTGTTCTCAACAAGATACCCTTTAAATGCTAACAAAAATACATGACTTTATAGCGAGGTTTCAAACCTACTCATGGTTCTTGCTTCTTCCTCAGGCATAATAAAAAGGATCTGAAGAGGCATATATATATATGACAAGGCATAGACATGGTGGGAATAATTTGAAGTTAAATATTATTTTTTCCAGAAAAGGAGGAGTAGAGAAATTAATAAAAATACTTAAATAGTCCACTGATAAAGATGTAAAAGTTTTATGGTCCCTGAATTAGTGTTAGGGGGTCACCAGGTGGTAGTGTTATTTGTGCTACAGATTTCTCATACTTCCCAGTCACGCATGAATCCTCTTAAAGCATTTAGGCCTGTGTTGAAAGTGTCAAAAGTTGTTATTGATTTGTACTCCCAAATTCTTCTATGGCTTTGTGATTTGAAATTGTCTTTTAATATAGTAACTTGTATATGTTCTATGTTGTGTCCATGACTAGAAAAATGTTTGGCCGCAGGTAATTCTGTCTCTCCCTCTTTAATTGTGTGGTGGTGGGACCTCATCCTCGCTTTTTAATTTTTGCCCTGTTTCTCCAACCTAAAGACCCCCAACAGGACATTTACTACACATGATCAGGTACACAACATCAGACTGCAACATGTGAATGTCCGTGGGATCTTATAGTCCTGCTGTGTGTTTGGGATCCATATCCTGTCCACGGTCAGTACATGTGAGCAGGTCTTACAGCTCCTTACATTGCAGGGATTAGTTCCTTTTTGTGTGTCAGAGGGCAATACACTCCTGATTATAAAGTTCCTCAAATTTGGAGGTTGCCTGTAACACAGAAGCAGAGGGTCCGGGTATATGGTTTTCAGACAGTCATCCTTGGGTAGGGTATGGTGGAGTTCCTTTGCAGTTTTACTTAGTATCTCTAGTTGCGGATTGTAGGTCACTACTAGAGGTACACGATTGTTTCTTTCCTTTTCTGTGTATCGGAGTAGTTGATTTCTGGGTATCCTGGTGGCTCTGGTGATTTGGTCATCAATTGAGGTGGGATGGTAGCCCTGATTTAAAAATGTCCTTTTTAAGTTGTTATAGATGTTCCTCTCTGTCTGTTGGGTTGGAGCAGATCTGTTTGTATCTGATGGCCTGGCTGTAGACGATGGACTTTTTGATGTGTTTAGGATGGTAACTGTCCCATCTGAGGTATGTGCGCCGATCAATCAGTATAAGGATGTCTGTAGTGAGTTGTTTGAAATTTTTATGGTGGTGTCCAAAAAGTTGATTTCGGTATATGAGTAGCTTAATGTCAGGTTTATGGTGGGGTGGAATGCATTGAATCTCTCATGGAATTTTATTAGTTCTTGTTCGGTGTTGGTCCAGATGATTATGATTAGAGATGAGCGAGCGTACTTGGAAAAGCACTACTCGCTCGAGTAATTTGCTTTATCCGAGTATCGCTGTGCTCGTCCCTGAAGATTCGGGTGCCGGCACGGAGCGGGGAGCTGCAGGAGAGAGCGGGGAGGAACGGAGGGGAGATCTTTCTCTCCCTCTCTCCCGCCCGCTCTCCCCTGCTCCCCATTGCGACTCACCTGTCAGCCGCAGCGGCACCCGAATCTTCAGGGACGAGCACAGCGATACTCGGATAAAGCAAATTACTCGAGCGAGTAGTGCTTTTCCGAGTACGCTCGCTCATCTCTAATTATGATGTCATCAATGTAGCGGAAGTAGGCCAATGGTTTGTGGGGCAGGAGGCCAGAAAGTCACTCTCCAGTTTCATGAAAACGTTGGCATATTGCGGTGCCATTTTACTGCCCATGGTGGTTCTGGTGAGCTGCAGGAATATCTCTTTGCCAAAGGAGAAATAATTGTGTGCGAGGACGAATTTCATGAGTTCTAACACCGATTCAGAGACAACCCCACTGGCCTCAAGGTGTGCCTGGCAGGCGGTCAGTCTATCTTTGTGTGGAATGTCGGAATAAAAGGATTCCACATCCATGGTGGTCAGGATGGTGCTATCGGGGAGGGGAGACCTATGGTTGACAGTTTGTTCAGTAGGTCCGTGGTGTCCTGCAAATAGATGGTTGTGTTTCTCACCAGTGGTTTGAGGACACCTTCTACCCATCCTGAGATTCTTTCAGTGAATGCTTCCACATCTGAGATAATTGAGCTCCCTGGGTCGCCAGCTTTGTGTAGTTTGGGAAGCATTTAGAATGTTCCAGTCTTGGGTTCTCCGGTATCAAGTCCAGAAGTTTTGTGGTGCCCACAGACAGGCTTCTTATGACCCTTCTCAATTCCCTTGGATGTTTTTGATCCGTTTAGTAGTGATGGGAAAAAAGATTTCCCGAACTCCGGGATTGAAGAATTAAATAGACCTAAGGTTTATCTGTAAATTAAACGACTTTACAGAAACTGCAACAAAATACTCAACAAAACTGCACAAAAACAGACTTACACAATCTTACCTCACGGGCAGCTGGGATACCTTATTCCCCCTTAATTTTGTTTAAATCCTAATAAAATAATGCAGCAACCATTAGTGTGCTGTATTTATGTGTATATATATATATATATATATATATATATATATCCTCTGACTGATAACAGAGACAACAGCAGGGACCAGGACCTGCTACACTGCAATATCTGAAGGATCTGTGATGATGTCATCATCATGTGATCAGTAGGGGCGGAGGAGAAGTGGTGGCTGAAGGACCTGTGATGATGTCATCATCATGTGATCAGTATATAAGGGGGCAGAGCTCAGTAGTGAGGAGGAGAAGTGGTGGCTGAAGGACCTGTGATGATGTCACTGTCATGTGATCAGTATATAAGGGGGCGGAGCTCAGCAGTGAGGAGGAGAAGTGGTGGCTGAAGGACCTGCGATGATGTCACTGTCATGTGATCAGTATATAAGGGGTGGAGCTCACCAGTGAGGAGGAGAAGTGGTGGCTGAAGTTCCTGTGATGACGGTGATGTGACGGGACTTTATATATACACCAGCTGTTGGTCTTCTGTGCTGATGTCCCTACGGTCTGCTGGTTTGGGATCTTGGGCAGCTGCAGTTGTCTAACCACCTAATGCACACTTTGCACTGAGCAGTACTGGCCAATCACAGGAGCAGGTATAGTGCATTGGTAGTTTAGCACTACTAATGCACTATGGGGATTATGTAGTCTGAAGATTGCATTGGTCATCTTGGATGACTGAAGTCAAGACTCGGAACCAGCGGATTACAGGGACATCGGCACAGAAGACCAGCAGCAGGAAGTATAACTGCGTCCTTCGGTCCCAGGACAAGATTTTGTCCCGAAACCAGAGGGTTGCTTTAACTTTTTTTTTAATATTGTCCCCCACAGTAGATTAATAACTAAATTATATTTATCCTAAAATTGTGCCATTAGTAACTAGTTTGAATGCTGAGGTCTATGATTGCCTGCAGCAGCCGGAGACGCCCTGTAAACAGGCAGACAACAGCCTCTAAACACAGACGCAAGAATGGAGCTGTGGGTGCGGGAGCCAGGAGATGGGAATATAGTCCCTATTAGCCATGGGCAGATTTAAAAAAAAAAACTTGGATAGCCATACCATGTAAGCGGTTAGCTCTGACAGTGCTCCCCTTGCACATACAATGGCTTACAGCATATCTGACATGCATGCAATGGCCGTGGCGCTAAGCTCTGCCCCCTCCAGTCTGGGACCTGGCCAGAAGAGTGGGAAGAGCAGGGACTGGCCAATTACCCAGTTTGTGTGGCACATGCCTGTGCTGCATACACATCGCCCTCTACTGGCCACAGACATGACACGTAAGTGAGGCTCGGCCTTAGTTCGGTGTGCACACCATGTGACTTAAAATTGTGTGAAGTCAAACTGAACTGACTGATTTCACCCCCTCTGCCATACGCTGTCTGTTTTGCTGCTGCTCCAGGTTCATTTCATGTTATAACTCTGTGTGAATGGTATGTTACTACATTGCTCCTACATTTACTCCACTTGCCACCATATGCATTTTCCCCATCGCCTCCCCCAACAGCATTTTCCCCACCTTTGTCTCAGCTCAGTGTTGCTAAGCACATTTTGGTTATCAAGAGAGCAATAACCCCCCCCCCCCCCCCCCCCATCCTGTTCACTAACCTTGCAAGGATAGGCCCAGCTGGTTAACATAATTTAACTAGCCATTCCCAGCTGTTGCCTTATAGCTTGATCTATGTATTTAGTGGTAGCCTCATTGACACGCATAGGTGTTCAGTATTAAGTGTCCTAGATCAAGTGTCTTATGCAGTTGAATGATGTAGTTAAACAGCGCAGGAGACAGGTATACTCCACGTTTACCCTGCACCTTCACGTTCATCCTGCACCTTAACACCCTCTTCTTTGCACTAACCTCCACTGCTATTCCCAATTCAAGCCTTAACATTTTCATCCAATGCCCAGCCCCAACACACTCTATCCACATCAGCACCTCCCTGCTCTCCTCGCCCATGCTCAGCTCTCACACACTCCTTACCTTCTTCAAATAATTCCATCCACCTCTTACCCTTTCCAAGAAACACCATGGCCACCCTCATAAATCTCCCAATCACTTACTCACCCTCGCTACCATACTACTTTTAGCTGCAAGGGACATCTACCCAGTCCAACCCACGTTGCTCCCTGCCAAAACCTCCCCCAAATCACACCGAAACACCCCCAAAGCCCAACCATTAGCCCGTGTGCTTTACCCCCACCCTCCTCCCATTCAATTGCGCCCTTTGTAACTCCCAATCTGTGTGTAACAAACTCCCTATCATCCACGATTTCTTCATTTCAAAGTGTCTCAACCTGCTCGTCCTCACAAAGACATGGATTTGAGGACAGTAGTCCACTTCAGCCTCCTCCACTGCATTGTCCTTTGCTGGCCTGCATTTCTCCCACACCCTCAGATCAGATGACAGGTGCAGCGAAAGAGTAGGTGTTCTCTTGCCAAATTACACCTTCAAGGTCATATCCTGGCTCCCTACCTCACCTTCTCGTCATTTGAAGTCTATACCCTCTGACTCTTCCATCCACTGTCCCTACGTGTCGCAGTCATTTACCTGCCTGCAGGTCCCACCCGCCTGTTCCTGGACCATTTCGCCACCTGGTTCCTCCATTTCCTATCTTGTGAACTCCCTACGCTCATCCTTGGTAACTTTAACATCCCCACTAATAACTCCATCTCCCTCCCAGCTTTTAACGCTCATCTCCTTCCTCGGCCTATCACAATTCTCAGACTCCCCAACTCACAGACATGGCAACACTCTCAACCTAATTTTCCTCTGCCTCTGTTCTGCCTCCCACTTCACTAACTCCCCCCTCCCACTCTCTAACCACAACCTCCTCTCCTTCTCCATTAGGCATCCTAACATCTCCCCAGACCCTCCCACCTATTGCACTTCTAGTAACCTCCAGATCGTCCACACCCAGCAATTTGCTGAGACCTTATAACCTTCTCTGTCCCCCTTTTCTCTCCACTCATGCCCCAACCTGGCTGCTGAACACAACTCCATCACCCACAGACATGCCCTGGATGAAGCAGCTCCCCCTGTGACCCGAGCCGTCCACTGTAGATCATGACAACCTTGGCTCACGCCCCAAACGCACTTTATCTGGCGGTGCTCTAGGTGTGCTGAACATCTGTGGCGCAAATCCAAACAGCCTGCAGACTTCACCCACTTCAAATTTATGCTCAAAACCTACAACCTCGCCCTTCACTATGCCAAACAAGTTTATTTCACCTCCCTCCTCTCCTCACTATTCCACAACCCCAAATGACTCTACGATACCTTCCACTCTCTCCTCAGCCTCAAAGAACAGGCCCCCATAATGGATCTCAGTGCAGAACAGCTAGCCGTCAACTTCAAGGGAAAAAAAGATCGAAAATGTTCACCGAAACCGCCCTCACAAAAGTATTAAAGACCTGAGGACGGCCGAGGGGCGGCTACTCCCTACTAATCCTCCTTGACCCCGTTGCTGCATTTTACACTGTCAATCATGGCCTCCTCCTTGCTATGCTTCACTCCATCGGCCTAAGGCCAATCCACATGGGCAACTTTATTGCGTGATTTTGTCGCTACAAATCGCATGTATGTAGAGCTCCAGCTTTCCTATGGATTCTTCCACATGAGTGATATTTTGTAGCCTGTGACAGTGGGGGACCACAAAATGATGGCATGCTCTATATAGACATGATTTGTGAATTTTTAATATATTTTTTCTAGTCCATGTTTTCCTATGGAGCTTTCCTTTCTGTTGCATCACATGAAAACATGGTCTTTGTCAGGACAGTGTCCGGGATATGGGGGTCCCTGAGATATCCCGCAACCCCTGTCCCTGCCTACTTGCCCCCCTGGGCTAACCCCCAGGGCGACAACTGGGCAGCGGTCCCTACCCTCACTAGGGAAGCGGGACACGGGAAGACAAACAGACACCGAAGACAACAAACGGTAGAGTGGTCAGACAATCCGGGTCGGCAGCAGGAGGGTACGCAGTACAGAGGGGAAGGCAAAAACGTAGTCAAGGTCCAAAAGCAGAGGTCAGGAAAGCCGGGGTCACAAAAGAAGTCAAAATAAACGCGGGTGCAGCTGGAGAACCAAACTAACACTGGCAAGGGCTGGAAGGAAAACACACACTTTTAAATGCTGTCAGAGCTCCCGCCCCAGCAGCTGATTGGGGCAGGGAGCCTGACAGCAGCAGGGCAATCAAGGAGGTGTTGGGGACACGCCCCATCCTTGCAGAACAGACAGTTACCAGGGAAGCCTGCTTGGTAGTCAAGTAACTAGAGAAGCACCTGCTGCCTCCCTAGCAACCCGGCGGTGACCAGTTTTATAGCGGCCCGGGGAGATCACTAGAACCAGGGCTCCCCTACGCCGCACTCCTGTAACCCAGGTGGCAGGACCGGTGGTGCGGGCATGGCGGCCCCGAGAATTGCTGATTCTGACAGTACCCACCCTTCTACGGGGGGACACCGGACCCCCATGGCCAGGAGCGGGCTTCAGCGGGAAAGCCCTGTGGAATGATTGGACTAGGCGTGGCGCATGAACATCCCTGGCAGGGACCCACGTCCTATCCTCAGGGCCAAATCCTCTCCAGCGGACCAGGTACTGTAGTACACCTCTAACCCGTCGGGCGTCAACAAGCCTTTCTACTTCATACTCCAGTTCCCCCTGTACCAAAGAAGGAGGGGGCGGGTTCTGGGTGGGTAGAACTGGAGTCACATACTTTTTAAGCAAGCTTTTATGAAAAACCTTGTGGACCTTCCAGGAGTCCGGAAGTGACAACTTATACGACACCGGGTTGATAACCTGCGAAACAGTAAATGGGCCAATGAACCGAGGAGCAAGTTTCAGGGGGGGAACCTTAAGTCTCAGATTCTTGGATGACAATAAAACTTGCTCCCCAACCACAAAAGGTGCCGAGATAGTACATCTTTTCTATTTACGTAGTTTCTCTTGGGAAACCTGAAGGTTCTTACGAACCTGGGCCCAAACTGTGCACAGTTCCTCAGAGGATATGTCAGCGGCCGGATTGTTTGAGACAAAAGGAGTAGAAAGCGAGAACCCGGGGATGGAACCCATAATTACAAAAAAAGGTGACACTTGGGACGACGAGTTAACATGGTTGTTAATAGCAAATTCGGTGAGAGGTAGGTAGTTGGCCCACTGAAACTAGTTCTTGATTCATCCGTTCTGTTTGTCCGTTACTCTCGGGATGGAAGGCGGAGGAAAAAGACAAATTAACATTTAGGTTTTTACAAAAAGCTCGCCAGAAGCTAGCGACGAACTGTACCCCTCTATCTGACACAATATCCTCGGGGATCCCATGTAGCCGAACAATCTCCTTGATGAACATTTCAGACAGAAGTTTGGCGTTAGGTAACTTGCAAAGCGGAACGAAATGTGACATTTTAGAGAAACGGTCAACTATGACCCAAATGACCGTATTCCCCAGCGAGGATGGCAGATCAGTAATAAAATCCATGGACAAATGGGACCATGGCCTTGACGGAATGGGCAAGGGAAGAGGAGGACCCTCAGGACGTCTCCTGAGATTCTTCCCCCTTGCGCAAACCGGGCACGCGGACACAAATAACCGTACATCCCTGGCCATATGCGGCCACCAATAGTCTGGATACTAACTTCAGAGTACCCCTGATACCGGGGTGTCCAGCTAGGACTGAAGCATGTGTCTCCTCTAACACTTTCAATCTCAGTGACAACGGAACAAAAATTTGCCTTCCGGAAGGGCTTCAGGGGCGGATTGTTGAACGGCGTGTATGAGAGGTGAAATGTCGGAGGAGACAGCAGCGAGGACCACCCCAGGGGAGAGAATGCTCTCAGGCTCAGACTCGGAAGGTTCCGGAGAACCAAAACTCCTAGACAGGGCATCTGCCTTGACATTTTTAGAACCGGGTCTATAGGTAACAACAAAATTGAACCGAGAGAAAAACAAGGCCCAGCGGGCTTGCCGAGCATTTAACCTCTTAGCGGAATCTAAATAGGTGAGGTTTTTATGGTCTGTGAGTACCGTGATCTGGTGACGAGCTCCTTCCAAAAAATGCCTCCACTCCTCGAAAGCCCAGTTAATAGCCAGCAATTCCCGGTTGCCTATATCGTAGTTCCGTTCAGTGGAAGAGAACTTTCTACAAAAATAGGCACACGGTCTAAGGTTAGTGAGTGTGGAGGGACCTTGGGACAGTACCGCTCCCACACCAAACTCTGAGGCATCTACCTCCACCACAAATGGGCAGGACAGATCCGGTTGTACTAGGACGGGCGCTGAAGAGAACGCCACCTTTAGGGTATCGAAGCCCCTAAGAGCATCAGAAGACCAGGTATTCACATCTGCTCCCTTTCTGGTGAGGTCCGTTAGAGGTTTAGCCACCACGGAGAAGTCTTTAATGAACTTGCGATAGTTATTGGCGAAGCCGAGGAAGCGTTGAAGAGCTTTCAAGGTACCTGGCTGAGCCCACTCCGTGATGGCTAAGAATGATATCTTTTGTACCCCGAAAACACATTTCTCGAGCTTAGCAAACAGCTTGTTACGTCTGAGTCGAGCTAGCACGGTCTGAACATGAGTACGGTGACTCGGCAAGTCGGAGGAAAAAATCAGAATATTGTCTAGATATACAACGACAAACACCCCCATGATATCCTGAAACACAGAATTCATGTACCCCTGAAAAATGGCGGGAGCGTTACACAATCCAAAAGGCATTACTAGTTATTCAAAATGACCGAGAGGCGTATTGAAGGTGGTTTTCCACTCATCCCCCTCCCGAATGCGAATGAGGTTGTATGCCCCCCTGAGATCAAGTTTAGAAAACCATTGGGCACTAGCGACCTGGTTGAGGAGGTCAGGAATGAGCGGAAGAGCATACTAGTTTCTGATTGTGATTTTATTTAGCTCTCTATAGTCAATACAGGGCCGGAGACCCCCATCCTTTTTCTCGACGAAGAAAAACCCGGCACCCACCGGGGATTCTGAGGGCCGGATGTGCCCCTTGGCCAAGCTGTCCTGGATATAGTCCCTCATGGATTCTCTCTCTGGAACCGTAACATTATAAATGCGGCCCTTAGGAAGTTTGGCCCCAGGAATCAAATCGATTTTATAGTCCCATTCCCTATGAGGGGGCAGGGCTTCAGATAATTGCTTGGAGAAAACGTCCGAGAACTCGGAGAGGTAATCTGGTAGGGGAATCCCCTCGCAGGTGGAGATCCCCACCTCCACCGGACATAGGTGCTTGGCACAGCGGGGACCCCACTCTACCAGTTCCAACGTCTCCCAATTTACTACCAGATTGTGCTCCCGGAGCCAGGGGAGACCTAGGACTACATCCACAGACAAATCTCTCATCACCAGAAATGTGCAGGTTTCAACATGTAGGGCTCCTATAGTAAACCTTACCTCAGGGGTAACCAGATTAACTACCCCTGCTTGCAATGGAGTGGAGTCCACTCCTGAAACAAAAATCGGAGTCTCTAAACGTAACAAAACCCCAGACAGTTGAGCAATGAAATTAAAGTTAACGAAATTAGCAGCAGCCCTAGAATCAACGAAGGCTTGCCCAGTACGGTGGAAAGAATGGAATTCTAGGGTGCAGGGCAATAACATTTTGGACAACACAGGGAGTACCTTGGCTCCTAGACAGTCCTCCTGGCAACTGCCTAGGAGCGGAAGTTTTCCTGCCGTTGCTTCTTAGCGCAGTTTGCAATGCGGTGACCCGGCTCCCCACAGTAGAAGCAGAGGTTCTTCTTCAGGCAATATTCCCGTCGTTGCTTGGGGTTCATGGCTCCCAGCTCCATGGCCTCGGTGGTGGGAGCTGAAAAAGTCGGGTCAGTAGAAGAAGTGGGCGTGGGGAGTGGAGTGGTCCGAGCGGCGTGTCTGGCCCTCAAACGTCGGTCGGCCCGAATAGCCAGCGACATGGCTTGCTCCAGGGTTCTTGGCTCCGGGTGGGCCACGAGTAGGTCCTTAAGACCCTCAGACAGACCGGTGAAAAATAGGTCTTTTAGGGCGGCGTCATTCCACCCGGATTCCGTACAATGTTGGTGGAATTGGGAACAGTAGTCCTCCGCCATCTTGCAACCCTGGCGCAGGGCCAGAAGCTTGGAGACTGCGTAGCTGGCCCGGTCAGGTTCGTCATAAATTTGACCCAAGGTGGAAAAAAAGGCGTCAAGGGATAGTCGGGCGGGAGAGCCAGCTGGTAACGAGAAAGTCCAATTTTGGGGCTCTCCCCTCAGGCGGGTAATTACAATTCCCACTTTCTGGTATTCAGTACCAGAGGAGTGGGGGCGGAGATCAAAGTAGAGCTTGCAGCTCTCTCTAAATGCAAAAAAACTGACCTCTCTCTCCGGAGAAGCAATCCGGAAGTGTGGCTCGAGGTTCTGACATTGTTCCTGGAGCGGAAGGGGGCTGCATGGGACCTGCAGGATCAAAACCCCTGCCTCAAGGAAGGTCTGGCTGTGATTGTGTATTCTTTTTTGATTTTTTTACTGCAGCTAGAATTCATTTTCTTATATTTCAAGCCCCCCCCCTCCCCTTGCCCCTCAAAAAATCCTTTCACAAGGTGCTACAAAGTTGTGCCACTTTGTAGCACCACGTGCGACTTTGTAGGGATACAGAATCGTGTTATTGCTGTGAGAAAGCGCAGTGATATCACTGTAATTTTCTCACTTTAAAAATTGCGTTGGCAGTGTGGATGCGGCCTCAAGGACACTGCTCTCTCCTGGTTCTCCTCCTACCTTTCTAACCACTCTTTCAGCGTCTCCTGTGCTGGCTCACTCTCCTCTCTGCTCCCCCTAGCTGTTGGGGTCCCCCAGGTCTCAGTCCTTGGCCCCCTTCTTTTCTCTATCTACACATTCTAAATGAAACAAACCATTTGCAGATTTGGCCTCCACCACCACCTCTACGCTGTTGCCACCCAGTTGTACTTCTTCCAACAACATCTCGGCACCTTTCCTCCAAAACATCACCGACTGTCTGCTGTCTCTAACACCAAAACTTAACCTTTCAAAAAACTGAACTTCTTGTCTTTCCACCCTCAACCAGCCGACCTCCCCCCAAAATGTCCATCCATATCAGTATCTGGCACCATCATAACCCCCAAACAGCACACATGCTGCATTGGGGTCACATTGGACTCTGATCTTTTCTTCACCCCCCAAATCCAATCTCTGACCCAAATATGCTACCTGCACCTCAGGAATATTGCTTAAATCCGTCCATTCCTCACCATGGACACGCTAAAAAAACTTGTCAGCCTCATCCTTTCCCAGTTTGACTATTGCAACTCCCTGCTCATTGGCCTTCCCCGTACCAGACTCTCCCCTCTCCAATCCATACTAAATGCAGAAGCTAGACTCATCTTCCTATACAGGCACTTCTCAGGCGCCTCTGCACTATGCCAGTCGCTGCACTGGCTGCCCATACACTACAGAACTCAATTCCAACTCATCACCCTCACCCACGTGCCACTGTACACAGGTTCCCTCTTAACCATACATCACACAATCACACGCGTTCTGATCTGCTAACACACTCAGACTAAACACCCCTCTTTTACAAACCTACATGCTCGCATCCAGCACTTCTCTAGAGCAGCACTGATCTTTGGGAACGCTCTACCCCAAAACATCCAGACAATTCCAGACGCACCTTAAAGACACACCTCTTCAAAGAAGCGTACCAAACCTCCTGATCTAGCCCCACAATATGCCCCCTGTTCCTTCCTATGGCTTTCCACTTTTGTCTATCATGTACACTTACTGCCCCATACCTCCTGCACTACCCCCACTGTTTGTGACCTAAAAACTGTATATTACATCTTATTGTCGCATTGCTGCGTTCCCTCTTGCTCCACCTACTATTCTGTACCTTGTGTATCCCACCACCCACCTCCTTTGTTTCCAAATAATTGAATACCATACGCAATTTCTGTTAATTTCTTATTTTTTGGTGTTCACCATATGTTCCTCGAAAGCACTGTGGAATAAGTTGGTGGCATGCACATAAAGATTATTACTATACATGACGGGGAGGAACAGGTTGTTCATGTGTACCTTTGTGTATGTGAGTGTGACATGTATGATGAGAGAACATGATGCAGCTGGAGATAGACCTCTGGTGAATGGTTATAGATAACATCTATGATATTGGATGTCTTGGTGGAGAGGCGAAGCCGCCGTTGGGCAGTAGAAGGTCTAGGCTACATGAAGTGGAATTTCTTACAGCCAACGGCCATCTGAAGTGAGTAGGTGAGTTGCTGTGGGCCGAATTGGTGCAGTGTAAGACTTTGTGTACAAGTATTGCTATGTCAGTTTAACCATGTGTAGTTCACACAATGTATAAGTTATTCACGCCCTCCTATGGAGCGTTACACCAGCTAACTTCTGGTTTAGTAAAAATTGTTGTTTAAAATGCAAAAAAAGTATGTGAGGCCTCCTGTCATCGCTGCGCCATAGTACCACCACCTGGTACAAATACACCCCTGATATAAATAATTACAAATGTTAGACATCGCTGCGGAGATTCCTGAACTTCAGAGACATCTATCATTCTTATTATTTACAGCTGTGGACAAGTAATCTCTTATTATATTCACAGCTAATCCGCAGTAAGGGTCCTTTCAGATGAGCTAATTATTAGCGCGGAAATCCCTCGGTCAGCAGAAATCCTCAGAATGACTTATAATGGTTAAAATCGAGCCAGCTGTCTTTTTTTCCCATCCTGCTACACCAACTCCCTACCACTCCCTTTTCAGCTCCAATAGATGCCTATTGGAGCCTCCAGCGAATCTTGTTAAAAGACGTATTTTTTCACGAGTCTTTTAAAATTGGTCGCCGATATCCTATTTTTTCCGGAGCAATGTTTTTACACGCCTTAAAATTATTTGTCTTAATGAATACAATCGATAAATCACCAGGCCCAGATGGAATACACCCAAGGGTTCTAAGGGAACTAAGTGATGTAATAGCTAGGCCGCTATTCCTAATATTTATGGACACTATTGTGACCGGGGTTGTACCACTGGATTGGCGCATTACCAATGTAGTTCCAATAAACAAAAGGGGACCAAAAGTGAGCCTGGTAACTACAGGCCGGTAAGTCTCACTTCAGTAACTGGAAAAATATTCGAGGGGTTTCTGAGAGACGCCATCGAAGAATACCTCAAGGAGAACAACGGAATAACTCCACACCAGCATGGGTTCATGAGGGGGCGATCATGTCAGACCAATGTGATCAGCTTCTACGATGAAGTAAGCTCTAGGCTGGACCTGGGAGAGTCTATTGATCTCGTATATCTGGATTTCTCTAAAGCATTTGACACCGTGCCGCATAATAGGTTCATATACAAAATGAGACAGCTCGGATTGGGTGAAAACGTGTGTATCTGGGTAAAGAGTTGGCTCAGAGATAGAAAGCAGAGGGTGATAATAAATGGTTCGTACTCTGATTGGGCCACAGTTGCAAAGGGGTTCCACAGGGCTCAGTATTAGGCCCCAATCTTTTCAATATATTATATATATATATATATATATATATATATATATATATATATATATCTCAATGACCTGATAGAGGGACTGCACCCTAAAATATCAATATTTGCACATGACACAAAATTATACAAGGTAATTAATACAATGGTGGACAATGTGCGGCTACAAATAGACCTAGATAAGCTGGGGGCTTGGGCAGAAAAATGGCAAATGAAGTTCAATGTTGATAAATGTAAGGTTATGCACATGGGCAGGAGAAATGGATGTCACCAATATACACTAAATGGGGTACTGCTAGTGAAAAGTGATATGGAAAAAGACCTTGTGGTTCTAGTGGATTGTAGATTTAACTGGAGTAACCAATGCCAGTCAGCTGCTGCAAAAGCAAATAAAGTCTTGGGGTGCATTAAAAGAGGTATAGGGGCGAAGGATGAGAACATTATTCTTCCACTATATAAGCCACCTGTCTGGCCCCACATGGAATACTGCGCACAGTTCTGGACTCCGCTACTCAGGAAGGATGTTGCAGTGCTTAAGGGAGTTCAAAGAACGGCAACTAAATTAATACATGGAATGAAGGGACTGGAATACCCAGAGAGGCTATCAAAATTGGGATTATTTACTCTGGAAAAAAGATGGCTAAGGGGCGACCCAATAACTATGTATAAATACATTAGGGGGCAATAGAAGGATCTCTCCCATAATCTGTTTATACCCAGGACTGCGACGGTAACAAGAGGACATCTGCTACGTCTAGAAGAAATCAGGTTTCATCACCAACACAGAAAATGGTTCTTGACTGTAAGAGCAGTGAGACTGTCGAACTCTCTGCCTGAGGACGTGGTGATGGCAAAATCCATAGTGGAGATTAAGAGGGGACTAGATGTTTTTCTAGAGCGGAAGGATATTACAGGATATAAATTTTAGGTGACCAGCGGGTTGTTGATCCGGGTCTTACAGACAGGTAGGAACTATTAGAGGTTGATCCAGGGATTAGTCTGGCTGCCTTAGAGAATCGGGAAGGAATTTTTTCCCCGAAGGGCTGATTGGCTTCTGGCTCTTGGGGTTTTTTGCCTTGCATACTATGTTGCAATGTAATCTAATGCTGCAGATGGTTGCGATTTTTTGACGTGGCTACATTAGCTGTGTATGTATGGTTGGCTATTGTCTGCCACGGCTGGGCGGAGTCTCTGCCAAAACCGTTTCATGGGAACGCATCTTATCTTGTCTGAGCTTGCTCTAAAACTTTTTCTTCAGGTTTTCCAAAATCACATAAATTATGATGAAAATGTGCAACAAATATGCACTTATGTCAACATTTCAACACATACAAAGAAAGTTCAATTTGATTCTGACAACTTGTTCTAGATGTTTGATTATTTTTGCCAGCGAGTTTATATGCCCCGTATATTGAAATTTCTTATCAAAAAGTATCAGGAAGGCGTTTTGTACTTTTTGAGAAAAAAATCTTGATGGTGACCAACTCCGTACTGAGAGCCATGATGCTAGGTTAGAAGGAAGGGGATGTGAGGACCCAGAGAGACATGCGCACCAGATACAAAGGGATGGAAGACATTCCTGAATGTTGAGGATGTTACACATGCTGGTAAAGCTGCTGTTTTATTGTGGAACTGGACAAATTCAAGGGCATTGAAGTTATTAAATCTGACGGCAGAAGAGGTGATCTGGATCAATTACTGCTTAGGAAAGAAGCAGCATGGATCTGCCGCCCCAAGTCCCTCCAAACGTCAGGATTAATTGAACATTTAACCTTCAACTGCTTCCTCTGAAATACTGTACGGGCCTCCATGTACAATCTGGCCTACATGTTTCTCCGCCATGTTTGTCATGGACATCATGCACACATTCCCGAGATTGACTAATTTTAGATATTTAACAGTGCGGTTCTACAATAAATTGATAGTCATCAATTGCCATCTTAGTGCGCATTTGTTGCATACCTTTCTTGCAATAACTAGGCATACAAATCATTTGCCATTTTAATACACATTTATTGCATACTTTATCCTTAAAAACAAGGCAATTTAAACCTTAAATACCTAGTATAACTGCAACTGTTCTGACCTTGCAGCTTCTCTTCCATAATACTGGCCTATGTATTATCAGAAGCTAGTTTTAAATATGGCACCCATAGCTTCGGCAGTAAGCGTCATAGGTCAGCTGATGCCGTGTGTTGAGAGTGTCCTGGCCAGCCCTGACCCTCCCTCCCCTACGCATATTATCAATTTCTGCAACAGCTCTGCCCTAACAACCAATCAGGTTGAATCAGCCAACCCAAACAACCAATCAGGTTGCTGGAATTGTGAATCAGAACCAATCTGGTTGCTGGAATTGCTGAATACGGCTGAGGTGTTGCAGAAATTGATAATTTGCCTCCCCTGCTCCTTCAAACACACGCTATGCGTAATGGATGGGGGCGGGGCCTCAGCGCCATATTAACTCAGCCCCCTATTCTGGCAAATGAATATGTGTACATGGCAATGAGAGGAGGTGGGACGGGGGCAGGGCTAAGTTCCGTGAATTGGCTCCACCCCCATCCCACCTGCCCTCATTCCAAATAGTGCAGAGGGGCAGAGAGGGGCTGGAGAGGAAGCAGAGAGGGGGCGGGAGCTCAGAGCACTGCTCCTGGCTCTTCCAGCCTCCTCCCCCTGCATAGAGAAACACTGTATATCGGCCGGCGTGAATACCCGGCCAGTATACGGTCGTCTGAAATAGCCCTCACAGTGGATAAGTATCATTTTGAGTGCTTGACAAAAAAAAAATTAAAATTTACTTGGTATTAAATGTCAAATTTTTTTTACTTAGCATTCCCCATATTCCAAACAAGAATCTGATTTCTTAAGAAATTTTGATTTCCTTGTAAAATGTTTTCCATGTATAGAACTTCAAAATGACTTTTCCACTGTGTGATATCTTTGATGATCCCTGTTTGTGGTACTGGCACTAAAACATTTTAAATGGCATCTTTCCTTTGGGACTTTTTTCATGTGTTACATGAATATAGCTTTTCTCTTATGTGAATTCTCTGATGTCTAACAAGGCTTGATTTATCAATCAAACATTTTCCACATGCTGAACATGAAAATAGTTTGTCTCCTGTGTGAATTCTTTGATGTGAAACAAGACTTGATTTTTTTGTAAAACATTTCCCACATTCTGAACATAAATATGGTTTTTCTCCTGTGTGAATTCTTTGATGTGAAAAAAGATTTGATTTTTTTGTAAAACATTTCCCACATCCTGAACATGAAAATGGCTTCTCTCCTGTGTGACTTCTCTGATGTGAATGAAGATTTGATTTGTTAGTAAAAATGTTCCCACATTCTGAACATAAAAATGGTTTCTCTCCCGTGTGAATTCTCTGATGTTTAACAAGCTCTGATTTTATTATAAAACATTTTCCACATTCTAAACAAGTAAATGGCTTCTCTCCTGTGTGAGTTCTCTGGTGTTTAATAAGAGTTGATTTTAGGAGAAAACATTTACCACATTCTGAACATGTATATGGCTTCTCTCCTGTGTGAATTCGCTGATGTGAAACAAGAGTTGATTTTTCTCTAAAACACTTTCCACATTCTGAACATGAAAATGGCTTCTCTCCTGTATGAAGTCTCTGATGTGAAACAAGATTTGACTTTTTTGTAAAAAATTTCCCGCATTCTGAGCATAAATATTGTTTTTCTCCCGTGTGAATTCTCTGATGTTTAACAGGAGCCGAATTCAACATAAAATATTTCCCACAATCAGAACTGGAAAAAGATTTTTGTTCTGAATGAGTTATCAGATGATCTTTGACTTTAGCTTTAGTTATGAAAGAATTTTCATATTCTGAGCATGGACCCTGCTTCTGCCCTGTGTGACTTCTCTCATGTAGAATACAATTAAATTGATCTGTAAGACATATCGCACTTTCTGAACAGGAGTATGGCTTCTCATCTCTACTGTGATGTCCTGGCTGTAAGTGAAAGGTAATGAGGTTTTCTTTTGTAGATTGCTGCACAATTTCTTCATCTTCTACCTTATAATTGGGCGATGACATGACGTTTTCCTCAGAGTTCTCACTAGGATTATCTGTTAAAGTAAAAAATGTATTTAATAATTTATTTTTCTTTTTAATCACAAAAGTAGACAAACCTATAATATTCCTAATAAGCTGAAAATACACTTAGTTTTTGATGCAATTTGAGTTATGTTTTGCTTTTGGAGTCAAAGCCAGAAGTGGTTCCAGCAGGAAGTAACATAACATGCTTTCCCAATTTTTAAAATATGGTTCTGATTTTTGGTCAAAATCTGATTTTATATATATATATATATATATATATATATATATATATATAAAACTAGCTGATATACCCGGCTTCACCCGAGTTATTTGGTACTGGTGTTTATCTGATGTTCACACGGAAAATCTTATGAAGTCGCGATTACTTTAGAGATACCGAGGAAAAAAATATGTTCACCATTTTGCATGGTTCTTTGCGTTGCCCAGGAAACACCACATAGAGGCAACCATGCAACGTTTCTTTTATATAAAATGACATCAGGAAGTGAGAGAATTAGATTCCGTACATAAAATTTGGACGCTAATTCTTTTGCGCTACAATTGAATAATCGAGTTGAGACCCATTAGCTTTTCCTATTTATGACATAATCAATTCTTGTGCCAAATTTCAAGTTTCTATGACATAGGGAAGTGAGAGAATTAGATTACGTACATAAAATTTGGACGCTAATTCTTTCGCACTTAGAATTGAATAATCGAGTTTGGACTCATTAGCTTTTCCTATTAATGACATAATCAATGTAGGTGCCAAATTTCAAGTTTCTATGACATCGGGAAAGTAGAGAATTAGATTACGTACATCAAATTTGGATGCCAATTCTTTTGCGCTTAGAATGGAATAATCGAGTTGGGACCCATTAGCTTTTCCTATGTATGACATAATCAATGCCCGTGCAAAATTTCAAATTTCTATGACATTGGGAAGTGAGAGAATTAGATTATGTAAGTAAAATTTGGACGCTAATTCTTTTGCGCTTGAATTGAATAATCGAGTTAGGACCCATTAACTTTTCCTATTTATGACATAATAATCAATGCTCATGCCAAATTTCAAGTGAGAGAATTAGATTACGTACGTAAAACTAATACTTAGTTAAGTCAAAACTTTGCCATTTTTTATGGAGCAATACATTTTTCTACACATTTTCAACACCCTTGATGCTGCAGCTTCATTTGGATATTACTGCGTATACTTGGGATTGAAGGTCCGTGATCCCATAGGTGGCTTGGCATATTGCTCATTGAACCACTGCACTAATGTGCATCCATTAGGTGTGCTGCGGGACTGTTCTCAACAATATCTAGAATTTAATAATCGAGTTGGGACCCGTTAGCTTTTCCTATTTATGACATAATCAATGCACGTGCCAAATTTCAAGTTTCTATGACATTGGGAATCAGAGAATTTGATTACGTATGTAAAATGTGGACGCTAATTCTTTCGCGCTTAGAATTGAATAATTGAGTTGGACCCATTAGGTTTTCCTATTTATGACATAATCAATACTCGTGCCAAATTTCATGTTTCTATGACATCGGTAAGTGAGAGAATTAGATTACGTATGTAAAATTTGGATGCTAATTCTTTTGAGCTAGAATTGAATAATCGAGTTGGGATCCAATAACTTTTCCTATTTATGACATATTCAATGCCCGTGCCAAATTTCAAGTTTCTATGACATCGGGAAGTGAGAGAATTAGATTACGTACGTAAAATTTAGACGCTAATTCTTTTGCTCTTAGAATTGAATAATCGAGTTGGGACCGCTTTACTTTTCCTATTTTGGACACAATCTATGCTCCTGCCAAATTTCAAGTTTCTACGATATCGGGAAGTTGGAAAACTATTGGCGAGTCAGTCAGTCAGTGAGTCAGTGAGGGCTTTCGTCTTTATATATATAGATATTTTAAAAAATGGAATCAGAAAAGAGTGATAATTTATTGCAGTAAACGGAACACTTGAAGGGAGGCTCTAGTACCCTGTTGTACCGTTTCCAGCTTGGATGCAAGATGTGATACAGGCAAAGCATGGAGGCATACAGTTTCTGTTTGGTATCTTGTTCCATATCACTGCATATTCTCTGTAATTGAGTTTCTAGAGTGTGCAAACTCGTAGGCTGTGGAAGTTGGTGTCCCAGATGCTCACATGTTATATAGGTGATAAATCTGGTGACCAGGCAGCCACGGAAGTGTGACAATGTAATGGAGGCATTCCTGTGACCCCCTTGTATGTGCGGCTGAGCATTATCCTGCTGGAAAATGCTTCTTGGAAGCCGCCATGAGAGGAACACGTGTGGCTGCAGGATGTCCTGAACATATCGCTGAGCTGTCATTGTCCCTCTTACCACTACTAGGGGTGACCGACTGTCATATGCAATGGCCCCTAAGACCATCACACCAACAGTGGTCAACAAGCTCTAAACACAAGTAGCCTCTGAGAGCCTTTTTATAGACCAAGGGTGGAATGACTTTTAGGTCCTCCAGTGGCAAGACTGTTCCTCTAATCATTTGTTTATCTGTGCATGCAGAGTTTTGCTGTGAAACAACTCCTATGTGATTGACAATGAGTGTAGTATCTTATCCGTGATATCGGTGTTTGTATAATAGAGCTTTTGCACAAGGTATTCCTGCCAATAGGTATTAATCCCCTATATCCTGATTCATGCACTTCACGCATATAAAGACCATTCATCTAATCATGCCATGACTCTAATAATCTGCATATCTCCCTGATATGTAACTGCATGCCTAGTTTTACCTTGATTTTTTTTTATGTACACAGACATGATTCCAGCCTTCTAAAGCTTTATATGAGGGTTATTTCAGATGTCATTTTTGGTGCAATTTTTCATCTTGTTGTTACTACACAATTAGAGATGAGCGAGCATACTCGTCCGAGCTTGATGCTCGTTTGAGTATTAGGGTGTTCGAGATGCTCGTTACTCGAGACGAGCACCACCCGGTACTCGACTCACTTACATTTCCTTCCCTGAAATTTTTGCGCCATTTTCTGGCCAATAGACATGCAGGGAAGGCATTACAACTTCCTCCTGTGACGTTCCAGCCCTATTTACCGCCGAGTATTTAAAGCTTTCCCGCCCGCTGATTGCCTCAGACACATGCTGGCCTAGGGAGGGTGCTGCTGGTGCTATGGTTAGAGTGTTGGCGTCTTCAAGAGCCCCAACCATCCTTCTTAGGGCCACATCTGACAGTGTGCATTACTGTTGTGGCTGCTGTGAGCAGTTTTGCACATTTTTTTTTATATCGGGCGTGCAGGCTATAGCGTTCTCAGGCTGCAGTCTGTATTACGTAGTATAGGGGCAGTATTGGTCAGGCAGGGACAGTGGGTAGTGTGGAATCCTGTGTACAAGAACCCCAACGGTCCTTCTTAGGGCCACATCTTACCATGTGCATTTCTGTTAAGGCTGCTAGGATGCTAGGAGCAGTTTTGCACCATTTTTCTTTTCATCTTGGGCTCTGCAGAGTATTGCATTCTCAGTCTGCAGCGATTATACAGAGTATAGGGGCAGTATTGGTGAGGCAGGGACAGTGCTAGTGTAGAATCCTGTCAACAAGTACCCCAAAAAAGCTCCTGCTTAGGGCTATCTGTGACCGTGTGCATTTAAATCTGTGGCTGCTGGCAGTTCTAGTACCTCACTATTGCACAACTAGGCCTGCTTGCATGCTTCAGTATTATTTTTGGTCCTTGGTGCAGTTTGAGTAACATAAGCGCTGTTTCCCTCCAACTGCACGCCAATAATTCCAAAAATTTTTACACCGCTGTGTGTTTGCCGTCAACTGCACTCACAGCGGACGGTGACAGACCCCGATAGAGGGAAAGTCAGATGCACGATATATAGCCTGCATTGCATTTCCCAAAATTTTTTTTAAAAAAAAAACCTTCTTGCGGCTCGCTGTGACCCTCTGCATTTCACTGCGTGGCTGCTGTCAGTTCAGGTGCATCACTATTGCATATTGCACAGCTAGGCCTGCTTGCAGGCTTCCGTATTATTGTTTGCCCTGGGTGCAGTTTGTGTAACATAAGCACTGTTTCCCTCCAACTGCACGCCAATAATTCAAAAAAATTTTTACACCGCTCTGTGTCTGCTCTACTCGTAATCCAACATGCTGAGGGGTAGGGGTAGGGCTAGAGGACGTGGACGTGGACACGGGCGAGGACGCAGAGTTCAAAGTGAGGGTGTGGGCATAGGCCGAGTCCCTGGTCCAGGTGAATCGCAGCCAGCTGCTGCAGAATTAGGAGAGAGGAAACTTTCTGGGGTCCCCAGCTTCATATCACAATTTTTGGGTCCACGTGGTAGACCTTTATTACAAAATGAGCAGTGTGAGCAGGTCCTGTCGTGGATGGCAGAAAGTGCATCCAGCAATGTCTCCAGCAACCTGTCTTCTACGCCATCCACTGCTGCAACTCTCAATCCTCTCGCTGCTGCTCCTCCTTCCTCCCAGCCTCCTCACTCCATGAAAATGACACATTGTGATGAGCAGGCAGACTCCCAGGAACTGTTCTCGGGCCCCTGCCCTGATTGGGAAAAAATGGTTCCTCTCCCACCTGAGGAGTTTGTCGTGACCGATGCCCAACCTTTGGAAAGTTTCTGGGGTCCAGGTGATGAAGCTGGGGACTTCCGGCAACTGTCTCAAGAGCTTTCAGTGGGTGAGGAGGTCGATGATGATGATGAGACACAGTTGTCTATCAGTGAGGCAGTAGTAAGAGCAGTAAGTCCGAGGAAGGAGCGCACAGAGGATTCGGAGGAAGAGCCGCTGGAGGATGAGGTGACTGACCCCACCTGGTTTGATAAGCCAACTGAGGACAGGTCTTCAGAGGGGAAGGCAAGTGCAGCAGCAGGACAGGTTGGAAGAGGCAGTGGGGTGGCCAGGGGTAGAGGCAGGGCCAGAGCGAAGACACCCCTAACTGTTTCCCAAAGCCCCCCCTCACGCCAGGCCACCTTGCAGAGGCCAAGGTGCTCAAAGGTGTGGCAGTTTTTCACTGAGCGCATGGACGACCGATAGACAGTGGTGTGCAACCTTTGTCGCGCCAAGATCAGCCGGGGAGCCACCACTACTAGCCTTACCACCACCAGCATACGCAGGCATATGTTGGCCAAGCACCCCACAAGGTGGGACGAAGGCCGTTCACCGCCTCCGGGTTGCACCACTGCCTCTCCCCCTGTGCCCCAACCTGCCACTGAGATCCAAACCGCTCACAGGACACAGGCACGAGCATCTCCCAGCCTGCACCCACACCCTCACCTCCGCTGTCCTCGGCCCCATCCAGCAATCGCTAGCACAAGCGTTGGAGCGAAAGCGCAAATACGCTGCCACACACACTCAAGCTTTAAACGTGCACATTGCCAAATTGATCAGCCTGGAGATGCTGCCGTACAGGCTTGTGGAAACGGAGGCTTTCAAAAACATGATGGCGGCGGTCCTGCGCTACTCGGTCCCCAGTCGCGACTATTTTTCACAATGTGCCATCCCAGACCTGCACGACCACGTCTCCCGCAACATTGTACATGCCCTCACCAACGCTGTTACTGGGAAGGTCCACTTAACAACGGACATGTGGGCAAGCACAGGCGGGCAGGGCCACTTTATCTCCCTGACGGCATATAGGGTGAATTTAGCGGAGGCTGGGACCGAGTCAGAGTCTGGGACCGCTCACGTCCTACCCACCCCCAGAGTAACGGGCCCCAGCTCGGTGCAGGTATCTGCAGCGGTGTATGCGACTTCCCCTAAACCTTCCCCCTCCTCCTCCTACGCAACCTCTACCTCGCAATTAAGATGTGTCAGCAGCACGTCGCTAGCAGTCGGTGTCGCGCGGCGGGGCAGCACAGCGGTGGGCAAGCATCAGCAGGCCGTGCTGAAACTAATCAGCTTAGGAGAGAAGAGGCACACGGCCCACGAACTGTTGCATAGTCTGACAGAGCAGACCGACCGCTGGCTTTCGCCGCTGAGCCTCCAACCGGGCATGGTCGTGTGTGACAATGGCCGTAACCTGGTGGCGGCTCTGCAGCTTGGCAGCCTCACACATGTGCCATGCCTGACCCACGTCTTTAATTTGGTGGTTCAGCGCTTTCTGAAAAACTACCCACACTTGTCAGACCTCCTCGGCAAGGTGCGCCGGGTCAGCGCACATTTCCGCAAGTCCAACACGGACGCTGCCACCCTGCGGACTCTGCAACATCGGTTTAATCTGCCAGTGCACCGACTGCTGTGCGACGTGCCCACACGGTGGAACTCTATGCTGCACATGTTGGCCAGGCTGTATGAGCAGCGTAGAGTTATAGAGGAATACCAACTCCAACATGGGCGGCGTAGTGGGAGTCAGCCTCCTCAATTCTTTACAGAGGAGTGGGCATGGATGGCAGATATCTGCCAGGTCCTTGGAAACTTTGAGGAGTCTACCCAGATGGGGAGCGGCAATGCTGCAATCATTAGCGTCATCATTCCTCTGCTACGCCTGTTGAGAAGTACCCTGCAAAGCATAAAGGCTGACGCTTTGCGATCGGAACAGGAGACGGGGGAAGACAGTATGTTGCTGGATAGTCAGAGCACCCTCATGTCTATATCTCAGCGCGTTTTGAAGGAGGAGGAGGAGGAGGGGGAGGAGACAGCTGGGCCCACTGCAGAGGGTACCCATCCTGCTTGCCACTCATCTGTTCAGCGTGTATGGCCTGCGGAGGAGGAGGAGTAGTAGGAGGAGGAGGATCCTGAAAGTAATCTTCCCAGTGTGCACAGCTTTGTGTTGCGAACAGGTACCCTGGCACACATGGCTAACGTCATGTTAGGATGCCTTTCTTGTGACCCTTGCGTTAGACGCATTCTGGCCACTACGGATTACTGGGTGTACACACTGCTTGACCAACGGTAAAAGGAGAACCTTTCGACTCTCATTCCCGAAAAGGGAAAGGGGTTAGAGAGTGATGCAGTACCACAGGGCTCTGGTGGACAAACTGATAGTAAACTTCCCATCTGACAGTGCTAGTGGCAGAAGGTGCAGTTCTAAAGGGCCAAGTAGCAGGGGAGGCGCGGAGATCAGGCAGCATGTTCAGCACAGGCAGGGGAACACTCTCCAAGGCCTTTGCCAGCTTTATGGCTCCCCAGCAAGACTGTGTCACCACTCCCCTCTCAAGGCTGAGTGGGAGGGAGCACTGTAAAAAGATGGTGAGGGAGTACATAGCCGATCGTACCACCGTCCTCCGTGACGCCTCTGCTCCGTTCAACTACTGGGTGTCAAAGCTGAACACGTGGCACAAACTCGCGCTGTATACCCTGGAGGTGCCTGCTTGTCCTGCCGCTAGCGTCTTGTCAGAGAGGGTGTTTAGTGCAGCTGGGGGAATCATCACGGATAAGCGTACCCGCCTGTCAACTAACAGTGCTGACATGCTTACACTGATAAAGATGAACAAAGCCTGGATTTCCACAGACTTCTCTTCTCCACCAGTGGAGAGCAGCATTACCTAAAGATTATTTTCGCTGCAACTGTGGATGCAAGCATTCTTCTCTATCACCGTAAAAAAAAGGGACATTTACCTTTGTCAATCTGTGTATGATATTAGTCCTCCTGCTCCTCCTCCTGAAGCATCCTATCATTACACTGAACTGCCAATTTTTCTGCGGCCCAAAAGGCTCATATAACTTCAACATGAACCAATTTTTCTTTAACAGGGCTGCCTCCAGGCTCTGTTACAAATTAAGCCACAGTAAGCTAAAATATTAATAGGTTTCACCTGCCCTCTCGGTTGAGCAATTTTTCTGGGGTACATTTGTACTGGTGGTACAGTAATTTTTTGGGCCCTCGCCTACTCTGTAATCCAAGTAATTTTTCTCGCCTTCACATACACTCATGGTACACCAATGTGTCAGGGGTTGACCTACACTCTTGCTACAGAAATGTAACTCGGGTCTGCCTGCCTATACTTCTGCCACAATAATGCTACAGGGGTCTGCCTATACTTTTGCGACAGAAATGTTACTTCGGTCTGCCTATACTTCTGCTCCTGAAATGTTACTGGGGTCTGTCCATACTGTTACTACTGAAATGTTACTAATATTGGGCTCTGCCAATACTGCTGCTACGGAAATCTTACTGGGGTCTGTCTATGCTGTTACAACTGCAATGTTACTAATACTGGGCTCTGCTGCTACTGAAATGTTACAGGGCTCTGCCTATACTGCTGCAACTGAAATGTTCCTGGGCTCTGCCTATACTGCTGCAATTGAAAGGTTACTGGGCTCTGCCTATACTGTTGAAACTGAAATGTTACTGGTGTCTGTATATACTGCTGCAACTAAAATGTAACTGGGGTCTGTCAATACTGTTACTACTGAAATGTTACTGGGCTCTGCCTATACTGCTGCAACTGAAATGTTACTGGGGTCTGTCTATACTGCTGCAACTGAAATATTACTGGGGTCTGTCAATACTGTTACTACTGGAATGTTACTGGGGTCTGTCTATACTGTTACTACTGAAATGTTACTTGGGTCTGCCTATACTGCTGCTACTGAAATGTTACTGGGGTCTGTCTATACTGTTACGAGTGAAATGTTACTGGGCTCTGTCTACACTGCTGCTACTGAAATGTTACTGGGGTCTGTCTATACTGCTGCAACTGAAATGTTACTGGGGTCTGTCTATACTGTTACTACTGAAATGTTACTGGGCTCTGCCTATAGTGCTGCAACTGAAATGTTACTGGGGTCTGTCTATACTGTTGCAACTGAAATGTTACTGGGGTCCGTCTATACTGTTACTACAGAAATGTTACTGGGCTCTACCTATACTGCTGCAACTGAAATGTTACTGGGGTCTATCGATACTGCTGCAACTGAAATGTTACTGGGGTCTATCGATACTGCTGCAACTGAAATGTTACTGGGGTCTGTCTATACTGCTGCAACTGAAATGTAACTGGGGTCTATCGATACTGTTACTACTGAAATATTACTGGGCTCTGCCTACACTGCTGCTACTGGAATGTCACTGGGGTCTGTCTATACTGTTGCTACTGAAATGTTACTGGGGTCTGCCTATACTGCTGCTACTGAAATGTTACTGGGCTCTGCCTACACTGTTGAAACTGAAATGTTACTGGGGTCTGTCTATACTGCTGCAACTGAAATGTAACTGGGGTCTGTCTATACTACTCAAACTGAAATGTTACTGGGGTCTGTCAATACTGCTGCAACTGAAATGTTACTGGGGTCTGTCAATACTGTTACTACTGAAATGTTACTGGGCTCTGCCTATACTGCTGCTACTGAAATGTTACTGGGGTCTGTCTATACTGCTGCAACTGAAATGTTACTGGGGTCTGTCAATACTGTTACTACTGAAATGTTACTGGGCTCTGCCTATACTGCTGCTACTGAAATGTTACTGGGGTCTGTCTATACTGCTGCAACTAAAATGTTACTGGGGTCTGTCTATACTGCTGCAACTGAAATGTTACTGGGGTCTGTCTATACTGTTACTACTGAAATGTTACTGGGGTCTGCCTATACTGCTGCTACTGAAATGTTACTGGGGTCTGTCTATACTGTTACGACTGAAATGTTACTGGGCTCTGTCTACACTGCTGCTACTGAAATGTTACTGGGGTCTGTCTATACTGTTACGACTGAAATGTTACTGGGCTCTGTCTACACTGCTGCTACTGAAATGTTACTGGGGTCTGTCTATACTACTGCAACTGAAATGTTACTGGGATCTGTCTATACTGTTACTACTGAAATGTTACTGGGCTCTGCCTATACTGCTGCTACTGAAATGTTACTGGGGTCTGTCTATACTGTTACCACTGAAATGTTACTAATACTGGGCTATGCCTATACTGATGCTCCGGAAAGGTTACTGGGGTCTGTATATGCTGTAACTACAGAAATGTTACTGGGCTCTGCCTATACTGCTGCAACTGAAATGTTACTGGGGTCTGTCTATACTGCTGCTACTGAAATGTAACTGGGGTCTGTCTATACTGCTGCAACTGAAATGTAACTGGGGTCTGTCTATACTGCTGCAACTGAAATGTAACTGGGGTCTGTCTATACTGCTGCAACTGAAATGTAACTGGGGTCTGTCAATACTGTTACTACTGAAATGTTACTGGGGTCTGTCTATACTGTTACTACAGAAATGTTACTGGGCTCTGCCTATACTGCTGCTACTGAAATGTTACTGGGCTCTGCCTATACTGCTGCAACTGAAATGTTACTGGGATCTGTCCATACTGTTACCACTGAAACGTTACTAATACTGGGCTATGCCTATACTGCAGCTCCGGAAATGTTACTGGGGTCTGTCAATGCTGTAAGTACAGAAATGTTACTGGGGTCTCCCTAGACTTCTGCAACATAACTGTTCGTGGGGTCAGCTTATACATTTGCAACAGGAATATTACAGGAGTCTGTGCATAGTATGGGTGCACTATGATTTCCCATCGCGGTGTTCTACGTATCTGGCCATAACAAAAATAAACCAAGACTGACTAGGGCATGGAGTGTGGGCCGAAGCCAACCTGTATTTTATCTCATGTTACCACAGCTAGCCGGGGCACTGCATTGGGACAAACAAGAGGAGCGATACAGCGCTAATGAGACGTTCACAGCTACGCTAGCATTGGAGTCAGTTCTAGGCCAGCGATTGCTGAGGGTTTGTGCAGAGGCCTAGGTCCTGAGTGCAGTGAAACTGGGCTTCCTGCCTACGATTGCTGAAGCTGTATGCCGACGCCTATGTCCCGGGGGAACTGCAACTATGCCAGGTTGGGGCTGTGCAACTTTTTCCAGGCTAATCCAGTCAGTGTAGCAGGGAATGAAAGAGTAACTGATTTACTTAGCCAGCTTGGCCTTTCTGCAGGCAAGCGTATAATTTTTTCGGTCTACAGTGTGCGTTACAGTACCGCTGTCAGCCTCCAAGTGCAGGCCAATAATCGCCTATTTTTTTTACAACAACCAGTGTCTGCTGTATTCGAAATACACCATGCTGAGGGTTATGGGTAGGCCTAGAGGACGTGGCCGTGGAGGTCCAAGTGAGGGTGTGGGCACAGGCCGAGTTCCTGGACCAGGTGAATCGCAGCCGGCTGCTGCGTGATTAGGAGAGAGGAAAGTTTCTGGGGTCCCCAGCTTCATATCTCAATTTTTGGGACCATGTCGTAGACCTTTATTACAAAATGAGATTTGTGAGCAGGTCCTTTCGTGGATGGCAGAAAGTGCATCCAGCAATGTCTCCAGCAACCTGTCTTCTACGCCGTCCACTGCTGCAACTCTCAATCCTCTCGCTGCTGCTCCTCCTTCCTCCCAGCCTCCTCTCTCCATGAAAATGACACATTCTGATGAGCATGCAGACTCGCAGGAACTGTTCTCGAGCCCCTGCCTTGATTGGACAAAAATAGGTTCCTCTCCCACCTGAGGAGTTTGTCGTGACCGATGCCCAACCTTTGGAAAGTTCCCGGGGTCCGGGTGATGAGGCTGGGGACTTCCGGCCAAGTACTAAAATATGTGGGTGTCCAAGCAGTTCTCTCCAGTTAGATGTTGATCTAAGAACTGACTGTGTATTCGGGGATCTACAAGGACAATCAGTCTAACATGATTTTGTACTCAACATTATCCATTATAACAATAGTTCCACCTTTATCAGAGATTTTAATGACTACTGATTTATCCTCTACAAGACTAACCTATAGCAGTCTTTCAGAGATTGAATTATACCTACTGTATGTTATGGCGACTCTCTAGTTCCCGAGTTACAACCTTAGTAATAATATCACCCATCAAGGCTATTCTGATGAGCAGGCAGACTCCACTGTCCTCGGCCCCATCCAGCAATGTCTCTCAGCGCAGCATCCAGCTGTCGCTAGCGGAAGCGCAAATACGCCGCCATGCACCCGCATGCTCAAGCATTAAACGTGCACATTGCCAAATTGATCAGCCTGGAGATGCTGCCGTACAGGCTTGTGGAAACGGAGGCTTTCCAAAAACATAATGGAGGCGGTCCCACGCTACTCGCTCCCCAGTCACCACTATTTTTCCCAGTGTGCCGTCGCAGCCCTACAGCAGCACGTTTCCCATAACATCAATTGTGCCCTCACCAACGCGGTTACTGGGAAGGTCTACTTAACCACAGACACGTGGACAAGTACTGGCTGGCAGGGCCACTATATCTCCCTGCCGGCACACTGGGTGAATTTGGTGGAGGCTGGGACCGAGTCAGAGCCTGGAACCGCACACGACCTACCCACACCCAGAATTGCGGCTCATTCCTCGGTTTTGGTGTCTGTGGCGGTCTATGCCACCTCCTCTAAACCCTCCCCCTCCTCCTCTTCCTCCAACAATGAAAACATTCTTGGCAAATGGTTTAGCTTCGGTTCGTCTTGCGCCAGTCCAAGAATTTCACCTAAACCGGCACAATAGGAATGCCCCCCCCCCCCCTCTTAATCCTGGCCACAGTTCCGAAAACCAACTAAATACAACCGGGGTCGTATTCGATTATCCCTAGCTGAAGCATTCAGCCGAGCGGTAGAGCAATAGCGGCTTCCATCTTGTTGGTACTGATAATAATTACATATTGTAGGTGTACAGCTGAGGTAGGAATAGAGCCGACTATAGAACACAGCATCTCTGCAGGGCTGGGGACAGAGTAGCAGCAGGCACATATCCTTGGTGGAAGCAGGCCAGCTGAGATCCACATACTCACGGACATGTTTTGGACTGATTGATGAGGCCTTTACTTGTGATCATCTTTGGTAATTCCTGACAAAGATGAGTGGTATAGCCAGAAACTTGCATTGCTAACACTTTGAAATGGTCAACAGAAAACATATGAATTAAGCCTTTCCATATTTCCGATTGAGATGAGGAGGAGTTCAGACTTTTAGTACCTAGAATATCCTTTTCATTGCTATCAAATGCCCCTCTTGTCTTCGAAAATACTAGCTTTTCCACATAGCTGTTGTCGCTTCCACTTTTGTTCTGAGGCTTCACTGTTGTGCATTGGCTGTTATTCGCATCTGAAGGTTTGATTTTGCCCATGGAGGCAAACTTCACGGTGGAGGCGCGGAACCCAGCCTGACCCTGGGCCCGCTAACGTGCTTCCCACACAGACTATAGCGGGTCCTGGTCATGGTGTCTTGGCCTTGTAATGCCACCTCCTCTTCCCGCTTGGGGTCAGGTGATCAGCAATGCGCATCATGTATTTTCTCTCATGTTACCACAGTTATCGGAGAAACTTGTTTGGGCCAAAGGAGAGGAGCGTAACTGCATTAACGTTACAGGGTTCTGCCCATACTTCAGCTGCAGAAATGTTACAGGGGTCTTCCAATACCGCTGCTACATAAATGTTTCTGGGGTCAGCGTATACTTCTGCAACTGAAATGTTACTGGGGTCTGTCTATACTGTTACTACTGAAATTTTACTTATACTTGGCTCTGCCTATACTGCTGCTACTGAAATGTTACTGGGCTCTACCTATACTGCTGCTACGGAAATGTTACTGGGGTCTGTCTATACAGTAACTACAGAAATGTTACTGGGGTCTACCCAGACTTCTGCAACATAACTGTTAGTGGGGTCAGCTTATACCTTTGCTACAGGAATACTACAGGGGTCTGTGCATAGTATGGGTGCACTAAGTTTTCCCATTGTGTTCTGCGTATCTGGCCCCCCCAAAAAACCCAGTCTGACTCGGGCATGCAGTGTAGGCCGAAGCCCACCTGTATTTTATCTGACGTTAGCTCAGCTGTCCGGGGCACTGCAATGGGATTTATTTATGTACTGCCGGTGGGTTCCAGGGACCCACCCATGCTGTGGGTCCACACAGACTTCCCAGAGCGGAGTTGTACCTGCCTATGTCTATTTATAAAAAAAACCCAGTCTGACTCGGGCATGCAGTGTGGGCCGAAGTCCACCTGTATTTTATCTGACGTTAGCTCAGCTGTCCGGGGCACTGCAATAGGATTTATTTATGTACCGCCGGTGGGTTCCAGGGAGCCACCCATGCTGTGGGTGCACACAGACTTCCCATAGCGGAGTTGTACCTGCCTGTGACTATGAAAAAAGGCCAGACTGACTAGGGCATGCAGTGTGGGCCGAAGCCCACCTGTACTTTATCTCACGTTAGCTCAGCTATCCGGGGCACTGCAATGGAATTTATTAATGTACCGTCAGTCGCTTCCTGGGACCCACCCATGCTATGGGTCCACACAGACTTCTCAGAGTGGAGTTGTACCTGCCTGTGACTATTAATTAAAAAAACCAAGGTCTGACTCGGGCATGCAGTGTGGGCCGAAGCCAACCTGTATTTTATCTCACGTTAGCTCAGCTGTCCGGGGCACCGCATTGGGACAAACAAGAGAAGCGATACAGCGCTAATGAGACGTTCACAGCTACGCTAGCATTGGAGTTCGCTCTAGGCCCACGATTGCTGAGGGTTTGTGCAGAGGCCTATGTCCTGGGTGCAGTGAAAGTCTGCTTCCTGCCTACGATTGCTGAAGCTGTTGGCCGAGGCCTATGTCCCGGGGGAACTGCAACTGTGCCAGGTTGGGGCTGTGCAACTTTTTCCTGGCTAATCCAGTCATTGGAGCGGTGAAAGGAAAGGTAACTGATTTACTGAGCCCGTCGCAGATGAACTAGCATCGAAGTCCAATACATGCCCGCGTTTGCTGAGGGTGTGGGCTGAGGCCTATGTCCCGGGGGAAGTGCAAGTACGCCAGGTTGGGGCTGTGGAGCTTTGTCCTGCTAATCCAGTCATTGGAGTGGTGAAAGGAAAGCTAACTGACTTAATGAGCCCGTCGCAGATGAACTAGCATCGAAGTCCGCTTCATGCCCACGATTGCTGAAGCTGTGGGCCGAGGCATATGTCGTCAGCGCGGTGCAAGTCTGCCATGTTTGGCCGCTCTGATTTATTTATTGTTCATGTCTTGGGTTGCCTAGGACACACCTATGCTGTTGGTGCACACTTAGTTCCCATCGCGGTGTTTGACCTGTCTGGCACAAAGACACTGACTGACTTGGGTAGGCGGCAGAGTGCAGATGGCTTTCCTCTTGCGGTGTCGATTGAGCTATGCGACACCTAGACAGAATGAATACTGTGTGGGCACATGGATTCCCCATAGCTATGTAACTCATACCCACGTTTGCAGCTCCTGACGGAGGTGGCACAGGATTGGAATGAAGATCGAACATCAATTTCTCATTGATTCTCTACAGCATTGTGGGCTATCGCCCCGCCCCTTTTAAAGAGGGTTGCTGCCTGGCCCTGCCAACCCTGTGCAGTGTGTGCCTCTGGTTCCTCCTCATGGCAGACGCACTTATAAATAGACATGAGGGTGGTGTGACTATGCAGCCAGCATGTGGCATGAGGGCAGTTGAAGGCTGCGCAGGGACACTTCTGTGTGCGCTGTGGACGCAGGTTCGTGCGGAGGGGGTTGGGCAGCATGTAACCCAGGAGAACAGGCAGCGGTGTGTCCCGCAGGCAGTGCTTGTGCTTGGTTGGAGGTAGTGTGGTGCTTAGCTAAGGTGCGCCTTGCTAATGAGGGTTTGTCCGAAGTAAAAATTGTTAGGGGGCGGCTCACTCTTGCCGCTATTGTGGTTTAATAGTGGGACCTGGAAACCTGAGATGCAGCCCAGCAAGTTTCCCCTTCGCCTGCCCTATCTGTTTCTGTGTCGTTTCAATCACTTTCGTAGGTTTTGCAGATTTGCACAAATGAAAACCTTAGCAAGCATCGGCGATATACAAAAATGCTCGAGTCGCTCATTGACTTCAATGGGGTTAGTTACTCGAAACGAACCCTCAAGCATCGCGGAAAGCTCGACTCAAGCAACGAGCACCCGAGCATTTTGGTGCTCGCTCATCTCTATACACAATGCTTTTCAATTTTATTTTAAAAATCAATACCCCTCCCCAAAAATGATTCTAAATGATGGATCAGTTTCTATCAGCTTTTCTACATTACCACCACTATCTCTGCTGTAATTAGTCCAATAGGTGACACAGTTCAACTTAAGAGTGAACATCCCCAAACAGAGCCTTACAGTGAAAATACACCTCGTCTCCTGACCACTACCCAAGTCGTCCTGCTAGATTGTATAAGGCCCATTTAGACACAATGATTATCGCTCAAAAGGTGTCTTTTGAGCGACTTTTGAGCAATAATCATGTGCATTCAACGCAAGGTGATCGCTCAAACTCTGAGAGATCACCTTGCACTCCGAGCTGGTGATGCAAAAGACAAGCAGGTCACTTGTCTTCTGCATCCAGCTGTTTTCTGCTCGGAGCACCCGGCTGTTATACAGCTAAGCGCTCCAAGCGGAGAATGCAGAAGACAGGCGGGGCCACTTGTCTTCTGCATCCAGCTGTTTCCCGCTGCACAGCTGTGTTCTTCATACCAACCTCTGTTCAGGGAGCAGGATACAGCTGAAACAATAGTATCAGCTGTATCCTGCTGTGAATTCCTGTTAAGGCTTATCGTTTTCTTTCAGCATGCTGAAAGACAGCGATCAGCGAAGGCTTAACGAAAATTGCACGATGTAAGTGTAGTTAGACACAACGATTATTGATCAAAAGACGGCTTTTGAGTGAATTTTGAGTGATAATCGTTGTGTCTAAAATGGCCTTAAGAGATCCGTCCATTTGTGACTTCAACTTATAAGTATTCGTTTCATGGTTAAACAGCTTTTCACATCATGTTTTTAATCTATTATTTAGTATATACGTTAAATGTACGTGAAAAAAACATACATTTTTTACTGTAAAGTCTTTTTTGTTTACAGTTTTCACCAGTAGTTTTTTGGTATTTGAGAAATGCTTTACATTTCCATATGTTTCCTATAGACTATAGAGTAGAACAAAAATGTGTATGTTAAGCATACATTTCTTCATGGGACACAAAAGTACTTTATGCTATTCTTTACTGTCATACAAAAAATAAGCCTTACAAATTAAAACAGTTAGGCCTCATGTCCACGGGGAAAATCAGATCCGCTGCAGATTCTCCATGTAGAATCTGCAGCGGGTCCCTCCTGCCCCGCGGACATGAGGGCTGAAAATAACAATGAATAAGAATAAACTCACCTCCCATCCGCTCCGTTTCTTCTCTTCGCTGCGGCGTCATCTTCTCTCGTCGCGGCCGGATCTTCTTTCTACGGCTCAGCGGATGTTCATGATGACGTCGGTGACGTGCCCCGCGCATGCGCCGGGCCGAAGCAAAATGATCCGGCCGCGACTGAGAGAAGATGGCGCCGCGCCGAAGAGAAGAACCGGAGCGTGTGAGTAAAATATGATTTTTGTCTCCCGCGGATCCGGACGGCTTCCATAGGCTTCAATAGAAGCCCGCGAGAGCCGTCCCCGCGGGAGACCCGCACGAAAATGGAGCATGGTCCAGATTTTTCCATGCTCCATTTTTTTTAAAATCACTTTTATTGACGATCCGCGGGTATTTATCTACCCCGCGGGTGGTCAATGCATCCCTATGGGGTGCGGATCCGCGGGCAGGAGAAGAGTTAAAATCCGCTGCGGATTTTAATTCTTATTTTGCCCGTGGACATGAGCCCTTAAAAGTATGCACTGTTCAATGATATCTGACCAGCTCTAGCCTATGGGAATGTCAAGCAATGTGTTTGAATACTTTCCTTTATTAACACGTATATGTATGACGGATGGATGAAACGTGATGTGAACGCCCCTAACTTCACACTATTAGAGGTCTAAACCTTTAAGCCTATTTTTTCTAATTAAAAATGCATCCAATGATCCGAAAAATCCAGAGTAGGTGTGTGTATATTATAACATAATGCATCTTGTATGTCTCTTCTTACCCTGTGATATCGGAGGCTGGTGGTTCTCCATCATGACATCCTTGTACAGATATGTGTGTCTTCCTAAATACTCCCACTCCTCCATGGAGAAATAGACAGCGACATCCCGACACCTTATAGGAACCTGACAACACAATGATACCGTCATTACCCAGATACCTCTAGTGCCGTTACTGTATAATTACCCAGCATTCCCAGCAGTGTCACCTCTCCAGTCAGCAGCTCAGTGATCTTGTTGGTGAGTTCTAGGATCTTCTGCTCATGTATCGGTAAGTGAGGAGGAGCCTCTGTGATGTGGCTCTGGCTCCTGCTCCATCCTCCTGACTCATGGAGATGGCTGTTGGGAGTCGTACCGTCACCCGAGGTCTTCTTCACCATTGTGTAATCCTGTGTATGGAGAGAGACATGTAGAGAACTGAACCCAGTATTCCTCCATCAATAAAAGGTTGGAGATTGTGATTTTACTGTATAGAGCAACATGTCAAAAGTTTTAATCAGTTGGGTAGCCTATCTGCCATTGCGAGAGGACGTACAGCAGGAGAGCTCCCATCTGGTACCAGCACAATCCGGTGCCCTTGGGCCTCCTGCTGTACTCTACAGCTTTCCAAAAGAGTCCACAGTCCTTCCGCAAGAGGCTCAAAAAGAGGAGCTTTGCGGTCCAATCAGATGCCACGAAGGCTTCCAGCCTATCGCGGCCTGCCACAACCAGCGAAGCCATGGGCTACATTTTCGGGGATGCCCATGCGGCTGACCCTGGTGGTGCTCGGAGCTCCTGAAGCCAAGAATTTGCCTTGCAGAGGCTGGGCAGAAGCTCCTGATGTCGGAGAACACTGCCAGAGAATGCATGAACTGGAAGGAGCTGGCAGACACATGCTAGTGAGTTTCGGAACTCCTGCTGCACTCTACAGCTTTTTCAAAAAGCCCCCACAGTCGTCCTCATGCCAAGAGGCTCAAAAAGAGGGACTTTGTAGCCCGATCAGATGTCACAAAGGCTTCCGGCCTACCGCAGCCAGCAAAGCCATGGACTAAACTTTCGGGCTTTCCCGCACAGCCGATTGTGGTGGCAGGCTGAAGCCAAGAATTTGTCTTGCAGAGGCTCAGTAGAGGCCCCTGACATGGGAGAATGGTGCCAGGGAAGAAGTGAACTGGATGGAGCTGGCAGATGCATGCGAGTGACCTCCGTGACCAGCACCTCATAGCGACGTAAAAATTGCACTGAAGACCCCACAGTGCTGTACCAAAAGGGGTCATGACAAGGAAGCGGCAGGAAAAGTCGGGGCCAAAAAGGCTGACTGACTTCTTGGCCATTAAAGAGCAGGAGGAGAACAAACAGGCTGCAGGACCTTCCATGCCGGAGGAGGTCTCACCTTACTACTTTTCGTCCATGCTCGTTAATATTCTGTGGAGTCAGGAATATACTCACGCCCTCTACCATTCAGTCTGGATAGTTACACTTGACTTTTATAAATGCAGTTTGTGGGAATGTGGACACAAATAGAGTATATTTTTCCTGCTTTATTGAAGGATGTGCTTTCAAGACAAAATACACGGAGAACGCGTTTCTATTCTACCGAATCTTGTTTACCTCAATTATTTCGTCACATCCTGCTTACTTAAATACTAAAACTCATTAACCCTTTCCAATCCACTGTCTGACCTGTGAAGACATTATGATTTAAGGCTGTACAGCTCCGATGTTGGTAGACATCCGTCGGGGTTCTCTTACTGTATATTGCCAGCCTCTCTGCTGTCGGAGCCTATTCAACGTGTCACCTCATGCAGTACTGGGTTTAGCCAGCAGATAGCGCCGTTGTATAACAGCAGAAAAAGAGTAAGCCCCCTAGGAAAACCAGGATACAAATTGGATTGGAAAGGGTTAAACTCATCTGATCATTAACCCCTTAATTACCTTATTGGCAGACCTGCTAATCCATTCCCTTTAGAAAAGCATTTTTGCCCTATTACATATACCGTATATTCCAGCGTATAAGACAACCTTTTAACCCCGAAAAATCTGCTTTGCAGTCGGGGGTCGTCTTATACGCTGGCTATACCCAAAAAAAAAGTGTCAAAAAACCCCCAAAAACAGTACTCACCACTCACCTCCCGCGGCGTTCTGTGGCGCTGCTGCAGGCTGTCGCTCCCTCCTCGTCCCCGACAGAGCATTGCTTTCTGGATGCGTGGCTTGAAATCCTCGCCTCCAGAAAGCTAATGCTGTGATTGGCTATGTCGGGAACGAGGAGGGAGTGTCAGCCTGCAGCAGTGCCGCAGAACGCCGGGGAAGGTGAGTACTGCTTTTTTTTTTTTTTTACACCGTATTCCAGGCGTATAAGGCGACAGTTGGGGGGTCGTCTTATACACCCTGTCACCTTATACTTATTATAATTATTCATTATACAAATATGAACATTCGCTTACACAACAGAATAAGCTAACTCTACTAGTATTCAAACCTTATAAGAAATTCGTCAGATATATATATATATAATTACCATAACTCAATCCCAAACCCTATTAACCCGTTCCCGCTGCAGGGCGTAAGTTTACGTCCTGGCAGCCTGGTACTTCCCGCAACAGGGCGTAAACTTACGTCCTGGAGATAGCGCGGGATCACATAAGATCCCGCGCTATCCCGCAGCGGGAGCCGGCTGTCAGTCACAGTCGGCGTCCTGCTGCAACAGCGGGGGGTCATCGGAGATACGACCCCCGCTGTTAACCCCTTCCCTGCCGCGATCTAAGTAGATCGCGGCAGGGAAAGAGTTCACAGAGGGAGCGCGGCTCCCTCTGTGTCTCCGGCCGGAACTCGCGATGTCATCGCGAGAGCCCGGCCTGTCACCATGGCAACATGACGCCAGACACTGGCGTCCTGTATTGCCTATGCCTATAATCGCTGTACAAGCGATAAGGCATGGCAGAGCAGTAGCTCTGCCATGCCTTATACCAGCGATCATCAGGGCAGTGGTTAAAGTCCCTCAGAGGGACACAAACAGTGTAAAAAAAACAAAGATTAAAAAAAGAATTTAAAAAAATATAAAAAAAAAAGAGTTAAAAAAAACATTTTTTAATGCTTTTTCTCAGATTAGCATAAAAAAAGGTAAAAAAAAAATAAAATCCCACATATTTGGTATTGTCGCGTCCGTAACGACGCGTACAATAAGTTGCACATGCTTTTGACTGTGCACGAAAAAAACGCTAAAAAAAACGCTAAAAAACTGACCTCACTAAAAACGCAATAAAAGTGATCAAAAAAGCCGTATGTACCCCAAAATGGTACCAATAAAATCTATAGCTCGTCTCGCAAAAAATAAGCCCTCATAGAGTGCCGTACATCAAAAAATAAAAAAGTTACAGGACTTTGAATGCAGCAATTTAGAAAAAAAAAAAAAGATTACCCAGAAAAAGGGTTTTTATTGCAGAAAAGTGGGAAAACCTAAAAAAAATGTAAGAATTTTGGTATCGTTGTAACCGTACCGGTCAGCAGAAAAAATAGAATGTCTCATTTATGCTGCATGAGTACCGCTGTTAAAAAAAAAAAAAAAAATCTATGGCAGAATTGATGCGTTTTCTCTCCCTGCTATCATTGAAAAAAAAAAAAAGTTTTACAATATAGTCTATGTACCCAAAAGTGGCACCGATAAAAACTACAGTTCGCCACGCAAAAAACAAGCCCTCATACGGCCGCGTCGATGGAAAAATAAAAAAGTTATGACTTTTGATAAATGGAGAAGAAAATCCGCCAAAAATTGTTGCGTCCTTAAAGGAGATGTCCCGCGCCGAAACGGGTTTTTTTTTTTTTAAACCCCCCCCCCGTTCGGCGCGAGACAACCCCGATGCAGGGGTTAAAAAAACCACCCGCACAGCGCTTACCTGAATCCCGGCGGTCCGGTGACTTCAATACTTACCGCTGAAGATGGCCGCCGGGATCCTCTATCTTCGTGGACCGCAGCTCTTCTGTGCGGTCCACTGCCGATTCCAGCCTCCTGATTGGCTGGAATCGGCACGTGACGGGGCGGAGCTACACGGAGCTACACGGAGCCCCATAGAGAACAGCAGAAGACCCGGACTGCGCAAGCGCGGCTAATTTGGCCATCGGAGGCCAAAAATTAGTCGGCACCATGGAGACCAGGACGCTAGCAACGGAGCAGGTAAGTAAAAAACTTTTTATAACTTCTGTATGGCTCATAATTAATGCACAATGTACATTACAAAGTGCATTATTATGGCCATACAGAAGTGTATAACCCCACTTGCTGCCTCGGGACATCTCCTTTAAGCCCAAAATAGGCCATGTCCTTAAGGGGTTAATAGTATCACTATTTAGAATATATATTTTATTATCAGTAACTTTAATAATACCTATATACTCATAAATTGCTAATAAATTACATTAAGCTTTTATCATAATTATAAATCTATATATATAAAGCTGAAAGCCCTCACTGACTGACTGACTGACTGACTCGCCAAAAGTTCTCCAACTTCCCGATATCGTAGAAACATGAAATTTGGCACGAGCATAGATTATCTCCAAAATAGGAAAAGTAATTGGGTCCCAACTCGATTATTCAATTCTAGCGCAAAAGAATTGGCGTCGGAATTTAACGTACATAATCTAAATCTCTCACTTCCCAATGTCATAGAAACTTAAAACTTGGCACGGGCATTGGATATGTCATAAATAGGAAAAGCTAATGGGTCCCAACTCGATTATTCAATTCTATGCGCAAAAGAATTAGCGTCCAAATTTTACGTACGGAATCTAATTCTTTCACTTTCCAGTGTCATAGAAACGTGAAATTTGGCCAGAGAATTGATTATGTCATAAATAGGAAAAGTTAATGGGTCCCAACTCGATTATTCAATTCTATGCGCAAAAGAATTAGCGTCCAAATTTTACGTACGGAATGCATTTTTCTCACTTTCCGGTGTCATAGAAACGTGAAATTTGGCACGAGCATTGATTATGTCATAAATAGAAAAAGCTAATGGGTCCCAACTCCATTATTCAATTCTATGCGCAAAAGAATTAGCGTCCAAATTTTACGTACGAAATGTAATTTTCTCACATAGAAACTTTAAATTTGGCACGAGCATTGATTGTCATAAATAGGAAAAGCTAATGGGTCCCAACTCGATTATTCCATTCTAAGCGCAAAAGAATTGGCGTCCAAATTTTACGTACGGAATCCAATTTTCTCACTTTCCGGTCTCATAGAAACGTGAAATTTGGCAGGAGCATTGATTATGTCATAAATAGGAAAAGCTAATGGGTCCCACCTCAATTGTTCAATTCTAAGCGCAAAAGAATTAGCGTCCACATTTTACGTATGGAATCTAATTCTCTCACTTCCTGATGTCATTTTATATAAAGGAAACGTCGCATGGTTACCTCCACATGGTGTTTTCTGGGTAACGCAGAGAACTATGCAAAATGGTGAACATATGTTTTTCCGGTGTCTCTAAAGTAACCACGACTTCATAAGATTTACCGTGTGAACACCAGATAAACACCAGTACCAAATTAACTCGGGCGAAGCCGGTTATATCAGCTAGTTGTATATATAAAGCTGAAAGCCCTCACTGACTCTCTGACTGACTGACTGACTCGCCAAAAGTTCTCCAACTTCCCGATATCGTAGAAACATGAAATTTGGCACAAGCATAGATTATCTCCAAAATAAGAAAAGTAATTGGGTCCCAACTCGATTATTCAATTCTAGCGCAAAAGAATTGGCGTCGAAATTTTACGTACATAATCTAAATCTGTCACTTCCCAATGCCATAGAAACTTAAAATTTGGCACGAGCATTGATTATGTCATATATAGGAAAAGTTAATGGGTCCCAACTCGATTATTTAATTCTATGCGCAAAAGAATTGGCGTGAACATTTTACGTACGGAATCTAATTTTCTCACTTTCCGGTGTCATAGAAACAGGAAATTTGGCACGAGCATTGATTATGTCATAAATAGGAAAAGGTAATAGGTCCCAACTCGATTATTCAATTCTATGCGCAAAAGAATTGGCGTCAAAATTTTACATGCGGAATGTAATTTTTTCACTTTCCGGTGTCATAGAAACGGGAAATTTGGCACGAGCATTGATTATGTCATAAATAGGAAAAGCTAATGGGTCCCAACTCAATTATTCAATTCTATGCGCAAAAGAATTAGCGTCCACATTTTACGTGTGGAATGTAATTTTTTCACTTTCCGGTGTCATAGAAACGTGAAATTTGGCAGGAGCATTGATTATGTCATAAATAGGAAAAGCTAATGGGTCCCAACTCGATTGTTCAATTCTAGTGCAAAACAATTGGCGTCAAAATTTTATGTGCGGAATGTAATTTTTTCACTTTCCGGTGTCATAGAAACGGGAAATTTGGCACGAGCATTGATTATGTCATAAATAGGAAAAGCTAATGGGTCCCAACTCGATTATTAAATTCTAGCGCAAAAGAATTGGCGTCGAAATTTTACGTACGGAATGTAATTTTTTTACTTACCGGTGTCATAGAAACGTGAAATTTGGCAGGAGCATTGATTATGTCATAAATAGGAAAAGCTAATGGGTCCCAACTCGATTAAATTCTAGCGCAAAAGAATTGGCGTCGAAATTTGACGTACGGAATGTAATTTTTTCACTTTCCGGTGTCATAGAAACAGGAAATTTGGCACGAGCATTGATTATGTCATAAATAGGAAAAGCTAATGGGTCCCACCTCCATTATTCAATTCTATGCGCAAAAGAATTAGCGTCCAAATTTTACGTACGGAATGTAATTTTTTCACTTTCCGGTGTCATAGAAACGTGAAATTTGGCACGAGCATTGATTATGTCATAAATAGGAAAAGCTAATGGGTCCCACCTCCATTATTCAATTCTATGCGCAAAAGAATTAGCGTCCAAATTTTACGCGCGGAATGTAATTTTCTCACTTTCCGGTGTCATAGAAACGTGAAATTTGGCACGAGCATTGAATATGTCATAAATAGGAAAAGCTAATGGGTTCCAACTCGCTTATTCAATTCTAAGCGCAAAAGAATTAGTGTCCAAATTTTACGTATGTAATCTAATTCTCTCACTTCCTGATGTCATTTTATATAAAGGAAACGTCGCATAGTTACCTCCCTGTGGTATTTCCTGGGTAACGCAGAGAACTATGCAAAATGGTGAACATATTTTTTTTCCTCAGTATCTCTAAAGTAACCACGACTTCATAAGCTTTTCTGTGTGAACACCAGATAAACACCAGTACCAAATTAACTCGGTTGAAGCCGGGTATATCAGCTAGTATTAATATAAATTCTATATCTAGTTCATAAATATCAAGAAAAATCATATTTAATATAGAAATACCATAAAGAATATATAATAATTTTTTTTCCATTGTACAATATAATAAATCCATAAATATTAATGAGCAAGCCAATAATACTCAGCATTATCCATAAACAAATAAAAATCATAATTACCACATCTCACTATATGTTACAAAGAATTAATGTGCAAAAAAAAAAGATAATTAATTTACAATATAGGAAATATTATCAATAAATATATATATAAGGGTTTATTCTGGGAGATCTTCACTAGTAAATATATAAGAGGTCACTTTTAACATTCATACCCCTTGCAAACTTAGTCTCCAACGTCATGATCCAATAACCTTCTCTCCAACACCACCGCTCGATCAGCATTCTGTTTCCTCCTATTAGTTATTCCTTCAATACCATAATAAACTAAACTTTGAATATTTCCTGCAAGCTCTTCTAAAAAATGCCTAACTACTCCTGAGTAATTAACATTCCGATTATCAATATGTCGGATATGTTCTGCTATATGCGTCCTTAATTTCCAAATTGTGCCCCCGACATAATGTTTATCACGTTTCGTACAAGTCATTACATACACAACATTTGTTGTGCTACAATTAATGTACGTTATATATTCGAGTATAAGCGGAGTTTTTCAGCACGAAAAAATGTGCTGAAAAAGCTCCCCTTGGCTTATACTCGACTGAGGTAAAAACAAACAAAAACTCAATACTCATCTATCAGCCGGTGTCTGTGTACCCAGCGTGATGCTGCCCACAGCGGTGTGGCCAGCTGCTGCAGTCTTCTCCCTGGCTTGCTTTTGAAATCCCCGCCATCAGCGCTGTGATGTCATTCTGAATGCCTGTGATTGGTTTATCAAGCGCTGGCTGTGATTGGCCGGCGCTCGATCGAATCACAGTGCTGACGGCGGTGATTTCAAAAGCAAGCCAGGGAGAAGACTGCAGCAGCTGGGGAGAGCATCGAGCCAGGGACACAGACGCCGGCTGATAGGTGAGTATTGCTTTTTTTTTTTTTACCTACTATATACTCGAGTATAGCTCGGCTTATACTTGAGTCAATAAGTTTTACTAATTTTTTGTGGTAAAACATATTGATTCGGCTTATACTCGGGTCGGCTAATACTCGAGTATATACGGTAATCTTTTACATTAAATTCTCCAGTTTTTAAACTGTTGACACATTTATTACATTTCCTAGCATGAGGACAAGTGCTGCATCTTGAATTTCCCCACTTTAGAAAACCTTTATATGAAAGCCAATTGTTACTATTATTATGTGAAGAAAATAAACTTGGGGATAATATGTCACTGAGATTTTTGTTTCTTTTTGCCAATACCGTGACACCTTTACTGAGAATATCATTTGTAATCCTATCCTGACATAATACTGGAAGAAACTTATTAAAAAGTTTTCTAAATCGTGTAATATTTTTTTTACTAAGGCCTCATGTCCACGGGCAAAAGAAGAATTAAAATCCGCAGCGGATTTTAACTCTTCTCCTGCCTGCGGATCCGCATCCCATAGGGATGCATTGACCACCCGAGGGTAGATAAATACCCACGGATGGTCAATAAAAGTGATTTTTAAAAAAATGGAGCATGAAAAAATCTGGACCATGCTCCATTTTCGTGCGGGTCTCCCGCGGGGACGGCTCCCGCAGGCTTCTATTGAAGCCTATGGAAGCCGTCCGGATCCACGGGAGACAAAAATCGGATTTTACTCACCCGCTCCGGTTCTTCCCTTCGCCATGGCGCCATCTTCTCTCCGTTGCGGCCGGATCTTTTTTCTTCGGGCCGGTTCATGCGCGGGGCACGTCACAAGATCCGGACGCGACGCAGAGAAGATGATGCTGCGGCGAAAAGAAGATCCGGAGCGGATGAGAGGTGAGTTTATTCTTATTTATTCTCATTTTCAGCGCTCATGTCCGCGGGGCAGGAGGGACCCGCTACGGATTCTCCATGGAGAATCCGGAGCGGGTCTGATTTTCCCCGTGGACATGAGGCCTTAAGGTTGTGGAAAAGATCATGTTATCATTATATTTATCTATTCTCCATGTGAGGCCTGACAAGTGCCTTGTATCGTGGAAGGCACTTGTCAGGCCCCACATGGAATACTGTGTACGGTTCTGGTCACCGGTGCTCAGGAAAGATGTTGCAGTGCTTGAAGGGGTTCAAAGACGGGCAACTAAATTAATAAACGGAATGGGAGAACTGGAATACCCAGAGAGGCTATCAAAACTGGGATTATTCACCCTGGAAAAAAGACGGTTAAGGGGCGATCAAATAACTGTATAAATACATGAGGGGACAATACAAAGATCTCTCCTATGATCTGTTTATACCCAGGACTGCGACGGTAACAAGAGGGCATCCGCTACGTCTAGAAAAAAGCAGGTTTCATCACCAACACAGTAAGGGGTTCTTTACTGTAAGAGCAGTTAGACTGTGGAACTCTCTGCCTGAGGACGTGGTGATGGCAAAATCCATAGAAGTTTAAGAGGAATAGATGTCTTTCTAGAGCGCTATGATATTACAGGATACAGACATTAGGAGTTGTTGATCTTGAAAGTTGATTTAGGGATTACTCTGGCTGCCATTATGGAGTCAGGAATTTTTTTTCCTCTAAATGAGCTAAATTTGCTCGTTTGGCCTTTTTTTTGCTTTCCTCTGGACCAACAAGGGGAGGGGGGCCAAGCTGAACTAGATGGATATTGTCTTCATTCAGCCTAACAAACTATGTTACTATGTTAGGTTTGGATTTCTTGGGATCATCGTTCATGGAAACTTTTATTGACCTTTTTCACTTTTATTAATTTACAAGGTCACAAAGCATTGTAGTAATATTTGGTCACTTTGATCTATTCTACATCCAAAGTCAATGTGTAACCCTAGCCATAAGAAAAACACAAAGGTTACCTCTCCGGTCAGCAGGTAGATGATCTCTAAGGTGAAGCTTAATATTCTTTTGGTAATCTCATTGCTTGTCTTCTCCATCCTCAGTAGGTCATTCAAGAATAGGACTGTTTTGGAGGAGAATCTGGGAGAACTGGAGGAACTGGGGGGTTCTAGTGCTTCCGGCGCTTTATGAAAAAAGAAAAGACTTTAAATCACACGGGGACATCATCATGTGTGATATATAGTACCTTAATTATTGATATAGTATAAGGGCAGATTAGATGGAGCATATGTTCTCCTTCTGCGGTCAGTTTTCTCTGCTTCTAGTCGCTACTTAGGTGCGGATCTAAGAGATGGGACCCACTATACAAATTATAAATAGAAACATCGCACTCTTATCCTGCGCAAATATTTTTTTTATTAGAGACAATCCATAACATTGTGACGTTTTGGGTGGTTACTCAGACCTTTCTTATATAACTTCAGACAATTAGATGCCTAAACCATTAAGACTATTTTTTCTGATTAAACATGCATCCAATAATCCGAAAAATACAGGGTAGGTGTGTGTATATTATAACATAATATGTATTATATGTCTCTTCTTACCCTGTGATATCGGAGGCTGGTGGTTCTCCATCATGATGTCCTTGTACAGATCCTTGTGTCCTTCTAAACATTCCCACTCCTCCATGGAGAAATAGACAGCGACATCCTGACACCTTATAGGAACCTGACAACACAATGATACTGTCATTACCCAGACACCTCTAGTGCTGTTACTGTATAATTACCCAGAATTCCCAGCAGTGTCACCTCTCCAGTCAGCAGCTCAGTGATCTTGTTGGTGAGTTCTAGGATCTTCTGCTCATGTATCGGTAAGTGAGGAGCAGCCTCTGTGATGGGGCTCTGGCTCCTACTCCATCCTCCTGACTGATGGAGATGGCTGTTGGGAGTTGTACAGTCACCCAATCTCTTCTTCACTAGTGTGTAACTCTGTGTATAGGGAGATACATGTAGAGGACTGAACTCAGTATTGCTCCATTAATAAAAAGTGAGAGAGTGCAATCCCACTGAATAGAGCAACACATCAAAAGATTTAATCAGTTGGGTAGCCTATCCAGCATTGCGAGAGGATGTACAGCAGGAGAGCTCCGATCTGGTACCAGCATAATACGGTGCCATCGGGCCTCCTGCTGCACTCTACAGCTTTTTGAAAGCCTCCACAGTCCTCCCCATGTCGAGAGGCTTAAGAAGAGGGTCTTTGGAGCTGATCAGATTCCACAAAGGCTTCGCAACCAGCAAAGACGCGGGCTCAATTTTTGGGGACATCCACACGGCTGATCGCAGCAGTGGACTGTAGCTCCTGCAGCCAAGAATGTGCACTGCATACACTCAGCAAAGTCCCCTGACATGGGAGAACAGTGAAAGGCAGGCATGAACTGGATGGAGTTGGCAGATGCATGTGAGAGAGCTCTGTGCCCAGCACCTAACAGTGATGTAAAAACCAACAGGCCTACAGCACGCTGAAGACCTCACAGTACCGTACCAGAAGTAGAACATGACAAGGAAGCGGCATGTGAAGTTGGGGCCGAAAAGGCTGACTGACTTCTTTGGCACAAAAGAGCAAGAGGACAAAGAACAGGCCACAGGACCTTCCACACCGGAGGAGGAAATGCTGGGAGCAGTGGTGCATTTTGACTCCTTGCTTCAGAAATACCGTAAGTGGGCTTGCCCCAATCCCCTGCTCCCTGAGCACCCATCCAGCACACGAATAGAGGAAAGAGATGTAGGAAAGCAGGAAGGGGAGAAAACCACTTCCCCCAGAATATGGCCAGAGACAGGGAAGCCGACATTTTACAATGTTAGCTCCAGTTCCTCCATAACAACTTCAGAGCAGCAGCAACAAGAAAGGCAAAGGGAGACAGTAGAGGTGCCAGACACAGCAAATAGAGAGAAGACAGGACAGGAACCCAGGGAAGAGGAAACAGACCCACTTATGGAGATCCCCTGCTCTGATCAGGCAGCGTCTGAAAATTTCATCAGGAATATAATACTAGCCTTAAGAGGATCCCTAAAAAAGGACATAGCCTCCATAAACATAAAACTAAACTCATTGATTGACGCTCTGGGAGACAGAGGAGCATCTGGAGAAAAAGATGGGCGAGCTGACCAATTCACATAATGAATTGGTAGACACACATTATAACATAGTTGAAGAACTTGAAAACGTCAAAGCAAAACTAGCAGACCTGGAAGACAGGAATAGGTGGAACAACATAAAAATAAGAGGAGCAGCAGAGACCGTCTCATCAGTAGAGCTACCAGGGAATCTGAGAAGTCTAAGGAAAAAGCTGCAGCCAGAATCCAAACAGGAGGAATTAATCATTGATAGAATACATAGGCTTCCACGTCCAAAATCAGTCTCCGAAAACATGCCCATAGCACGCATATATTTTTTTCACATTAAGGAGAATATGATGCAAGCAGCAAGGGAACTTAAGAATCTACCACATTTGTATGAAACAATCTAACTATTCGTGGACGTCTCCCAAGCTGCAATGCTCGCCGGGAAAAAATGTACCCCCATTACTTCCACACTAAGGGAAAACAACATCCCATACAAATAGGGATTACCAACAAAACTTATAATAGTTATAGCTAAGGAGGGAACCCCATATATAATTCTCAAGGAAGAAGGACAAAAAATTAATGACATCATTGAATGGCTGTGATTGGCTATGGTCCTGAGCAACTCACAGCTTTCTCTTGCTGTAGGCGGGGTATTCAACCCACATTACTAGAAAAAGAATGCTCTTTCAGTGCTGAGGATGACAAGGAAGAATGCCGGCGCACCTGAAGAGTACCAAGAAGGACCGAGACTTCGTCTGCGAGGTGAGTATTTTTTTTTTCTCATTTAGTGTAGCTAGGGCTTATTTTTGGGGGAGGGCTTGTATTTCAAGCCAACACCCAAAAGTCAGGGTGGGGCTTATTATCTGGGAAACATTGTGTTACTTTTTTTAACCATTTCCTATCCAATCTGCGATTCTGGGTTTCCTAGGGGGCTTTCACTTTTTTCGGTTATACAACCAAAACCAGTACTGTAGTATGTGAAGCAGTGGAACGGCCGGCAATATACAGTATGAGTGCCCTGTCGAAAGTCTACTGACATCAGAGTTGTACAGGATTCAATAAGAATGTCGGAAAAGACGCCTGACAGTAGATTGGAAAGGGTTAATGTATTTTCATTTAACTTTGTTTAGCTTGTTAAATAATGCAATAAGGATAGGGCTACATGGCGACTTCAGCCGAGACACATGGCGCTTGGCCTAACACTACAATATTGCTCTACGACAAACTAAGGGCCGTGAATCTGGTCCCAATGCGGCTTACAAGCTTATGTGATCGGACAAATGTAAGAAATCCAGTAGGTTTGGGTTTCTTAGAATCATCGTTCATGGAAACCTTTATTGAACTTTTTCACTTTTATTAATTTACAAGGTCACAAAGCTATAATGTAAGATTTGGTCATTTTGATCTCTTTCACATCCAAAGTCGCTGTGTAAACCGAGCCATAGGATATGAGAAATACAGAGATGTTTACCTCTCCGGTCAGCAGGTAGATGATCTCTAAGGAGAGGCTTAATATTCTCTTGGTAATCTCATTGCTGGTCTTCTCCATCCTCGGTGGGTCATTCATGAGGACCATTTTGGATGAGAACATGAGAGAACTGGATGAACTGGAGGGTTCTAGTACTACCGGCCCTTTATGAGAGAAGGAGAGACTCTAAATCATCCGTGGAAATCATCATGTGTGATATACAGAACCTCCTTATAGAGCATTCAGAGAAACGGTGTCTTCAGAGCCGTCACCACATTACAGGAGGATTACCAGTTAGATGCTTGGAACAACCTTCCCACCAGATCGGCTGGAAGATCAACAATAAATGAATTTCTGTCGCCTGGGATAAGAGATCTATCCTGCGGCCGCTGTCACACGGCGAGAGGACAAAGCGAGGTTTGTGTGTTGTGAGATGGACGAATATGTACCACATTCTTTTTAAATAGGGTCAAATACATGAGCGATGGTTTCCTGCATTGTGGAGCAAGGAAAGGAAAATCACAGCATGTCTAAACTATGGGGGTTTCCTGGGAAAGCTTTGCCTATTGGTTTCAATGAGGACGGAAAACTCAGCGTGTGATGTGTATGTGATGCATGCTTTCCCATTGAAAACACTTAGCGATCCACCTAAATTTCAAACCCTGATATCGTAGTTGCCACGTGAAATTAGCCAGATGAGAAACAACCTCTGACAAGCCCTTACTATACCTGTAGGAAGGGGTCTGCGCACCACGAGCCCTTATTAGACCTGCAGGAAGGTGTCTGCGCACCACAAGCCCTTACTATACCTGTAGGAAGGGGTCTGCGCACCACGAGCCCTTATTATACCTGCAAGAAGGGGTCTGCGCACCACGAGCCCTTATTATACCTGTAGGAAGGGGTCTGCGCACCACGAGCCCTTATTATACCTGCAGGAAGGTGTCTGCGCACCACAAGCCCTTATTATACCTGCAGGAAGGTGTCTGCGCACCACAAGCCCTTATTATACCTGCAGGAAGGTGTCTGCGCACCACAAGCCCTTATTATACCTGCAGGAAGGTGTCTGCGCACCACAAGCCCTTATTATACCTGCAGGAAGGTGTCTGTGCACCACAAGACCTTCTCCTCTCTGCTTACTGCAATTACAGAAAGTGCACCAAAATACCCAACAAAACTGCACAAAAACAGCTAACATAAACTTACCCGAATCCTCCAGCGTCACAGCGAGATTATATACTTTTTTTCACCTTAGTTTTTTTAAAATCTCACTAAAATAATGCAGCAACCGTCAGGTGTGAATGTAGCTGATATCAGTGTGCTACACTGCAATAGCTGAAGGACCTGTGATGATGTCACTGTCATGTGATCAGTATATAAGGGGCGGAGCTCAGCAGGGAGGAGAAGTGGCAGATGAAGGCTCTGTGATGCCGGTGATGTGACAGGAGGGACGGAGCTCTTGTGATCTGTGAGGAGGGTGAAGGACAGACACAAACACCAATTCCCAGCAATATGCAGAACAGGCAGGATGTTATATGGCGGAGAGGCTTACAGAGGAGCGGCCCCTCACACAGCGACCGGTCATAGGAGGAGGCGGCTTAGTATTATACTTGTACATAGATGAGGCCTCTGCAGGGTGTCGGTCACACAGTTACATGTAGGGCACCACGCAGGCTTACAGAGGAGCGGCCCCTCACACAGCGGCCGGTCATAGGAGGAGGCGGCTTAGTATTATACTTGTACATAGATGAGGCCTCTGCAGGGTGTCGGTCACACAGTTACATGTAGGGCACCATGCAGGCTTACAGAGGAGCGGCCCCTCACACAGCGACCGGTCATAGGAGGAGGCGGCTTAGTATTATACTTGCACATAGATGAGACCTCTGCAGGGTGTCGGTCACACAGTTACATGTAGGGCACCATGTAGGCTTACAGAGGAGCGGCCCCTCACACAGCGACCGGTCATAGGAGGAGGCGGCTTAGTATTATACTTGTACATAGATGAGGCCTCTGCAGGGTGTCGGTCACACAGTTACATGTAGGGCACCATGCAGGCTTACAGAGGAGCGGCCCCTCACACAGCGACCGGTCATAGGAGGAGGCGGCTTAGTATTATACTTGTACATAGATGAGGCCTCTGCAGGGTGTCGGTCACACAGTTACATGTAGGGCACCATGCAGGCTTACAGAGGAGCGGCCCCTCACACAGCGACCGGTCATAGGAGGAGGCGGCTTAGTATTATACTTGTACATAGATGAGGCCTCTGCAGGGTGTCGGTCACACAGTTACATGTAGGGCACCATGCAGGCTTACAGAGGAGCGGCCCCTCACACAGCGACCGGTCATAGGAGGAGATGGCTTAGTATTATACTTGTACATAGATGAGGCCTCTGCAGGGTGTCGGTCACACAGTTACATGTAGGGCACCATGTAGGCTTACAGAGGAGCGGCCCCTCACACAGCGACCGGTCATAGGAGGAGGCGGCTTAGTATTATACTTGTACATAGATGAGGCCTCTGCAGGGTGTCGGTCACACAGTTACATGTAGGGCACCATGCAGGCTTACAGAGGAGCGGCCCCTCACACAGCGACCGGTCATAGGAGGAGGCGGCTTAGTATTATACTTGTACATAGATGAGGCCTCTGCAGGGTGTCGGTCACACAGTTACATGTAGGGCACCATGCAGGCTTACAGAGGAGCGGCCCCTCACACAGCGACCGGTCATAGGAGGAGGCGGCTTAGTATTATACTTGCACATAGATGAGACCTCTGCAGGGTGTCGGTCACGCAGTTACATGTAGGGCACCATGCAGGCTTACAGAGGAGCGGCCCCTCACACAGCGACCGGTCATAGGAGGAGGGCGGCTTAGTATTATACTTGTACATAGATGAGGCCTCTGCAGGGTGTCGGTCACACAGTTACATGTAGGGCACCATGCAGGCTTACAGAGGAGCGGCCCCTCACACAGCGACCGGTCATAGGAGGAGGCGGCTTAGTATTATACTTGTACATAGATGAGGCCTCTGCAGGGTGTCGGTCACACAGTTACATGTAGGGCACCATGCAGGCTTACAGAGGAGCGGCCCCTCACACAGCGACCGGTCATAGGAGAAGGCGGCTTAGTATTATACTTGTACATAGATGAGGCCTCTGCAGGGTGTCGGTCACACAGTTACATGTAGGGCACCATGCAGGCTTACAGAGGAGCGGCCCCTCACACAGCGACCGGTCATAGGAGGAGATGGCTTAGTATTATACTTGTACATAGATGAGGCCTCTGCAGGGTGTCGGTCACACAGTTACATGTAGGGCACCATGTAGGCTTACAGAGGAGCGGCCCCTCACACAGCGACCGGTCATAGGAGGAGGCGGCTTAGTATTATACTTGTACATAGATGAGGCCTCTGCAGGGTGTCGGTCACACAGTTACATGTAGGGCACCATGCAGGCTTACAGAGGAGCGGCCCCTCACACAGCGACCGGTCATAGGAGGAGGCGGCTTAGTATTATACTTGTACATAGATGGGGCCTCTGCAGGGTGTCGGTCACACAGTTACATGTAGGGCATTATGCAGGCTTACAGAGGAGCGGCCCCTCACACAGCGACCGGTCATAGGAGGAGGCAGCTTAGTATTATACTTGTACATAGATGAGGCCTCTGCAGGGTGTCGGTCACACAGTTATATGTAGGGCACCATGCAGGCTTACAGAGGAGCGGCCCCTCACACAGCGACCGGTCATAGGAGGAGGCGGCTTAGTGTTATACTTGTACATAGATGAGGCCTCTGCAGGGTGTCGGTCACACAGTTACATGTAGGGCACCATGCAGGCTTACCGCCTATTAGTGACCCCCATACTATTACCTCAGGCGGTCTGTGCCGCACCTTCTAAGTCTAAGGGCTCATGGCCACGGGCGTATGCATAAAACAACATGGTTCTTTTGTTTTATGTAACTAAATTATCTTGTACTACTTCTGAGTAAAATTTTGTTTATAATTTGTATAAAATTATAAATGTTTGTATAAAATCTACAATGTTTAACACAACATGTCATTTACTGCTTGAAATAATTTTCCCGGACTTATCTATTGATGACCCATCGTCAGGATAAGGCCAGTTTGCGCATTGCGAGGTGCATAAATCTCACACGAATATGAACTCCATTCCTTTGAATGGGGTCATATATATGAGCATGTTTTTCCCCTGCATCGCGGGAGAGAATCACGTCATGTCCTATCTTTGGGCGTTCTCTCAACACACATTGCCCATTGTTTCAATGGGACAGGAAAACACATTACAGGGCGTGCGAAGTGCATGTGAGTGCGATGCGAGGCTCCCACTGAAAACAATGGCAAACACTTGCCAATCCTTCGACACGACTGAAAGCCACGCCAGAGGATCACAATGTTAATGAAATGATGGGAGGCATTTTTGGTAGAAAAATGACTTGAATCTACCGGTACATTGAATGAGTGCGATATCAGGCCAAGTTCCAGACTGATACCACGCTCTGCTGTGTAGGTTGCCTAAGTCATCCATGGTTAATCAATGGCGGTTCCACCTCTCGGATACCCACTGATCTGCTGTTTGAAGTGCCATTGGTGCTTGAGTTGATGCCAAGGCCACATCAGTCCTGGTATAGGAGCTCAATCCTATTTCCTTGAATTCCAAATTAAGGAATGACTAGCGAGGGACGTTCTCTTACTCTTCCCCTCACTTTTATTCAATTATTTTATTTTGTGCCTTTTATTCAACACGAAAATTCTCCCATCCAGGCCACCAGCACATTGAACGCCATTCAATTCAACTGCATTGAACTCCAGTTTCATAGCTGCCCAAAAGTCCAGTACAATGACGGCAATAGTAGCACCAACGTCCCGGTACGAGTTACCAGTACAGAGACCAGTGGAAGTGTGAAGCCATGCACACAAGGCGACCAGGTTCAGGGTGTGCTTGACAGACCACCAGTAGAGGATCATCTGATTATCCAACAAGCACGTTGTCCAGCATCCAGAGACAGGTGGCACCATCATTAGACTCCTGTTTTTCGGAACCATTTTAAGTTGCTTGGTTGAAGGACATTTATCCAATATACTGCTATTGACACCCACCCACCCATTATTGCCTCTGCTTGCAGTGGTATCATGGATGATCAAACTGGACTGCTGTAGAGTGAAATCAGGTTGTCTTCAGCAAAGAATTCAGGTTTAGTTTGGGCGCTGACAACGGCCATGTTCATGTCTGTAGACCTAAGGCTCAGCGCCTCAATCCTGGCTTTGCTGTGGAGCGGTATACTGCCCCCACCGCTGGTGTTATGGCCTTCGCATCCTATAGTTCGTCACTCCTAGTAGTGGTACAAGGGACAATGACAGCTCAGTGATATGTTCAAGACATCCTGCAGCCACATGTGTTCCTCTCATGGCGGCTTCCAAGAGGCATCTTCCAAGAGGATAATGCTCGGCCGCACACACAAGGGTATCACGGAAATGCCTCCACAACATTGCCATGCTTCCATGGCCTGTCTGGTCACCAGATTTATCACCAATAGGACTATCTATGTATGGGTTGATGTATAGGAAACCAACTTCAATAGCCTCTAACTTTGCACAATATAGAGGCTCAGTTACAGCAACTGTGGACTGATACGTCGCAGGATGCAATACAAAACCTGTATGCATCCATGACCACCTGTATCGCATCTTGTATCCAAGCTAGAGGCGGTACAACAGGGTACTAGAGCCTCCATGTCCATCTGTATCGCATCTTGTATCCAAGCTGGCAACACTGAGAGCCATTGACATCATGGAAAGGAGTTTGGTGCTCACTGAGCAGACACTCGCTGGGGTAGAGGCGGGGGCGGATGGTAGTACGGAAGAGCAGGGGGAGCAGGCAGTCAGCTGGGTGTCAGATAGAAGGAGGCGTAGAGGGAATAGATCCAGGGAGGCTGGTCCTGAACTGGCACAACCCAACATGTCTGCAACGTTGGCAGATGAGGGCAATGCCATTATAGAGCCAGCACCACTGCAGCACGACACGCCCTCTGAACGCCAGGGGGATGACTGCTCCAGTGAGACGGGGACGGGGAGCGCAGGGCAGGCTAGACAGGTTCTAGTGGTGGGGGACTCAATTATTAGGGGGACAGAGAGGGCAATCTGCCATAAAGACCGGGATCGTCGAACGGTGTGTTGTCTTCCTGGCGCTCGAGTTCGACACATCGCGGATCGGATTGACAGATTACTGGGAGGGGCTGGTGAGGATCCAGCAGTCATGGTGCACGTTGGCACCAATGAACAAGTTAGAGGTCAATGGAGGGCCCTCAAAAATGATTTCAGGGACTTAGGGTCCAAGCTCAGGGCAAGGACCTCCAGGGTAGTTTTCTCGTAAATACTACCTGTACCTAAAGCCACACTAGAAAGGCAGCAGGATCTTTGGGAGGTAAACAAGTGGCTCCAGAGTTGGTGTAAGAAGGAGGGATTTTGGTTCCTGGAGAACTGGGCTGACTTTGCGGTCGGCTACAGGCTCTACCGTAGGGACGGGCTGCATCTTAATGGGGAGGGTGCAGCTGTGCTGGGGGAAAAGATGGCTAGAAGGCTGGAGGAGTGTTTAAACTAGGGACTGGGGGGGAGGGTAAAATGAGAAATAATGGGGTAGCCAGTGTAATTAGCGATCCGGGTCCAAGCAAAGGGAATGGGGGACGAGCAGGGGTTGGGGTTAGTACAGTTAGAACTGATAGATCAGCCATAAGTACGAATAGCAACAAAACAAATTTAAAAAACAAAAAAAAATGATATAAATTGTATGACCACGAATGCACGAAGTCTGATCGGTAAAGTGGGTGAGCTTGAAGCGAGAATGACTGATGAAAGCTATGATATAGTCGGAATTACTGAAACATGGCTTGATGATAAGTGCGATTGGGCGGTGAATTTGCAGGGGTACAATCTCTTCAGAAGAGACCGAAGGAACCAGAAAGGGGGAGGGGTATGTCTGTACGTCAAATCGAACTTGAAGCCGAGGCTACGGGAGGATATAGGGGTAGGAGACGAACAGGTGGAATCTCTGTGGGTAGAAATACAGGGAGGAAAAAATAACAAAATCCTGATAGGGGTCTTCTATCGACCACCAAAAGCAACAGAAGAAACTGAAAACTTACTACTAAGGCAGATAGAAGAGGTGTCAAAGCGAAACGAAGTAATTATCATGGAGGACTTTAATTACCCAGATATAACATGGGAGAACGAAACCTGCAAATCTCACAGGGGTGATAAGTTCTTGAGAGTAATTAAAGACAATTACCTGAACCAACTTGTGCAGGAACCAACAAGAGGGAGGGCCATTCTGGACCTAGTACTAACCAACAAACCGGAACGTATAAAGGGGGTGCAGGTTGAGGGGCACTTGGGGAACAGCGACCACAATATAATCAACTTCCAGCTGTCAATCAATAGGAAGCCTTATCAGGGAGTGGCAAAGAAACTAAACTTTAGTAAAGCAAAATTTGATGAGCTTAGAACTACTATCGGTAACATTAGTTGGGACAACATCCTCAAAAATATCAGTACAGAGGAAAAATGGGAAAAGTTCAAAAGGATCCTAATCGCCTCATGTGAGTAGTTCATTCCCTTTAAAAATAAAAGAAACTCAGCTAAAAGGAAACCAATGTGGCTCGACAAGATGGTAAGGGGGGCAATAAATGAAAAAAAGAAAGCGTTCAAACTACTAAAGCAACAAGGCAGCGAAGAAGCGCTAAAATCATACAGGGAAAAAAACAAAATATGCAAAGATACGATCAAAACTGCCAAGGAGGAAGCAGAAAGACGGATCGCAAAAGAGAGCAAAAACAACCCGAAGCTATTTTTCAACTACATAAACAGCAAAAGGATTTGCAGGGAGAGCGCTGGTCCTTTAAAAAACAATGCAGGAGAAATCATTGATGATGACGAAGGGAAAGCAAATATACTAAACAGTTTCTTCTCAAGTGTGTTCACCAAAGAAAAGGAAATGCCACACGAGATGCAGGGGAATAAAACGAACCCCTCACAAAATATCTCATACCTAACGCAGAAGGAGGTGCGGAAGCGTCTAAAGAAAACTAAAATTGATAAATCGCCGGGCCCAGATGGATTACACCCAAAGATACTAAAGGAACTAAGTGACGAGATAGCTAGGCCGCTATACCTAATATTTCTAGACACTATCAAGACCGGAGTAGTACCATTGGACTGGCGCATTGCCAACGTGGTTCCAATTTACAAAAAAGGGAGCAAAAGTGAGCCTGGTAACTACAGGCCAGTAAGTCTCACTTCAGTAACGGGAAAAATTTTCGAGGGGATTCTGAGAGACGCCATCGATGAGTACCTCAAGGAAATTAAGGGAATAACTCCTCACCAGCATGGATTCATGAAGGGTCGCTCATGTCAGACAAATCTGATCAGTTTCTACGATGAAGTAAGCTCTAAGCTGGACCAGGGAGAATCTATTGATCTTGTATATCTGGACTTCTCTAAAGCCTTTGACACCGTGCCACATAATAGGCTAATATACAAAATGAGGCAGCTCGGACTGGGCGAAAACGTGTGTAAGTGGGTAAAAAATTGGCTCAACGATAGAAAGTAGAGGGTGGTAATAAATGGTGCGTACTCTGATTGGACCACAGTCGCTAGCGGGGTGCCACAGGGTTCAGTACTAGGCCCCACTCTGTTCAACATATTTATCAATGACCTGATAGAGGGGCTGCACAGCAAAATATCAATATTTGCAGATGACACAAAATTATACAATATAATTAATGCAACGGAGGACAATGTACGGCTACAAACGGACCTGGATAAGCTGGGGGCTTGGGCATAAAAATGGCAAATGAAGTTCAATGTTGAAAAATGTAAGACTATGCACATGGGCAGGAGAAACGGATGTCACAAATATTCACTTAATGGGGTACCACTAGGGAAAAGTGATATGGAAAAGGATCTGGGGGTATTAGTGGATAATAGACTAAACTGGAGTAACCAATGCCAGTCAGCTGCTGCAAAGGCAAATAAAGTCTTGGGGTGCATTAAAAGAGGTATAGGGGCGAAGGACGAGAACATTATCCTTCCATTATATAAGGCACTTGTCAGGCCTCACATGGAATACTGCGTACAATTCTGGACACCGCTGCTCAGGAAAGATGTCACAGTGCTTGAGGGGATTCAAAGAAGGACAACTAAACTAATACATGGAATGACGGGACTGGAATACCCAGAGAGGCTGTCCAAATTGGGACTATTTACTCTAGAAAAAAGAAGGTTAAGAGGCGACCAAATAACCATGTATAAGTACATGAGGGGACAACACATGGATCTCTCCCGCAAACTGTTTACACCCAGGACCACGACGGTAACAAGAGGACATCCGCTACGATTAGAGGAAAGTAGGTTTCATCACCAACACAGAAAGGGGTTCTTTACTGTAAGAGCAGTTAGACTGTGGAACTCTCTACCGGAGGAAGTGGTGATGGCAAAATCCATAGAGGAGTTTAAAAGGGGACTTGATGTCTTTCTGGAGAAAAAGGATATTACAGGATATAAATATTAGGTTAAGTGTCAATCCTGGTATATAGGCAGGTAGGAACTATTAGGGGTTGATCCAGGGAACAGTCTGATTGCCATTAGGGAGTCGGGAAGGAATTTTTCCCCCAAAAAGGCTAATTGGCTTCTGGCCTTGGGTTTTTTTGCCTTCCTCTGGATCAACACAGTAGGATAGACAGGCTGGACTAGATGGACAATGTCTTCATTCGGCCTTACATACTATGTTACTATGTTAAGCTAGAGGCGGTACAACAGGGTACTAGAGCCTCCATGCCCATCTGTATGACATCTTGTATCCAAGCTAGAGGCGGTACAATAGGGTACTAGAGCCTCCATGCCCATCTGTATGACATCTTGTATCCAAGCTAGAGGTGGTACAACAGGGTACTAGAGCCTCCATGCCCATCTGTATCACATCTTGTATCCAAGCCAGAGGCGGTACAACAGGGTACTAGAGCCTCCCTTCAAGGATTCAATTCTCCACGATAAATGATCCTTTTGCTCTGGTACTGTAATCACTTGTATCAACATTACAATCACACAGAGAAAGTTTAATTTGATTTCTCACAACTCCCTTAATGGTTGATTATTTTTGACAGTGAGTGTATATGCTCCGTACATTGAAGTTTCTTATCACCAATTTTCAGGATGGCGTTTTTAACTTTTTGAGAAAAATATTCTTGATGGTGACCAACTGCATACTGAGCCATTTCAGTGGTATCAAATATACCTGAATATGCTTCATATCATGATTTGGATTTTTGACAATGAGTGCACTTACACGCCATCACAATGTGCATGCCTGCGATGAACATTCCTGTAATTACAAGAAATGGTGATAAAGACTCTAGTACTTTGGAACCAGAAAATTGAGGGCCCAATGAAATCTCTTAGAAGCGAGGCCACTCCTATTATTCTAGGTCAACATTTCCCAAGTTCCCCAAACTGGAAAGAGGGGAAAAGAGCCAGAAAAGTTATAGAATGCTCCAAAAGGAGAGAAAGAAAGAACATTTGTCAACCATGGACTCTTCATATGTAACACACAGTATATCCACCATTATTAACTGAAATGTAGCCCATGCTCCAAAACAATGAAAGTTCACAGTATACCCCTGGATGGAAATTTTTATTATCATGCCAACATTAAAGCCTGTGAAAATTGCAGAAGAAATTCCCATAATTACTATAAATTTGTCATTTTGGTAATATATTTGGGTTCAGCTGGATGCTGGCTGTGTGACAGATTCTGGAAAGAGAGACAGAAAGAGTCTCCTATAGTGTTAGGTTAGAAAGAAGGGGATATGAGGACCTCACAAGATACGAAGGGATGGAAGATATTCCTGAACGATGAAGATGCTACACATGCTGGTAAAGCCGCTGTTTTATTGTGGAACTGGACAGTAATGGAAGATAATAATAATCTTTATTTATATAGTGCCAAATATATTCCGCAGGGCTTACAAAAACAGGGGGCTACATAAAGACAAAAGTACAAAAATACAAAAACCACGGTTACATAGTAATCAGTTTATGAAAACAGTAGGGGTGAGTGTTCCCTCCAACGAGCTTACATACTACAAATAATGGGGTGATACAGAAGGTAAGGGGGCTGGGGATGTGCATGGTATAGTGAGGTGGAGAGTGTGGGATGCTATACATATAAGCAATGGTCAGACATTAAGCCGCGTGGTGGCTGAATCGGTGTGACTGTAGGGGGCGGTTGATGGCTGCTGGTCGCAGTCGCTAGGTCAGGTAGCAATATTATCAGGCGGAGTACAGAGCGGTTTGGTTTAGGGGATATGGTATGCCTCCCTAAAGAGGTGCGTTTTTAGAGCACCCCTGAAGTTTTGTGAATTAGTGATTGAGCGGATAGTTTTGGGTAGCGCATTCCAGAGGACTGGTGCTGCTCTGGAGAAGTCTTGGCGGTGGGAATGAGAAGTTCGAATTAAAGTGGCACTCAGTCTGATTTCGTTAGCAGAGCAGAGGGCCTGGACTGGGTGGTGGATTGAGATGAGCGAGGTGATGTGGGGCGGCGCAGTGCTATGGAGAGCTTTATGGATGAAGGTAGTGAGTTTAAATTAAATTCTGTATGTGACGGGCAACCAGTACAGTAACTGGTCAAGGGCAGAGGCGTCCAAGTAGAGGCTAGACAGGAAGCTGAGCATCGCTGCCGCATTCAGGATGGATTGGAGGGGGTAGAGTCTGGAGCAGGGGAGACTGACCAGCAGCAAGTTGCAATAATCAAGGTGAGAGTGGATGAGGGCAACAGTGAGCATTTTTAGTGTGTCCAGAGAGAAAAGGGTGGATTCTTGCAATGTTCTTGAGGTGCAGCTGACATGATCGGGCCACAGATTGGATGTGGGGGGTTAAAGAGAGATCAGAGTTGAATACAACCCCAAGGCAGCGGGCGTGCTGTCTGGGAGTTATGTTGGTGCCACACACTGAGATGGAGATATCACGATGAGGTTGGTTAGTAGAGGGTGGGAACACCAGAAGATCATTTTTTGAGAGGTTTAGTTTTAGGTAGAGAGAGGACATAGTGTTAGAGACAGTGGACAGACAGGCGATGTTTTGGAGGAATGGTGCACAGATGTCACGAGAGGAGGTGTATAACTGGGTGTCCTCAGCGTAGAGGTGGTATTGGAGGCCAAATATCCTGATGGTTTGTCCAGTAGGGGCTGTGTAGATAGAGAAAAGGAGGGGGCCAATGATGGAGCCTTGGGGGACCCCAACAGCAAGGGGAAGAGAAGGGGAGGTAGACCCAGCAAAGAAGACACTGAATGAGCGGTCAGATAGGTAGGAGGAAAACCAGGAGAGAGCAGTGTCCTTTAGGCCAATGGTGCAAAGCATATTGTGGAGGAATTTGTAAGCAACAGTGTGAAATGCTGCGGAGAGATCAAGGAGGATCAATAGAGAGTAGTTACCCCTCAATTTGGCTGTCAGGAGCTCGTTTGACACCTTCGTAAGGGTGGTTTCTGTTGATTGTTGGGGGCGGAAGTTGGACTATAGGGGGTCGAGAAGAGAGTTGTCTGATAGATAGCTCATAACGTGGGAGTAACCAAGCATTCTAGTAGTTTGGAGATAAAGGGGAGGTTTAAGATGGGGCAGTAGTCGGCAGCATCAGTCGAGTCCAGAGTCGGTTTCTTTAACAGTGGGGATATGATGACATGTTTGAAAGAGGAGAGAAAATGCCAGAAGTCAGAGTGAAGTTGAATATATTGGTGAGATGGGAGATAACTGCCGGGGAGAGGGACCGGAGGAGGTGTTAGGGGATGCAAATGGACATAGTTATGTCTGGTAACTCTTGACTCCAAGATTTTTTTTGTTACCAATGTCAGTTGTTAACTTGTATTCAACTAACATCTTAGGACCTGTGCTTGGTTGGCTTTCACATATGTGGTACACGAGTGGTAAAATCAAAGTTTGCAATTTGGCTAGATCATGGAGGCTTACTGTTTAATGATATGTTGCACTTATGCTTTCGAGGCTGATGTAGACACAGATTCTTTCTTCTTGCACTAAGGATCATGGGGATCTCTTGTGCGACCTAGAGATTAACATTGATGCAAGTACCTGGTTTTCCTCTATGGATATGGAAGCATTTCCCATACCTCAAGTCTTCTAGCCGTCAAACATTTTTATAATGCTTTTAGTTGTCAGTTTTGGGCACTAAAATGGTTTGTTCAACTTTTCAAATTCCCACTAACTTACTTACTTCCTATCGACGGTTGCTATTTCCAACAACTCAGGGATATTTTGATGGGGACTCACTACTGGTGAAAAAGTTTTAAAACACCTCAATTTTTCCAGTTATTTTTGACATGAACACAGTTCAAGTCCAGCAAATTATGTGAAATAGTTCAAAGGTTCAAAAGTAAATTAAAATATAAAAATATTTTGAAATTGTAACCTGAAACGTAACAATAGTCTGAATTTATGAATTTAAGCAAAGGACTTTTTTCAAGGAACACATCAAGTACAACTGCTGTATGGCAAGGAAAGCAAATTAGGGTTTGAAATTGGATTCAAACTATTCTTACCGGTGTCTCAACTTTTGCAGACATGTTCCACGTTCAATGCTGTGCACCTGATGCTATGCAGTAAATATCCTGTTGGGGCCCTATATGCTGGGCAAACACAACAGAAACTTGAAGCAAGGATGAGGTCTCATCACCACACAATTATAAAGCGAAAGACAGAATTCCCTGTGGTGGAGCACTTTTCTACTCACGAACACAACTTGGAGAACATGACAGTTATTATATTGAAAGGCAATTTAAAATCACAGCGCCACAAAAGAATTTGGGAAAGAAGTTTAGAACAACTAATGACATTTTCAACACACTGTTAAATTCTTCAAAAGTCATGTGTGACTGGGAAGCGTGAGACATCTATAACTTAGATAACATTGCTGACCTGATCATCTGTTAACACTAATACCACAAAACCTTCACATCTATGTTTGTATTTCTGTTGTAATATTATTTTAAGTGTAAATTAATCCCACATGTCTGTGCCTTGTCATAAGCATGCGTGTATATATATGCATGCCTCTTCAGATCCATTTCATTATGCCTTGATGAAGGACCCTGCGTAGGACCAAAAGCTCGCATTAACATTGTATGTTTTTGTTAGCCATTAAAAAGGTATCATATCTACAAGATTACTTAGTTTCTCTTACTGAGAACTATCAAACCTTTGCACATTACTTTCAACTCCCCTGATTCTATATTAACAGTGTTAGAACAGACGGCATTGCAACACTCTCTATGGCAGGATTTGGACAGTTTTGCTCTTCAGGACAGAACACAGCATAATGGCAAGAAAAGGCAATTACCCAAATAAGAAATAAAGACAGACAATCACAAGCCATAGAAGTGTAGATCCGTCCTACAAATAAAATGTCAAGAAAGCCAAGGTGGCAGTCAGTACATTTTTAAAAGGCACTTGGAAACTGGAGGAAACTCTGACAGACCAAAGGCCAGTGCAAGATCAGATGACAGGTTTTATGATTCAATAATCTGTGTGATTGTTGCTTCACAGAACAAAATCTTCAAGCACAGCTTAGTGCAGCAAAAGATAATCAAGCTTCCATTTCAATTGTGAAGAGAAGACTTCTATCTACAGGTTCGAGAGGTAGAGCATCAGTAAGAAAGCCATTGCTAAGACTGCAAAATAAAAATACTTGCCTGGGCAAAGCAGCACCTCCAGTGGACTACTGAAGAGTGGAAGATGGTCTTATGGACTGATGAATCAAACTCTCAGGCTGGATTCACACAGGGCGGATTTGTTGCTGAAAGTTCGCGGTTTTGCCGCTGCGGATTTGCCGCAACCTTTCCGTTTCTGCGGCAAATCCGCATGCAATGGCCCAATTAAGACGCGTTTTTGACCGCGTATTTATCTGCGGTTCTGCCGCCGGTAAATCCGCAGGCCCTTTGTTGCGGAAAAAACCGCAGCGGTTATTTGTCGCCTGCCTCTGGAGGCCTTTGACCGCCTTCTGGAGCTGGTGCGCTGGGATCTGACCTACCAGGACAAGCAGATGAGGAAGGCGATCACTGCAGAAGAAAGGCTGCTCATCACCCTTCGGTAAGTTACATTTCTTATTGTGTCACTGTAGTTATTTATTTATTTTTTTTTTTCCTTTTTTTTTTTTTGGTTCTGTGATTTTTGCGCGGTACCTTTTTTTATGCACTGATTGCTCCGGTAGTAGGACGTAATGCTATAGCATTACGTCACACTGCTTTTTCACAGCTGGGCTATCAAGCACCCCTGTTATTAGCACCACGCCCATCATGACACCTGCACGGCTACCCCGATCTCACCGGGACGGGTGGGTCTTTATTTGCCCGTGCGTGGCATTAGAACAGCATCATCTTGTGGCTGGTTGACTTCATTGACATTGTCAGAAGCTACATTGTTGAACTTACCAGACCAGCAAACTTGGGCAACCTTTGTTGTGCACCGGCAGTGAACGGGACCAAGTTACCTTTCTGAGTGTAGCAGGAACATGTTTTCATTTTCTCATTCTCCCTCCCCTTTTGTTTGGGATGGGGAGAATGGAAATCTGAACCATGTGTGGAATGGATAATGAGAATTTCACGCCCCCCCCCCCCCCCCCACATCCCATGTATACCTTTCAATTGCAAATCTTATTTCCTTCACACGAATTCTTCTGCGTTCTCCGATCTATTTCGTGTTGAGAACAATATCTGAATACTGCATACATAGAAGTGTTGATGTAATGCAAGTCTTCATTGTGTACTAATTTTTTTTTCTCTTCTCTGCTTCTTTTCAGCTTCTTGGCCACAGGAGAGAGCTATGCATCCCTGCATCTCCAATTTCGTGTTGGTAAATCAACCATCACCGAAATTGTGAGGTGCACATGCAGCACCATCTGGCAGAAGTTGCAGCCCATCGTGATGCCTTCACCTACCGAGGACACTTGGCAACGTGTTGCAGCAGGCTTTCAAGATGTTGCCAAATTTCCTAACTGCATAGGCGCCGTCAACGGCAAACATGTGCGTGTGCTTCAGCCAGCCCACTCAGGCTCCAAATTCTTCAATTACAAAAAATTTTTTTCAATTGTCCTGATGGCCGTGGCTGATGCACATAGCAAATTTGTTTGCATCGACGTCGGCGCCTATGGCAGCACTGGGGATTCTCGGGTGCTGCGAACATCACAGATTGGGATGCAAATTCTCCGAGATGGCGTCACGCTCCCAGCCCCACAACCTTTCCCGGGAACCACACATCCAGTCCCCTTTGTGATGGTATCGGATGAGGCTTTCCCGTTGATGCCAAACCTGTTGCGCCCATACCCGCGGAGAGGACTGAATGCCCGGAAAAGGATTTTTAATTATAGGCTGAGCCGGGCACGTCGTGTGGTTGAGTGTGCCTTCGGGATTATGGTGAGTCAGTGGAGAGTTCTAGGAACTACACTGTTAGTAGACCCTAACACAGTTGATGACCTTGTCAAGGCATGTTGTGTTCTTCACAACTACCTCCGGGACTATCGCCCAGAGGTAGATGTCGAAGAACTTGATCCTGCCTTTGACACGGTCATCAACTGGGGGGGAGGTAGGACGCCTGCTACTGCAGTGCAGGTACGCGAACTCTTCACTGACTATTTCCTTAGTCACGAAGGCACCGTGCCATGGCAGTTCTCCTGTGTCGGTGGTGTGCAGCCCTAACTGCAGTGTGACCCTCCCCCGGCGCCCAGCCCCAGAAGGAAGCGGAAACCAAACTGCGTAGAGAAATACGTATTTTATTGAAGGCACAAAAGGACACTCCTCCACCTTTAATTTAAAAACTTCAATAAAATTGTGTTAAACAGTTTTCATAATAAAATGTTTTAATATTTCACAAAAAAGATTGTTCTCCAAATTTTTCCGGCGCACAAAACATATAATCTGCATTGTAAAGAAACGGAATTGGTTAGACAATGATGGTTTTTTATTTTGTGCAAAATAAACATATCTTTTAGTTGAGCCGTCTACTTTTTTTCAGCGCACATACCAATTACCACTACTTGAATACAACTAACTTTCTCCTTCACTGGCCAATCCACAAGCAGTATAGCTCTGGCCACACTTGCCGGTCATGCCGCAAGCGAAAATGATGATGGCAACAGGCACGCAGAATGGCCCTGTTGTCATCACCATTTTTTTTTTCCATGCTCGAACTCCTGTTACAAACATAGAGCGAGCATGGAAACAGACAGACATGAAAATAAATATAGGGAAAGAAAGGACTATGAGTCAAGAGAAGTGATGTACCCCAATCTTGGAGGACAATAAGGCAGCGTTAAATTGAAAACAAAAAAAAAAAAAAAGGCAGTCCTTCTCGTACAGTAGCACAGGCCGCAAAGAAATTTACGTGCGTGCCACTGCCGTAATGGAATTAGTGCGCCTTGCCTCTTTTGCCGCAGAGCACATGTTAGCTGGGAGTGAGCGATGTTTGCAACCCCAATCGTTCCCATGACCATCCGTTGGATTTCTGGGACACCAGCATAATCCGTGCATTGGCAGATACGGCAACAGCACCACGGAACCTATACTTTCCGATGGTTTGCTGTAGGACATTGCAGTTATCCCAAACTGAACGTTTGCGATTACTCCAATGTCGTATAAGTAAAAGAGTTTTCTCCTATAATGCATTGAGATGCATTTGGTGGCGTGCACAGTCGTGAGGTGGACTGTTGCGATGTCTGTTGCAGAGGGCTATTCATGAGTGATAGAAATGACGCTTGTGATGGGGAACCGCCTGAGGCAGTGTCGCCGTAGCCAGTGTCAGGAGAGCCATGGTGCATGGGGTATACCGGTGTCCTAGAAACCCTGGGCGGTTGATCAGGGAAAGATTGGGGTGCAGGCAGCATGCGGTTTGAGTGTTGAACAGGAAAGGCTGCATTTTTCATTGCCACAATAATGGCAGTGCTATCGGCAATGGCTCTTGGCGATCCGAAAATCTCTAGCACTGTGTACAGAACTGGCGGAATTGTCCACTGCCGCTCTGAGCTGAGTTCACGAAGGCGGGACGCAATGGCTGTACCCATTGTGTCCCACTGGTCGGCCGTCTCAGAACGGCGTAATAAAGACAGCGCCTCTTGGGTGGCATCTGCCTTGCTATTCTTCCGACGCGGGCCAGCAGCAACGCTGCGGCTGGCCCGCGCGGAAGTCACCACCCTGCTAACACATGCTCTGCTGGCAGGGGCAGTAGTATTGCCACACGACACAATTTGTTCCCCCCCTTCTGGAGAAACAGAAGTGGGGTTCAAATCGGGCGTGCTACGCTGGCTGTCCTCCAAGGCTGGGGTACCTTCTCTGGACTCATCGTCACACGGCTCCTGTCCCGGCCCATCTTTGTCAGGTGAAGCGGTGGTGTCCGTGGGAGGCGCGGCCCCAATGTTCCCGCTGGATCTGTTGGCGAAACAAGAGTAACATTAGAGACCTAGAACCTCAAAATGACACCACATCGAACCCGAGCTAGGAGAGTTATTTGCACTTACGCGCGCAACACTCGACTAGTTCGGAGGAAGCGCAGTTGCTCCTGGTATGGACATTTCTTTTGTGAAGGCGACATGCCACTTTTTTCACAATCTTTTTCATGCTTCTTGTAGCGGTCCCGAACCGACCGCCAACGATTCTTGACATCTTTAACTGCAAATAATGAAAAAGGACAATTAAACAGGGTACAAGCAGTACCACCGACACCTGCAATAAAGAGTGTTGTTAGATGCAGTACAGTTCTGAGTACATCCAAGGAAGAAACAACAAAGCAGTTTCAGGAGTGTAAACTTACGTATTTCACTGTGGAGGGCAGCAGTTCCGGAGTCCCAATCGGGATACATGCCAGTGCATACCGATAGCCAGGCGTCTGCCTTTAAATCTCGGTCGCTGCAGCCCGTCTCGGCTGGGTCCCATATCTCAGGCCTACTTTCAACCTGAAGGGGGGGGAAGAAAGAAGAAAAAAAGTTGAATAGCATTCCAAGTGGGTGGATATGGTTGTGTCAGCGCACACTACACTCACCAATGTTATCATCCTGGCAACGTTTATACCCATTCGCTGGTACCACGCCATACTCCCGATATATCCTTTGCGACAACCGAAAATCTTTTTCGTCCTGCGAGTAAACAGAGAATGGTTGCATTTCATTACATACACAACATTAGTGCCCAGTGGCGCAGAATTTCAATTTGCACAAAATAACAACGAGGCTCACATCTTCGCGTCAGATGCCGAAGGGGAAAGAAGCAAGGGAGGAAAAAGGCGGGAAAAATGCATTGCAATGCAAAAGATGAAAAGGCCATAAATTGTGCAGCAAAGCAAGGGAGGAAAAAGGCGGGAAAAATGCATTGCAATGCAAAAGATGAAAAGGCCATAAATTGTGCAGCAAAGCAAGGGAGGAAAAAGGCGGGAAAAATGCATTGCAATGCAAAAGAGAAAGGACGCAAAAGAGCAATGATAGGCGAAGTAGTGCATTACCTTCGTTATCCGATGTGCCGCCCGCTGTGGAGGGCTCTGGGCCCGCTGTGGAGGGCTGTGGTGCCGCCCGCTGTGAAGGGCTCTGGGCCCGCTGTGGAGGGCTCTGGTGCCGCTGTGGAGGGCCCTGGTCCGGCTGTGGAGGCCTCTGGTCACGCCCGCTGTGGAGGGCTCTGGTGCCACTGTGGAGGGCTCTTGTGGTGCCGCTGTGGGGGGCTCTGGTGCCGCTGTGGGGGGGTCTGGGCCCGCTGTGGAGGGCTGTGGTGCCGCCCGCTGTGAAGGGCTCTGGGCCCGCTGTGGAGGGCTCTGGTGCCGCTGTGGAGGGCCCTGGTCCGGCTGTGGAGGCCTCTGGTCACGCCCGCTGTGGAGGGCTCTGGTGCCACTGTGGAGGGCTCTTGTGGTGCCGCTGTGGGGGGCTCTGGTGCCGCTGTGGGGGGGGGGGGTTCTGCCGGCAGAGCTCCTGCTCCCTGCTTCCAGTCTCCATCAAGTCCTGGCTGAAATGGCGCCAAGCAGCTAAAATGGCCGCTGAACCACTTCCTGGGAACAAACTTTATTGCCCCTCTTTTTCATGCGAACAATCTGCTGCGGAACCGCAATGAAAACCGCTGCAAAACAAGCAATAGCGGTTTTCATTGCGGTTGTAGCTGCGTTCATGGGGCCCTATGTAAAAAAAAACGCTGCGGAACCGTCAAAAGATTGGACATGCTGCATATTTCAAAACCGCGACGCAGTTGCTTATCCGCACTGCGGCTCTGCGGAAAATTTTACGCCCTGTGAGAACGGGATTTTGGCCAAACACATTCGCACTGCATTGCACTGCAACCGCGACGGAATGGCCGCAATGCGGATATGCAACGGCCAACCGCGGGAAATAAGCAACAAATCCGCCCTGTGTGAACCCAGGCTCATAGAATCATAGAATAACTCTGACATCTTTGGTTTTTGTACACCGTTGAGTAGGTGAAATGATGGTTCTTGAATATGTGACAACAAAATGCCAAACATGGAGAGAGTGTGATGGTCTAGGGCTCTTTTGCTGGATTCAAAGTTGGCAACTTGCAGAGGGCGACTGGCACACTGGACAGAAAGGGCTACCACAGCATTTTGTGTGGCCTAGCTGGTCAGGGGTTCATATTACAGCAAGACAATCATCCAAAACATACTTCTAGGTTGTAAGAAGACAACCATAGGCTGCCAGGCTTCAAAGAATGGATCGGCCTGCAATGTCTCCAAACTTAAACACCATTGAGCTTTTTGGGAAGAACTGGACAGAAGGGTGAAAGTAAAGCAGCCTACAAGTGCAGCACATTTGTGTGAACTTCTGCAACAATGTTGGGAAGAAATTTCTGAACAATATCTGAATTAATTTGTTAATAGAATGCCTTGACTGGGTAAATCTGTTCTATCAGCTAGAGGGCGCTACTTTGAAGAGTCAAAAATCTAGATTTAAATGGAATCTGTTACCATGTTTTTGGAAAAGCTTGCATTTTATTAAAAGCAGCCAGACACTGGACTAGTGCTGCATATTCATGGGATGCAGGCTAGCCACACCCACCCACCACACCCTCCAGCCATTGATTGACATTTCTATCTCTATGCATTGTATGCACAGTAATAGGCAGGCAACTGTCAATAAATGGCTAGAGGGCAGAGTGGGTGTAGCTAGCCTGCAGCTTATGAATATCAAGGACTACTTTAGTAGTCCTCTATGCATGTGCTGCTACTGAATTGGCAAATTTCTCCCAAACTACTACACCCAGCAGATCACTGTAATCAGTGTGACTGTCACTACCTTGTGCTGCCCTCAGTCTCTTTAATCTAGTGAAACAAATTAATCCATTATTTTTATCTAAACTTGTTTATTTGCTCTTTGCTTTCATTTCAAAAAAGTATATTTGAGACATTGAACTGTGTAAATATCAATAAAAACTAGAAAAATCGAAGTGTTCTAAAACCTTTGACCAGTAGTGTATTTCATGTGTCACCAGAAGAACCTGATTCTGACTTGAAATCACGGTGGTGGAAATGTAATGGTTTGGTGCTGATTTACTCACTCAGTGGCGGCGTACGAACTCCATGATAGAGCGAGAAATAAAATCTCCCAAATAAGAGACTAGTTGGACAGTAAGGCCTCATTCATTCACAGTCGCTTATTTTGGTCTGGAAGTGCAACAGAGAAGGAGCAAAGTATAAAAGAAATAGTTTTAGGTCTTTCATGTTTTAGACCTACTCTTAGTTTTGACTTCATGTTCTGATTAAGTCTGTGTTATGGTGTTTGAGCAACAAAAGAGAATCACTTATCCAGGATATTTTTTGTATACAGTTTCATACTGTTTTAATGAATGTCCACAGATCGTCAGGATCAACAGTGCAGGATAATAGGCTAAACTGGATGGAAGTATGCATTTTTGTCAGCCCTACAAACTACGTTACTATATGAGTCACATCCAATCAGGACGCCATTGAACTGAAAAACGTTTAAAAAAAAAGAGCAGGTTATGAACAAACAAATCGTAATTGCATACAAAACAGTGGTAAACAGCAGGTAAGGGTAGATAATGATTTTAAAAAAAATACTGGGCGTTTAATCTCTGATAATAACCTGATGTGCTGGAAAAAAAAGTTCTTAACATTTCTCATATTCCAAGAATCTGATCTCTTTGATTTCCTTGTAAAACGTTTTGCACGTTTATACCTTCAAAAGGACTTTCCCACTCTGTGACATCTTTGATGATCCCTATGTGTGGTACTGGTACTAAAACATTTCCCACATTTCGTACAAGGAAATGGCTATTTTCCTTTGTGACTTTTCTCATGTGTTACAAGATCGGATTTATTTGTAAAACACTTCCAACATTCTTAACATAAATATGTTTTTTTTCTGTGTGAATTCTCTGATGCTTAACAAGACTTGATTTATCAATAAAACATTTCCCACATCCTGAACATGGATACGGTCTCTCTCCTGTGTGAATTCTCTGATGTGAAACTAGACTTGATTTTTCTGTAAACCATTTTCCACATTCTGAACATGAATAAGGCTTCTCTCCTGTGTGAGTTCTCTGATGTGAAACAAGATTTGATTTTTTTGTGAAACATTTCCCACACTCTAAACATGAAAATGGCTTTTCTCCAGTGTGAATTCTTCCATGTGATACAAGGTCTGATTTTATTCTAAAACGTTTCCCACATTCTAAACAAGGAAATTGCTTCTCTCCTGTGTGAATTCTCTGATGTCTAACAAGGCTTGATTTATCACTAAACCATTTCCCACATTCTGAACATGAAAATGGCTTCTCTCCTGTGTGAATTCTCTGATGTTTAACAAGAGTTGATTGTGCTCTAAAACACTTTCCACATTCTGAACATGAAAATGGTTTCTCTCCTGTGTGGATTCTCTGGTGTGAAACAAGATGTGACTTTTCTGTAAAACATTTCCCACAATCTGAACATGAAAATGGCTTCTCTCCTGTATGAATTCTTTGATGTGAAACAAGACTTGATTTCAGGACAAAACATTTCCCACAATCTGAACATGAAAATGGCTTATCTCCTCTGTGATATTTCTGATGTGAAACAAGACTTGATTTCAGGACAAAACATTTCCCACATTCTGAACATGAAAATGATTTCTCTCCTATGTGAATTCTCTGATGTGAAACAAGATTAGACTTTTTTGTAAAACATTTCTCACACTCTGAACATGAAAATGGCTTCTCTCCTGTGTGAATTATCTGATGTTTAACCAGCTCTGATTTCATTATAAAACATTTCCCACATTGTAAACAAGGAAACGGTTTCTCTCCTGTGTGAATTCTCTGATGTCTAACAAAGCTTGTTTTATCAATAAAACATTTCCTACATTCTGAACATGAAAATGGCTTCTTTCCTGTGTGAATTCTCTGATGTGAAACAAGACTTGATTTTTTTGTATAAGTTTTCCCACATTCTGAACATAAATGTGTTTTTCCACCTCTATGTATTCTCTGATGTTTTACAAGCTCTGATTTCTGATTACAGCGTTTCCCACATGTTAAACATGGAAATGATTTCTCTCCCATATGAAGTTTCTGACTTTTAGCAAGATGTGAGTTTAGGATAAAACATTTCCCATACTCTGAACATGAAAATGGCATTTCTCTTGTATGAATTCTCTGATGTGTAACAAGAGCGGATTGTTCTGTAAAGCATTTCCCACATTCTGGACATGAATACAGCTCTCCTGTGTAGATTGTCTGATGTTTAACCAGATCAGTTTTCAGAATAAAACATTTCCCACAATCTGAACTGGAAAAAGTTTTTTGCTCTGAATGAATTATCAGATGATCTTTGACTTTGGCTTCAGTTATAAATGAATTTTCACATTCTGAGCATGGACCCTGCTTCTGCCCTGTGTGACCTCTCTCATCTAGAATACAATTAAATTGATCTGTAAGACATATCCCACTTTCTGAACAGGAGTATGGCTTCTCATCTCTACTGTGATGTCCTGGCTGTAAGTGAAGGGTAAGGAAGTTTTCTCCTGAAGAGTGCTGCACTATATCCTTATCTTCTACTTTAGAATTGGGGGATAACATCACGTTTTCCTCAGAGTTCTCACTAGGATTATCTGTTAAGACAAAAAATGTATTTTGTGATTTGAAACTAAAAATGAATTATTAAATTGGACAAACTTATAATATTCCTGATAGGCTGTAAACACACTATTAGTTTTTGATGCGATCTGAGTGGTGTTTTTTTTTAGTTAAAGCCAGAAGTGGTTCCAGCAGTAATATAAGCCCTTTCTTTAAGTTTCCTGATTTTTTTTTAAATAGGGTCCTGGTTTTTGGTCAAGGTGAATATTATATATCTCCCCTATATGGAGTTGGCAGAATTGAATGACACTTTATGTGTGATTGCAATGTTGATATAAGTAAGTGATTACAATATCATAGCACAAAGATACTTTATTGCAGAAAACTGAACACTTGAAGGGAGGCTCTAGTAGCCTGTTGGAACTCCTCTAGCTTGGATGCAAGATGTGGTACAGGTGGGCATGGAAGGAAACAGGTTCTATATAGTATTCTTTGCCATATTGCTTCACATTTTCTGTAATTTAGCCGTGCAAACTCATAAGCTGTGGAGGTTTGTGTCCCAGATGGTCCCATACATGTTCTATTGGCAATAAACATGGCAACCAGGCGAGCCTGGAAAATTCCTCTTGGGAGCTGCCATGACAGTAACAGATGTGGCTGCAGGATGTCCTGAACATATCGCTGAGCTGTCATTGTCCCTTGTACCACTACTAGGGGGGAGCGACTGTCATATGTGATGGCATCCCAGACCATCACACCACCAGTGAGGATGAGGACAGTGTGCTTCTCCACATCAAAGGCAGGATTGAGGCACACAATCACCCCAGATATCCAGACATGAAGACGGGTGTCGTGAATGCCCAGACTAAACCTGGCTTCATCGTTGAAGACAACTCGGTTCTACTCTGTAACAGTCCAGTTTCCTCATTCATGCACTCCACTCATACAAAGACCGTTCATCTAATCCTGCCATGACTCTAATAATTTGCTTATCTCCCTGATATGTAACTGCATGCCTAGTTTTGCCCTTTTTTTTATATAGACACAAACATGATTCCAGCCTTCTAAAGCTTTGTATGGGGGTTATTTCATACGGCATTTTGGTGCTATTTGTCATCTTGCGTATGTGGACCTACTACACTATGCTTTTCAAAATTATTTAAAAAATCAATACCCCTCCCCAAAAAATGATTCTAAACGACCGATCAGTTTCTATCAGCTCTTCTACATTACCACCATTATCTCTGCTGTAATTAGTCGAATAGGTGACACAGTTCAACTGAAGAGCCAACATCTACAAACAGAGCCTTACAGTGAAAATACTCCTCGGCTCCTGACCATTATCCAAGTTGTCCCGCTAGAGTAAAAGAGAGCTGCTCATTTTTAATCTATTATTTAGTATATACGTTAAATGTACATGTAAAAATATACATTTTTCACTATAAAGTATGTCTTTTAATGTTTTGTAGTCGTCGTTTTCTTGTTTTTGAGAAATGCTTTATGTTTCCTATAGACTATAGTGTAAAACAAAAATGTATAAATATATATAAATAATATGGCTAAAACGTGATGTGAATGCCTCTAGCTTCACACTATTAATCGCCTAAACCTAAAGTCTATTTTTTCTAAATAATGATAGGGGTCAATCATTATTAATCAATAACCTAACATAAGAAAGATAAGGAAACAGTGTAATAAATGTGACATTAGTTATTTGGTTATATAATGTTATGTATTATATGTAAAACATTCCGGAAGTTGCTAGTAGAATTTGGATATAGAATCATATGTAAAAAGGTATATTCAAGCGTTTATTTGAATATTGATTTTAAAATACTAAATGTATGATTAATTAGATTTTATTCAATTAGATTTTATTCAGTTATCTTACTGAATACCAACTTTGTGCTGACTCCCGAGTAGGTGGCCAAACCAGTTTTGTCTATGTGAAAACTAGAAACAATGTCCCCTCTTTTGATGTGCAAATTGTTGATGGATCTTTAAGATTACATTCTGATTAAGTAGGTACTCAGCCAGTAGCCAGGAGACAACCTTTATTATCACATGTAATTGTTTTATGTATAGTTCAAACAGCTTTGTTGATACCTTTTGTTTAAAAGGCTTTTGATTTACAGCCCTATTGTAATCTGTTGGAATGAGGGTTTGGTCAGCAAAAGTAGAATGAAACTAGGTATTGGAAACGCCTTCTTTACAACTTGCATATAAACTAGCAATGTACAACAATAAACAGAATTCATTCTGATCACTAGACGGTCTTATGTATAGTGATTTATTATGGTTCTCTATGAGTACTCTATATAATATTTCCTCTTAATTTGGATACAGGCAACATTCGCATTACGGTCTGCGTTCCAGACCCCCCACAGTTTATTTGGCGCCCGACAAGTGGCGCAGAAGCTAACTCCTTACCTGCAGCCGATACCTGACTACACTACCTGCCGACCAGCCGGACGAGAGGCCACGGGACCCCAGATCTACAAAACACCGGTATACGGTAAGCTCTTGACTTACCACTCAAGCTCTGGGCTCTCCTGACTTCAAGTCTCGTGTCGACAGGGGGTGAGTTGCTGTATGTTATATAGGACGCTTCTGCCTGTTATTTACGGTGTTCTTAGTGACCGTGCTAGACGGAAGAACCCTTGTGTGTATATTGCCATGTTGCCTGTAGTAATTGTTGAAATCTGTACGTTGATAGTCTGTGTCGTGTTAGCCATAATTCGCTTTTAGCCATAATTAGCCATAATTCGCTTTTACTGAGTCTGTTATAATATCACCAGAAGTTCCCTTAGAAGAGAGGTCTGGTCTCCCCTAAACCCCCCCCTTAAGGAGTCCGTAAAACTATTCCAGGACCAGGGGTCCTTAGTGTACTGTGTGAAATAGAAGCCTGTGTGAAATAGAAACCTGTGTGACAAATAGAAACCTGTGTGACAAATAGAAACCTGTGTGACAAATAGAAACCTGTGTGACAAATAGAAACCTGTGTGACAAATAGAAACCTGTGTGACAAATAGAAACCTGTGTGACAAATAGAAGCCTGTGTGACAAATAAGGTTCTGTGTGCCATAAGCTGTGTGAGAAAGGGAAGGGGGAGACGATTGCAGACAAGTGTATAAAATAGGACTTAGAAAAGCAGGAACCTTTAACTATGAGTTCTGGTAACAGTACGGGAAAAAGCATATGAAAGATATCAGAGACGCCGGTTTAGATAAAGGAACAGACAATATGGGAAACGTACAGGGCAAGTAGTATGCCTATATGGAAATCAGCTAGAGAAATAGTAAAAGACAAAGAAGGCACGTTAGCTGTGGGAAGAAGAATGTAGTAAGGTGTTTAGAATTTTGGGAGTCTTAGACCAGCAAGTTTGGGGAAAAGATTCAGAGATAGTCAAAAGGTTGTATAAAAATATGTTAGACAGATGGATTAAGGCAAGTATAGATACGGCAGTAAGGGGTTATCAGAGAAAGGGAATCCTCTTATAGTTTGTGTCCCTCTGGGACATAAAGTAAGTTCATGCAAAATCTGTGGACAATTATGTGACAAATAACCACTATTGTTTGTCTTGTAAGTCTTGTTGTTATGTAAACTAATCTTTGTTGTACGTCTTAGTGTTCTTGTAATGTCTAATTTCTAAGTGTAAGAAAGTTATACCCCACTCACATCTGTGGGGGTTCAAAAGAACAATGAAGTATATATATACTGGGTGGTTTTTTGTTTTTTTTCCTGAGTGTAAAGTTGATGTAAGCAATTTTAGCTGAAGGTTATAGTAAAGAAAAAAGCAAGTCAATGAGTTAAGGAAAGGTAGAAGGTTTAACAATGAACGGTGATAATAGTTGCTATCTGGAGTGATGAATATAAGTGTGTGGGTAGAAATGGGCATAAGTTGTATTGTGTTTGTCATTGGGTAGCCTATTCTGAGCGAATCGTGTAAAAACCGCGGTACTAAGAGTTTTTCTTATCTATACATAATTCGCTCATTATTGGAAGTCTGGTGTACAGTAAATACAATCCCAATTTCTACTTCACATATTATCAGTCCATATAGGAATGAATAAAACCCCCTTAGTGAGTGTGAATTTGCAGTTTTGTAAGGTGGGGGCAAGTGTATTACATTCTGGGTTAATCTTAAATAGTCAGCCCAGGTTATTTACACACAATAGAAGATGGTCACAGGCAGTGGAACCTGTTATACAGCTTTGCTATCTGTCTGGAGAAGTTTCTCTGTAGACTAGAGGGCCTACTTGTCTTTGCAAAGAAATGTGAATTGAGAATTGGTTATATTTGGCTGCACAAGAAAAAGCCCCTATGTTGTATTATATTAAATATATATATATACTTTGTTCAATATGGGAAGTTCTATGTACAGTAAATACAATCCCAGTTTCTACTTCACATGAGATACTTGTGTTATATGGTATATACTGTCCGGTGGCTAGAAACTAAATGAGGCAAGAAAGACCAAACGCTGAGCCAGATCACAGGGGGTGGAGCTAGGTGATGTAAGGAGATGGGAGGGAAGAACAATAGGAAGAGGTCTTCCACCCTCAACACAGACCAGCCTAGGAGAGAAGTATACGTCTTGTAATTACTAATAATTAATGCTGTTTAAAGTCTGAATGTTTTAGTTGCTTATTAATATCTTAGCTATTGTTTCATAGAGATAAAATTCAGTGTCATAGAAAGGAAGACAGACGCTGATGAAATAAGAAACTTGTAATGAATTATGTGAATTACACGGTCTTAAAAATAGAGAACATAGGGATTTTAAGATATATATATATATTTTTTATTTTTTTTTTTGCTTTTTTTGTGTAAATGTCAGTTCTGTGATTGGTTGGACGTCTATATCACTGCTAAAATCTGTTAGTACTGCACTGTCTCTGAGAGAATGTTCTGTAGGAGAGACATGCAAACGACCAGCATCGAAGGGGTGGAGCTAGATAATGTAAAAGTAGGTAATGTTTCATCCTTCTTTTGTCTACAAAGGAGGGGGTGAGGAGCTTGGGCAGTTAGGAAGTTTTTTTTTTCCCTTCTCAAATTTGATGAGACATTGCAGGCAGGATCAGATTAATAATGAATTTGCTTAAAGAATATCATATTCCAATATGAATACATGTTTGTGGATTATTCTGCCTTGTTGTAATTCATGTCTGTTATTTGTACTAATATCTTACAAGCCTTATCTGCATCCATCAAATTTTCATCGGATGGATCGGTACGGGTTGAGACCTCAAGTGACAGTTCAGAAGAGGTTTTGTAAACTAACTGCTCTCTTGGTGGATCCGGCTCGTGTATTTGTCTTGATAGCTACTGCAGAAACTCAGCTTTCCGCAGGTCCTGACAAATAGTAAGCCACCTCCAAGACAAACTCCAATTCCTGAGTCATTGCTTAGCCCAAGGAACTGGACATCTGACATAGTTGATCCAGGTATTGCAGGTCAGCAATTTCAAAATTTTTAAATTTAAATTTTTTTAATTTTTTTGCTACAAGGTTCTGATCTATTTTAAATAGAATACCAGCTTGATTATCTAGCAGTAATTGGTGCAAGGGGTTTCAGGAATGCCGATTCAGCTGGCAGAAACTGAACCGCTAGAGGTAATATTTAAAGGGTCACGATGCCTCATGCGCTTCCTTGTGCTGGAAAGTCCTGAAAGCATATTGGGAACCGAAATGATGGGATCCTTGGGATCTTGTATCGAACTTCACTCGTCTGGTGAGGCTCGTATACACCCCAGGTCTGAAAGTCACCCGACCTTCTGTCGGATGGCAGCAGACCTAGCGACACCTCTCCCTGTCTTCACTTTTACGCACGCAGAGAAACAAGTTCTTCGTGTCGTTCCTTTGAGCCTTTGGGCTACCAGTCAGACGGACCTCGACAGACTGTCTGTATTTGTTTGTATTTAATTTCAGAGGAAAGCAGTACTGTTGGATAGTGCTGCCACAAGGGGCACAGAATAGCCCAATACCAGTTCACCAGATGCATGAAGCTGGTATTAGACGCCTGGCCAATTCCCGAGGGCACCGCCCTCTTGTAATATGTTGATGATTTGTTTTTATTTTCTTTTATGTACTGCTGACACAAATAGTTACCTCAATGCATCACTAAGCCTTTTGTGTTTCCTCCATCAGAGTAGAATGGCTGCAAAGCCAGCAAAGAGAAACTTCTTAGATCACACCATGGTGATCTACACCCCACATGACATACATGGTATCCTGACACAGGTAAGCCATAGACATCTGTCCCGTGCTAGACAGATCAAAATGGAACTTGCAGTACACTCTTCATCCAATGTCTCATTTCAACGTTGCACCACTTTGAATCCGGCCACCTTATTGCCATTAGGTGACACTGATTCAAATGGGGGAGTAAGTACAGAGGACCAGCTTTTTGCAAATTCTCTGACTGATGATGAAGAGGAGGCCTTTGACGCAGAACACCAGCATGATTGTGACAGCTGGGTTCGCACATGTCACTGACAAACCCCTCCTAAACCCCCACCTTGAAATGTTTGTGGATGGATCTAGATACCTGAATGACAAAGGAAGGTTTGTAACAGGTTTTGAAGTAGTCACACTGAATGAGATGCTTACAAAAACCACTGCCGCCACACATGTCAGCGCAGGAACTGAGGCCTGTACGATTGAAAAAGCTACCACTGCTAACATCTACACGGATTCCAGGTACGCCTTTGGTACTGCACACGATTATGGACCCATCTGGCGGTCCAGGAGCTTTCTCACGGCACAAGGCAAGCCCATTAAGCTATCATGTTGCCAGGAAGGGTGGCCATAATAAAGGTTAAAGCACACACGCAGGGGCAGTCACCAGAGAACAGGGGGATAGGGCAGCCAAGGCTGCAGCTCTCCTAGGACAGGACGCAAGACCCCTTGTGCTGTAAATTGGATCTTGGTCCCACCACTCTTGTTGATTTGGGATTTGGCGTCCTACGGGACGTAGATGATGTACCAGCGGCTGCCTACCCCCACCTTGCCGTCCTAGCTCACGGGAAAGTGCATGCCTCTCGGAATGCCATGGTTTCTGTTATGGACAAGGTATGGTATGCTCCAGGGTTGGACAGGTTGGCGAAGGCATATGTGAAGGCATGTGAAGTGACCACTGTATCCTATTCAGAGATTACAAATCGATTACATCCAGCTTCCCAAATCAGGCAGGTATGAGTACGTCCTTGTGTGCGTGGACCTGTTCAAAGCCACCGCACAATGTACAGTGGCTAAACTAATGTCAGAACTTGTATGTAGATTTGGGGTACTAGAGACAATTGAGAGTGACAGAGGTACACAATTTACAGGTTAAGTGATGCGAGAGGTGATGTCAGCCTTGGGGGTGGAACAAGCGTTTTACACTCCATATCACCCGCAGAGTTTAACAAAGTTGAAAGAACTAAAATTATATGCTTAAGTTAAAAGAAGTGTTGTTTGGCTCTATGCCAAGATTAGGCCTGTACCATCCACAGGCCCTACAGCAGGGGTGTGATAAGGTTATTGAATATGTACAAGAACTATGTCGTAAACTGAAAATAACACCCGATCTAGTGTTTTCCCCAATTCCAGACCCTGACAACCTAGAGGGGACACATTTCTTGCAGCCTGGAGACTGGGTGGTCGCAAAAAGACACGTAATAAAGGCCTTGGACCCAAGGTTTAACGACCATACCAAGTTCTGTTGTCAACACCTACTTCTGTAAAAGTGGATACATGCCTCCCACTGCAAGAAAGCTCCCGAGCCAGAGGAAAAGTGATGGGTGGGATCCCGGCGTTGTTTGGGTGGGGGAGGTAATGGACATTTTGATTTCGACTTCTGCATTTGTCTTATTGGACTGTCTTCTTATTGGGAAACACCACTACGAACGATCCACATGGACAAGCGATGGACTGGATGGGCAAATATTTCCCACACGTGTATGCCCAACCTCAGGAGTGGAGAGGACATTTTACGGACTTGTCTATTATCTGTCCCCACTCCTGTAGAGACTCTTCGAGACATACCCAAAAATACACCCCTTTAAGTGTCTAATATGACGATGACGATATTGATGTTGATAAATCTAAGATTACTGTATTGTAAACTTGATTGACTTGCAATATTTGATATTATGTCTTCATATCTTGATGGACATAGAGTGCACCATTCCTACCAGGGAACCCGGCACCTATGGGTGACAGAACCAGGAGATAATGGTGGCTCTGATGTCCAAATGGGGGAATGATAGGGGTCAATCATTATTAATCAATAACCTAACATAAGAAAGATAAGGAAACAGTGTAATAAATGTGACATTAGTTATTTGGTTATATAATGTTATGTATTATATGTAAAACATTCCGGAAGTTGCTAGTAGAATTTGGATATAGAATCATATGTAAAAAGGTATATTCAAGCGTTTATTTGAATATTGATTTTAAAATACTAAATGTATGATTAATTAGATTTTATTCAATTAGATTTTATTCAGTTATCTTACTGAATACCAACTTTGTGCTGACTCCCGAGTAGGTGGCCAAACCAGTTTTGTCTATGTGAAAACTAGAAACAATGTCCCCTCTTTTGATGTGCAAATTGTTGATGGATCTTTAAGATTACATTCTGATTAAGTAGGTACTCAGCCAGCCAGGAGACAACCTTTATTATCACATGTAATTGTTTTATGTATAGTTCAAACAGCTTTGTTGATACCTTTTGTTTAAAAGGCTTTTGATTTACAGCCCTATTGTAATCTGTTGGAATGAGGGTTTGGTCAGCAAAAGTAGAATGAAACTAGGTATTGGAAACGCCTTCTTTACAACTTGCATATAAACTAGCAATGTACAACAATAAACAGAATTCATTCTGATCACTAGACGGTCTTATGTATAGTGATTTATTATGGTTCTCTATGAGTACTCTATATAATATTTCCTCTTAATTTGGATACAGGCAACATTCGCATTACGGTCTGCGTTCCAGACCCCCCACAATAAAAATGCATCCCATAATCCGAAAAACACAGGGTAGGTGTGTGTATATTATAACTAATGTATTTTGTATGTCTCTTGTTACCTTGTGAGATAAAATGCTGGTGGTTCTCCATCAGGACGTCCTTGTACAGATCCTTGTGTTCTTCTAAACACTCCCACTCCTCCATGGAGAAATAGACAGCGACATCCTGGCACCTTATAGGAACCTGACACACACAATGATACCGTCATTACCCAGACTCCTCTAGTGCTGTTACTGTATAATTACCCAGCATTCCCAGCAGCGTCACCTCTCCAGTCAGCAGCTCAGTGATCTTGTTGGCGAGTTCTAAGATCTTCTGCTCATGTATCCGTAAGTGAGGAGGAGCCTCTTTGATGGGGCTCTGGCTCCTGCTCCATCCTACTGACTCATGGAGAGGACTGTTGGTAGTCGTACCGTTACCCGATGTCTTCTTCACTATTGTGTAATCCTGTGTATGGAGAGAGACATATAGAGGACTGAACCCAGTATTTCTCCAACAATAAAAAGTGGGAGATTGTAATCCCACTGTATAGAACATGTCAAAAGTTTTATCAACCATCGCGAGACATGCAGCAGGAGAGCTCTGATCTGATACCAACACAATCTCGGGCCATCGAGCCTCCTACTGCACTCTACAGTTTTCTAAAAGCCTCCAAAGTCCTCCCCACGTGGACAGGCTCAAGAAGCGTGGCTTTGCTGTCCATTCGGGTGCCATGAAGGCTTTCAGCCTATCGTGGCCTAGCGCAACCAGTGAAGCCACGAGCTAAATTTTCGGGATGCCCACGTGGCTGATCCTGCTGGTGGATCGGAGCTCCTCAAGACAAGAATTTGCCCTGCAGAGGCCCCTGATGTGGGAGAACACTGCCAGGAAATGAGTGAACTGGATGGAGCTAGCAGACTTATGCAAGCCAGTTTCGTGCCCAGCACCTCCCAGTGACATTAAAACCGACAGGTCCACAGCTCACCGAAGGCCCCACAGTGCCGTATCAGAAGGGGAACATAACAAAGAAGTAGCAGGTGAAGTCAGGGCCAAAAACGATGATGGACTTCATTGCTGTGAAAGAGCAGGAGGAGAGCGAACTGGCCAAAGGACCTTACACACTGGAGGGGGAGATGCCAGGATCAGCGGAACAGGGTGATCCCTTGCTTCAGAAACATGTTAAGCAGGCTTGCCCCGATCCTCTGCTTTCCGAGCATCTAGCCAGTAGATGCAGAAGGGAAAGAAATAGAAAGAGGAAACTGCCACTTTCCCCCAGCATATTGCCAGAGACAGGGAAGCCGCGATCTTACAATGTTAGCCCCAGTTACTCCATAACAAATCCAGAGCAGCCGCAACACGAAAGGTGAAGGGAGACAGTTGGGGTCCCAGACACAGCAAATAGAAAGAAGACAGGAGAGGAACCCAGGGAAGAGGAAACAAACCCACTTCTGGAAATCCCCTACTCTGATCTGACAGTGTCTGAAAATTTCATCAGGGATCTGATACTAGCCTTAAGAAGATTCATAAAAAAGGACAAAGCCCCTCAGAGCATCAATCGAGGAGTTTAGTGTTATGATAATGGAGGCTGAGTGGAGCATCTGGAGACCAAGATGGGCAAGCTGATCAGTTCACATAATAAACATAGTTGAAAAACTTGAAAATGTGAAAGCAAAACTAGCAGACCTGGAAGACAGGAATTTACGTAACAACATAAAAATAAGAGGAGTAGTAGAGAAAGTCTCATCAGCAGGGCTACCAGGGTATCTGAGAAGACTAATCAAAAAGCTGCAGCCTAAATCCAAGCAAGAGGAATTAAATTATTGTTAGTATACAAAAGGCTTCCACCTCCAAAATCAGTCTCCGAAAACTTGCCTAGACACATTATAGCACAAATACAGTTTTTTCATGTTAAAGAGAATATGATGCAAGCTGAAAGGAAACTTAAGAATCTTCCATATCCTTACAAAATAATCCAACTATTCGCGGACCTCTCCCAAGCTGCAATGCTCGCCAGGAAAACATTTACCCCAATTACTTCCACACTAAGGAAAAATAATATCCCATACAAATAGGGATTCCCAACAAAACTTATAATAGTTGGGGAGGGAAGCCCATATATAATTCTCAAGCCAGAAGAAGGGCAAAAAATTTCAAAAACAGGACACAAATTAATTTCCTGAACAAGATGGCAAGGAAAATAAAGAACATCCAGAAAGGCAACCTGGTGTTATGAGGGGACTTCAATATAATCACAGACAAGGGCATGGCCACCAACAACCCACAGAGAAAATCAACACACGCCCTGAGTTCTTGGATGGGAAGAATAGAACTATTGGACATCTACGGATGTATGAACGCTAGCTCCAAAGAATTTTCCTTTTACTCAGCAAAACATCGCTCCTCCAGAACAGATATGCTTCTAGTGAACTTCTTTCTGCTCTCAAAAATTCAGCAGGCCTCAATAGGAATAGCAACATGATCAGACCATAACCCAATCTATCTAACCCGTAAATTATCCCAAAACATGAAGAAATAATACCCATTTAATTAAAATCCCCAAATATCAAGAAACAATACACAAAGCAATTGAAGAGTTTTTTCATTTCAATGAATCCCCAGAGATAATGCAACGCCCACAAATGTGATAAGAGGGGCCATGATCCAGCTAGGGTCACACCACAAAAAGGAAAGATACTCAATATTAAAAGACGTGATAACGTCACTAGCAAAATTAGAGAACGAGTTAAAGAGAAACCCTTCATATCCCTCAACTCGGAACTAATGAATATGAGAGCCAAACTGAGGGGATTCTTAATAGAAAGCTATGAAATGCCGATAAAAACTATTAACACAACCCACTACAGAGCAAATAATAAATTTAGTAAGCTGGTGGCGAATAGAGTTAAACAAAAAGAATCAAAGTAAAAATACCTCATCTGATAGATAAACTAAATCACAAAATTAGCACCCCTATGGACATAGCTGAGGACTTCAGAGAGTTCTACTCAAAATTGTTCAACCTTAACAAACACTACAAAGCTCTATAACCATCCAAAGGAAAAAGAATCTACAGCTTTATCTCCTTGATCCACTTACCAACGCTAACGCAAAGCCAACTAGAGGCCCCAAATTTGCCCATTACTCCCCATGAAATGTTAAAAATTATTCAAGAGTGTAAAACAAACAATGCAGGAACAATCTATCAATATCCAGAGTATGGCAGACAAAATCGACGATCAGGATCCTTGCGCAATAATCTGAGGCTAGTGAAACTGCCTGAATCAATCTGCCAAGAGGACCTCTTTTAAATCTGCAAAAAAGAATTTCCAGAGGCACTGGGCCTCAGCTATTACTGCAGAATAGACAGGGTCCACCATGTAGGTCCTATGCGTACGGCGCCGACGCCCATCCTAATCAAAGGCGCATGCACAAGAGCAGTCTGAAAACCCACAATAGAGGGGCTCCTACCCTCGAATGACATGGAGGATAGTGCTCTCACTGCTCTAGTGCGCATGCACGGGATATGACATGCAGCCATGTCACCACAAACTCATTCCCAGTGCCTGAAACTCCACCTGTGTGTGTCATAGAGATCATTAACTTGCACAACATGCTGTAGTGTTGTCCCTCATCACCATGCTTTTGGGAGGTAAAGTGTATGCAAACTAGGCACCTACATTGTTACACAACTATATATCCACCGTCACCTCCGGTCCAGATATTACTGAATCTGTCCTGATATGTTGTCATTGTGTCCTCAATCCAAGATGTAACGATGTCTGCTCACAAGTAATCCCTATATGTTACTCAATGTCAACAGCAGCAGGGATGGGGTGTAAAAAGAAACAACTGTGGATGTGGAACAAGTACAGCTGATAGCCAACCCCAGCGTGCGAGGTAAGATACCGGATGTATGAACTCCGTATGCAGATGGAAACTAGGGAAAGTATCTTGCCCTGAACTAATAGCCAGGAGAGGGAAATTTTAAATGAAAATTCAGTGAACAGGGAGAGCAAGGCGACGCCCTCGCCTGCCAGACATGGAAGCAGGGGATTATGCCTGAACAATGCACCTAACACACAGACAGCTATGCGCCCGTTTGCAGCTCGGAGTGAAGCTGTCAAGCGATGATGACAGCTGAAGGGGCACAGTGTTTAGGCGAGCGCTGCATCCCCTTCATTCTAAAAATCAGACGGGGCCTATTTAAAGGGATATATAAAAGAAATGAAATAATGTAAGGACAGACTAGATGGACTTTGTGCTCTCCTTCTACCGCCAGTCTTCTATATTTTTATAAAAATCACAAACTAATAGCAAAAGTCTAAGTCTTCAGACTGAACTCCGGCCATGTAATCCTGCTGGTTCCAGGCTGCCTTTCCCTCATTACAAGGAGCCTACTTACCATTCTCATTGCTCCTACAACATTACTATTAGCTCATTGGTTCCCACCAAACACAACTGACCATATTGGTGGCCGATCTTCACATTTTCTGCTGTTCAGTTCTTTAGTTCTCCTTCACTTGGAAGGTCTGGAAGCCGTTATACAGGACACTGGATTGTTCCTATTAATCCCTTTAATCCTTTCCAATCCAATTTTGGATTCAGGGTTTCCTAGGGGGGCTTTCACTTTCTGCCGTTATACAACAACAAAGCTGCTGTGTAACCATAGCCATAAAAACTGAGAAATACAGAAAAGTTTACCTCTCCGGTCAGCAGGTAGATGATCTCTACGGTAAAGTTCCATATTCTGTTGGTAATCTCATTGCTGTTCTTCTCCATCCTTGGTGGGTGATTCAAGAGTAGGACTGTTTCAGAGGAGAACATGGGAGAATTGGAGGGTTCTAGTACAGCCGTCCCTTTATGAAAAAAGAAAAGACTCTTAATCATACGGGAACATCATCATGTGTGATATACAGAACCTCAATTATTGAGATAGTATAGGGGCAGACTAAATGAAGCATGTGTTCTCCTTCTGACGTCAGTTTTCTATGCTTCTAGTTACTATAAATGGTGGGGGGGGGGTAAATCTAAGAGATGGGACTCAATACTGTATATAAAATGAAACACAGTACTATTTTAACTTGCACAAACAATTTTCTTTATTGGAGACAATCCACAGACATTTTGACATCTTGGATGGATACTCCTATTTCTCCTATAACTTTAGACTATTAGACGCTTAAACCTTCCAGACTTTTTTCTGATCAAAAATGCATCCGATAATCTGAAGAATACAGGGTAGGTGTGTGTATATTATAACATAATATATTTTGTATGTCTCTTCTTACCCTGTGATATCGGAGGCTGGTGGTTCTCCATCATGATGTCCTTGTACAGATCCTTGTGTTCTTCTAAACACTCCCACTCCTCCATGGAGAGATAGACAGCGACATCCTGATACCTAATAGGAACCTGACACACAATAATACCGTCATTACCCAGACTCCTCTAGTGCTGTTACTATATAAGTTCCCAGCAGTGTCACCTCTCCAGTCAGCAGCTCAGTGATCTTGTTGGCGAGTTCTAGGATCCTCTGTTCATGTATCAGTAAGTGAGGAGGAGCCTCTGTGATGGGGCTCTGGCTCCTGCTCCATCCTCCTGACTCATGGAGATGGCTGTTGGGAGTGGAACCATCATCCGATGTCTTCTTCATTATTATGTAATCCTGTATATAGAGAGATACATGTCGAGAACTAAATGCAGTATTCCTCCATCAATAAAAAGCGGGACATTCTGATCCCACTGTATAGAGTAACATGTCAAAAGTTAATCAGTTGAGTGGCCTTTCCGCCATTGCGAGAGGACGTGCAGCGGGGGAGGTCTGATCTGGTACAAGCACAATCAGGGGCCATCGGGCCTCCTGCTGCACTCTACAACTTCTAAAAGCCTCCACAGTCATCCGCACACCAAAAGGCTCAAAAAGCGGGGCTTTTGCAACCAACTGGATGCTGTGAAGGCTTTCAACCTACCATGGCCTAGCCCAACCAGCAAAGCTGTGGGCTAAACTTTCAGAAATGCCAGCACGGGCGATTGCGACATCACAGCAGAGCTTCTGAAGCTGACAATCTGCCCTGCAGAGGCCCTTGATGTGGGAGAACAGTGCGAAGAAAGGAGTGAACTGGATGGAGCTTGGCAGACACTTGTGAGTGAGCTCTGTGCCCTGCAGCTCTCAGCCACGTAAAAACCAAAAGATCTACAGTGCAAGACCAAGAGATGGTCCAAGAGAGTGTAATAAAAATAAAAGTGAGGAATTCATTCCCGTTCCCAGCATGGAAAAGAACCGCCAACATAGGACAAATGGAAGGGACTTGTTATTTGTATAGTGCCAACTTATTCCACAGCGCTTTCAGGTACTTTGTTTATTAGCCTCCAGCAAGCTGAGTACTCATTTTACCGACCTTATAGGTATGGAAGGCTGAGTCAACCTTGAGCTGGCTACCGGAACCTTGCGGGCATTGAGCCTGCAACATTCAGGTCGTGAGTGATTAAATTCACGATACAAAACATCGACTATTTCGAAGGAAGCTGTCAAGTCAAAAACATTTCTTATGCATGCAGGAGTCACAATTCTTGAATAATAGAGAGACAAAATTCTCCCACCCCAAATTCCCCACGATCTACATGGCCAATGCCGAAAAGAAAAGAACAGGAGTAGTCATCGCCATTAATGATCCAAAAAATTTCCAACCGCTCAAGCTCTAAGAAGATAGAGGCAGAAGATTCTTGATTATAATATGCAAAATAAAACACACAAACACACACACAGACACACAGACACACAGACACACAGACACACAGACACACAGACACACACACACACGAAAGGCAACCTGGTTTTATCTGGTGATTTCAACATAAATCGCAGACAAGCACATGGCCACCAACAACCCAAAGTTAAAAAAAACGACACAAACCCTGACTTCTTTGATGAGGAGAGAACTACATTATACCTACAGACCTACCTCCAAAAAAATTCTCTTCCAAGATGGCGCTTTAGAGGAGCCTCGGAATGGTGTATTTATCAAAGCAAATAGGCTATTTGTCCAGCCTTTATCTGAACACTTCCATTGAAGGAGAACTCACCACCTCCTGTGGTAAACTGTTCCACTCATTGATCACCCTCACTGTCAGGAAGTTTTTTTCTAGTATCTAATTTGTGCCTTCTCCCTTTCAGTTTCAGTTTCACCCCATTGCTTCTAGCCTTTGCTTGTACAAAGGAGAATAGGGCTGATCCCTCTGCACTGTGACAGCCCTTCAGATATTTGTAGACCACTATTAAGTCTCCTCTCAGCCTTCTTTTTTTCAAGCTAAACATTCCCAGATCCTTTAACCATTCCTCATAGGACATGATTTGCAGACCGCTCACCATCTTGGTAACTCTTCTCTGAGTTTGCTCCAGTTTGACTATGTCTTTTTTAAAGTGGGGTGTCCAGAACTGGACACAGTATTCCAGATGAGGTCTGATGAAGGAAGAGTAGAGGGGGATAATTACCTCACATGATCTAGACTATGCTTCTCTTAAAACATCCCAGAATTGCGTTTGCCTTTTTGGCTGCTGCATCACATTGTTGACTTATGTTCAGTCTATGATCTATTAGAGTATACCCAAGTCTTTTTCGCATGTGCTGCTGCTTAGCCCAATTCCTCCCTTTCTGCATGTGCTTTTTTTCATTTTTCTTGCCCAGATATAGGACTTTGCATTTCTCTTCGTTAAATACCACTCTCTTAGTCGCCGCCCACTGTGCATCTAAATCTTTTTGAATACTCTCTCTCTTCCCTATTGTTAGCTATCCCTCCTAGCTGTGTGTTTTCAGCAAATTTGATCAGTTTCCAAATCAATTCCCTCTTCCAGATCATTTATAAAAATATTGAACAACACTGGGCCTAGGACAGAGCCTTGTGGTACCCCATTTGATACATTCTTCCACTTGGGTGTGCAGCCATTTATAACCACTCTTTGAGTACGATCACTCAGCTAGTTGTGAATCCACCTAACAGTTGCCTTGTCAATCCCATATTTGGTCATTTTTTTCAATAAGCATGGTATGAGATCAGAGGCGTAACTTGAAGCTCCTGGGCCCCAGTGCAAAACCTGTAACAGGGCCCCCAACTATAATGCTTTATTCATAGTACTGGGCTCCCTATATGGAGAAGAGAGGCCTTATGGGCTCCCTAAGGCTCCTGGACCCAGGTGCAACCGCATCCCCTGCATACTCTATAGTTACACCCCTGTATGAGATACTTTGTCAAATGCTTTACTAAAGTCCAGATAAACTACAATCAGCGCCTTTCCCTGATCAACCCAGTCATCGATTTTGTTGGAAAAGGAAATTAGATTCGTCTGGCATGACTTGTTTGTTACAAACCCATGCTGGCTATCGTTTATTACTCCATTTTTATCCAAGTACTTGCATACATGCTGTTAAATTATTTGTTCAAAGATCTTATCTGGTATAGAAGTCAGGCTCACAGGCCTGTAGTTTCCTGGATCCACCTTCTTCCCTTTTTTGAAGATAGGGACAGCATTTGCCCTTTTCCGATCTTCTGGGACCTCTCCTGTTCTCCAGGAATTTTCAAGGATTATGGTGAGTGGTTCAGCAATTACCTTTGCTGCTTCCTTTAGTATCCCTGGATGTAATTCATCTGGACCTTGAGACTTGCATTCATTTAAGTTAGCCAAGTGTTCCCTCACCATTTCTCTGCTTACAGATAGCCTGCATTCTTTTATTCCCCCAATAGCACAGGGAACATCAGTTGATGTTACATCTACTTTCTGAGAGGAAACAGATACAAAATAGGAATTTAGGAGTTTGGCCTTATCAATATCATTCTTAACCAATTCAGCATTTTCATCATGTAAGCATCCAATAGCATCTTTGACTTTTTTTTGCTTTTGACTTTTTTTATTGCTTTTGGCTTCTGTTGCAAGCCTCAATTAATTATTAGCTTTAGCGTTTCTGACACGTGCCCTACAGTTTCTGCAGACTGCATTATATTCTTCTTTAGATCTCCCCCCTCCCTATCCATTTCATTAACATATTTTTCTTCCTTTTAACTTGTGCAAGTTCCGTGTTCATCCATCCTTGTCTCTTTAAATGCTTCCCATTCTTCCTTCTTTTAGGGATTGTAAACGATTGTGTTTTGAAAATATCATTTTGCAACGTTTCCCTACTTTCTTGGTCATTTCTGTTCTTAAGAACATTCAGCCATTGGATTCTTCCTACCCTCTTTCTGTGTTCATTAATATGTGAGTTTTCTCAGGTCTTCCTCCTCTTTTTATCCACAATTCAAGGATAGCATGATCACATGATTACTACCTCAACCATTCCCTCCCTGTTGGTAAGAATTAGGTCCAAGATAGCAGATCCCCTTGTTCTCTCTTCTAACGTTTGGAAGATAAAGTTGTCAGCAAGAGCGGATAAGAATTTGCTGGATCCATTACTTTTCTCTGAGATTCCCAACAAATGTCTGGATAGTTTAAATCCCCCATGATCACTATGTCATGCTTTTTTGAGAGCTTGATCATCTGATGAAGAAAGAGTTCATCAATATCTTCTGCTTGTCCAGGCAGCCTATAGTAAATGCCTACAATAGTGTATTTTCTGTTGTTCTCCTGACATACACCGCAATACCTCCTCCCCTTTTTGTAGGTAAGTTGTATCCTTCAAGATTTGTATTCTAATCATGTGTATCATTCCACCAAGTTTTTGTGATGGGTATGACATCATACTTCTCTTCCTGTGTTAGGAGCTCCAATTCTCCTTGTTTGTTTTGCTCTGTGCATTTGTGTAGAAACATTTTAGTTTGTGATCGGTGTCTCTTGCTCCTCTACTTTTCTTCAGAATTTTTTGTCTTTGTTCTTTCATTCCACTTCTAATAGCACCCCTCACCATCAGAGCCACAGGCTTTACCTCTTTATTTAATTTATTTATCTTTGGTGCTTTGTGACCGTTTGATGCATGGGCATAACAACTATCCTCTGTAGGAAGGAGTAGATCAGAGAAACCTGCTGCTACTCTATACCTGGTAGCATACAGGAAGGCTCTTTACACTACTTGAAACTAAGTCTATATTTTCAGCTTAGGTCTGAAGTTTAGTCTGGTTATAGAGGTGGCCACACTTATATGGTGACCATTTTCTATATACCTAACATTCTCATCTGATTTTCGTTATATCATCAAGATGAGACAGTCCTTGATGAGCCTGGGCTATTATTGAAACTGCCAAGCTGATGCTGCATCCAGATTTACAGCTTTATAGCTCTCTGTTACTCAGGGAGCCTATACTCTGGCTGCAGTTTCCATAATATACTGAGCCAATATCTCTTAGACTTCCTACTTACAAACCCCCATTAGCTAAGATTGAACAGAGAGACCATACTCTGCATACTAATGCTGGGAGTATACCTGTATCTCTTTAGTTGGTGCCTAACATGCAATTTTGCTTCTATGCATCTGACATACTGAGCAATCACACAGATTGTCTCTAAGTCACTGCACCACTTGTATTATCTGACTTCATCTTAAACATCTTTGTTTAATTCATTACTACAAACAGTGCTATACGAATGCCTGTCGAATTCATCTGAGCTCCTGATGAACCACAATTTTTCTTGTGGGGAAACGCGTCGAGCACAGTTCATTTAGACACTCCGATTATGAGTGTCCGATTGTGACAAATCCTTATTATAGGAAAACTTTTTCTCATTGCCCGTGATTGATGCTAAAGAGTTTGAGATATTGACACGTCCCTATGTTGGATACTGTCTAAGACAGCAATCACTCTGGTAGATCATTACAGCACTTCAATACCAAGTTAGAGGAGCATCATACCTCCAAATCTTGATGCTGTATGATCTTTACCAGTTTAGGAAGTGACTAAGCTCTTCCTACTACTTGCTTGTAGCACTGATCTGTTATCTGGCCCCACACACATATCAGGTTTTTGAGTGGAGGCCAGTAGTATACCAAAAAGTTACGGACTTTACTGGTTTATATTTTTTTGTTTGTGTGTTAGCCCATTTATGTCTTTTAATATATCCCTAATAAAGCATCTATATTTTAGTCTGTTACTGTGAAAAGCACTTCTAATAGCAAGATTCTTAAATGTATTAATTAGCTGTATATATTTTTACCTGGCCTTTCACTTCGCTTCGCATATTGTTCTAGTTTAAAGCTCTCCTACTGAGTGAAGCAAGGCGCACACCAAATATATGCTTACCTGTTTTTGTAAGGTGCAACCCGTCTCTAACAAGCAATCCATCATATAAGTAATTTACTCCATGGTCTAGAAATCCAAATCTTGGCTGACGGCACCTTCGACATAGCCAGTTGTTCACCTCTAGGATCCTGTTCCATCTTCTTATTCCATTGCCATCCACTAAGAGGATGGATGAGAAGACCACCTGTGCTCCTAGTTACTTCACATTCTTCCCGATATCTTCAAAGTCTCTGCAGATAGTTGCAAAGTTCTTTTTGTGGTGTCATTTGTCCCTACATGTATTAGTAGGTATGGGCGGTGCTTTGTAGGCCTGAAGAGTCTTGACAGCCTATCAGACACATCTTTGATTTGTGCACCTGGAAGACAGCACACCTCTCCATTCAACTGGACTCTGTGTGCTTACTACACAGTTCTTTGTGATCTCCTTGATCCACTTCCCTACTCTAACACAAAACCAACTAGAGTCCCTAAATTTAGCCATTGAAAAACTTCCACAAGCTGTGTGAAGAATTTAACCTTCATAAAAGCGAATTCTTCAGATACCTACAAATTAAAGGTATTCTGGAAGAATGCACAACAAAAGAGCTTTATCTTCCAAATAACTAATATAACCAACTTTTCAGCTCTCCTATATACAAACATTCTAAAATTTCTCTACAAGATCTTTAACAAAGAAATGGCGGAGGGGGAAGGAAGTTTCAAGAAAGCTCACATTCTTAACTGGGAGAGAGATCTAAGGGCTTCATATTCTGTGGATGTAAGGACTTGATGTGGATCTGCTGTGTCACCCAACAAGTAGATGCAACAGACTTGCAGGGCAGACAGCCGACTCTGGAAACCCGGATGCTCACCGCTAGAAGGCGTGACTTGGAATCCAAGGTGACCATGGGGATCTAGCTCTATGCTGGAAGCAGGAGATGGAAAGTCCCTGCCAATCAGTAGCAGAGACTTCGCCCTGACAAGGGCGGCCATGCACAAGAACCTAGGCACAGATTAACCCTGTAAGGACTGATCTCCAGGAAGCCAGGAAGTTGGATAAAACCATGCCGTCTACAGAACCAAGGAATGAGCAAGCTCAAGACCAAGCTGGAAGTACCGGAGCAAACTTAAGACAAAGCATAAACTACAAACACAGAAACAAGCAGGAGCAGCTGCAACACAGGGGCTGTCAGGTCTGAGGCCTCTATATAGTGGTGCAGAGATGAGCAACAATCTGCAGCTGGGTGGAAGAGGAAGAACTAATTTAACCCCGGCAGTGCTGGAAAAAGGGCAATCACAGATTTAGAGGACGATGCCCACATCTGCCAGACTTAACAGTACCCCCGCTCTAAGCCCTCCTCCCCTCCTGTTGGTTCTCTGCAGCAGAGCAGCCGGCAATATACAGTATGAATACCCTGTCAGACGTCTGCAGACATCGGAGCTGTACAGGCTTCAATCAGAATGTCGGAAAAGACGTCCGACAGCAGATTGGAAAGGGTTTATGTATTCTGAATTAACTTTGTTTAGCTTGCTAAATAATGCACTAAGGATAGGGCTACCTGGCGACTTTAGCCGAGACACATGGCGCTTGGCCTAACACTGCAATATTGCTCTACGACATTGTAAACTAAGGGAGGTGAATCTGGTCTCAATGCGTCTTACAAGCTGATGTGACCGAACAAATGTTAGAAATCCAGTAGGTTTGGATTTCTTGGGATCATCGTTCATGGAAACCTTTATTGCTCTTTTTCACTTTTATTCATTTACAAGGTCACACAGCTATAATGTAAGATTTGGTCATTTTGACCTGTTTCAGATCCAAAGTCGCTGCGTAACCCGAGCCATAAGAACTGAGAAATACAGAAAAGCTTACCTCTCCGGTCAGCAGGTAGATGATCTCTAAGGTGAAGCTTAATATTCTCTTGGTAATCTCATTGCTGGTCTTCTCCATCCTCGGTGGGTCATTCATGAGGACCATTTTGGATGAGGACATGAGAGAACTGGAGGGTTTTAGTACTGCCGGCCCTTTATGAGAAAAGGAGAGACTCAATCATACTGGGACATCATCATGTGTGATATACAGAACCCCCTTATAGCGCATTCAGAGAAATGGGGTCTTCAGAGCCGTCACCACATTACAGGGGGATTACCAATTAGATGCTTGCAACAACCTTCTGGCCGATCTGCTTGGAAAATCATCAATAAATGAATTCCTGCCACCTGGGATAAGCAGAGATCTCTACTGTGGCCGCTGTCACACGGCGAGAAGATGGCACGAGGTTTGTGTGAGATGTGCAAATACCACATACTTTTGAATGGGGTTAAATACATGAGCGACGTCTGCCTGCATCGCAGTGCAGCATGTCCGATCTTAGTGTGGGCATTATTGTATCCTGACGCCACCAGGTACTCCTGGTTGAGACAAGACTGGGGGGGGGGGGGGGGGGGGGTGATGCCCCCTGTACCTCATTGGCAGCAGACAATGCTACCCTGCAGCTCCTGGCAGGCCACTAATCTGCTGCAGTCCCGGCTCGCCTTGCTGATGGAAGGTGGCCGCTGCTGTCGCTGTGCGTTAGGTGCCTGCTGTCCCAATTCCTGTGTATTTGGTCCCTGTTGTCCCGGCTCCCGGCCATGAAGGAAGGTCCCCGCTGCTGCTGTAACTGAGCATGGGCTCCCCGGGGCCACGCTGTCCTCCTGCATTCAGCTTTTTGTTGAGGCTTGCGGTGCTGTGGGCTCCTTGCTTCCCACCCCGCTGAGCGGTGATATGCAGACATGGGGGGGGGAAGGGGGGTGCCTCTGCGCTGAACCCTCAGGAAGGTGTCTGCAGGAAGGTGTCTGCGCGCACCACCAGCCCTTATTATACCTGCAGGAAGGTGTCTGCGCACACCACAAGCCCTTATTATACCTGCAGGAAGGTGTCTGCGCGCACCACCAGCCCTTATTCCACCTGCAGGAATGTGTCTGCGCGCACCACCAGCCCTTATTCCACCTGCAGGAATGTGTCTGCGCGCACCACAAGCCCTTATTCCACCTGCAGGAATGTGTCTGCGCGCACCACAAGCCCTTATTCCACCTGCAGGAATGTGTCTGCGCGCACCACAAGCCCTTATTCCACCTGCAGGAATGTGTCTGCGCGCACCACAAGCCCTTATTCCACCTGCAGGAATGTGTCTGCGCGCACCACAAGCCCTTATTCCACCTGCAGGAATGTGTCTGCGCGCACCACAAGCCCTTATTCCACCTGCAGGAAGGTGTCTGCGCGCACCACAAGCCCTTATTCCACCTGCAGGAAGGTGTCTGCGCGCACCACAAGCCCTTATTCCACCTGCAGGAAGGTGTCTGCGAGCACCACAAGCCCTTATTACACCTGCAGGAAGGTGTCTGCGAGCACCACAAGCCCTTATTACACCTGCAGGAAGGTGTCTGCGAGCACCACAAGCCCTTATTACACCTGCAGGAAGGTGTCTGCGAGCACCACAAGCCCTTATTACACCTGCAGGAAGGTGTCTGCGCGCACCACAAGCCCTTATTACACCTGCAGGAAGGTGTCTGCGCGCACCACAAGCCCTTATTACACCTGCAGGAAGGTGTCTGCGCGCACCACAAGCCCTTATTACACCTGCAGGAAGGTGTCTGCGCGCACCACAAGCCCTTATTACACCTGCAGGAAGGTGTCTGCGCGCACCACAAGCTCTTATTACACCTGAAGGAAGGTGTCTGCGCACCACGAGCCCTTATTATATTCGCAGGAAGGTGTCTGCGCATCACGAGCCCTTATTATACCTCAGGAAGGTGTCTGCGCACCACGAGCCCTTATTATACCTGCAGGAAGGTGTCTGCGCACCACAAGCCCTTATTATACCTGCAGGAAGGTGTCTGCGCACACCACCAGCCCTTATTATACCTGCAGGAAGGTGTCTGCGCACACCACCAGCCCTTATTATACCTGCAGGAAGGTGTCTGCGCACACCACCAGCCCTTATTATACCTGCAGGAAGGTGTCTGCGCACACCACCAGCCCTTATTATACCTGCAGGAAGGTGTCTGCGCACACCACCAGCCCTTATTATACCTGCAGGAAGGTGTCTGCGCACACCACCAGCCCTTATTATACCTGCAGGAAGGTGTCTGCGCACACCACCAGCCCTTATTATACCTGCAGGAAGGTGTCTGCGCACACCACCAGCCCTTATTATACCTGCAGGAAGGTGTCTGCGCACACCACCAGCCCTTATTATACCTGCAGGAAGGTGTCTGCGCACACCACCAGCCCTTATTATACCTGCAGGAAGGTGTCTGCGCACACCACCAGCCCTTATTATACCTGCAGGAAGGTGTCTGCGCACACCACCAGCCCTTATTATACCTGCAGGAAGGTGTCTGCGCACACCACCAGCCCTTATTATACCTTCAGGAAGGTGTCTGCGCACACCACCAGCCCTTATTATACCTGCAGGAAGGTGTCTGCGCACACCACCAGCCCTTATTATACCTGCAGGAAGGTGTCTGCGCACACCACCAGCCCTTATTATACCTGCAGGAAGGTGTCTGCACGCCACAAGCCCTTATTATACCTGCAGGAAGGTGTCTGCACGCCACAAGCCCTTATTATACCTGCAGGAAGGTGTCTGCACACCACCAGCCCTTATTATACCTGCAGGAAGGTGTCTGCGCACACCACCAGCCCTTATTATACCTGCAGGAAGGTGTCTGCGCACACCACCAGCCCTTATTATACCTGCAGGAAGGGGTCTGCACGCCACAAGCCCTTATTATACCTGCAGGAAGGGGTCTGCACGCCACAAGCCCTTATTATACCTGCAGGAAGGGGTCTGCACGCCACAAGCCCTTATTATACCTGCAGGAAGGGGTCTGCACGCCACAAGCCCTTATTATACCTGCAGGAAGGGGTCTGCACGCCACAAGCCCTTATTATACCTGCAGGAAGGGGTCTGCACGCCACAAGCCCTTATTATACCTGCAGGAAGGTGTCTGCGCACACCACAAGCCCTTATTATACCTGCAGGAAGGTGTCTGCGCACACCACAAGCCCTTATTATACCTGCAGGAAGGTGTCTGCGCACACCACAAGCCCTTATTATACCTGCAGGAAGGTGTCTGCGCACACCACAAGCCCTTATTATACCTGCAGGAAGGTGTCTGCGCACACCACAAGCCCTTATTATACCTGCAGGAAGGTGTCTGCGCACACCACAAGCCCTTATTATACCTGCAGGAGGTGTCTGCACACACCACAAGCCCTTATTATACCTGCAGGAAGGTGTCTGCGCACCACAAGCCCTTATTCCACCTGCAGGAAGGGGTCTGCACGCCACAAGCCCTTATTATACCTGCAGGAAGGTGTCTGCACACACCACAAGCCCTCATTATACCTGCAGGAAGGTGTCTGCGCAGCACAAGCCCTCATTAAACCTGCAGGAAGGTGTCTGCGCACCACAAGCCCTTATTATACCTGCAGGAAGGTGTCTGCGCCCCACAAGCCCTCATTATACCTGCAGGAAGGTGTCTGCGCCCCACAAGCCCTCATTATACCTGCAGGAAGGTGTCTGCGCACCACAAGCCCTTATTATACCTGCAGGAGGGTGTCTGCGCACCATAAGCCCTTATTATAGCTGCAGGAAGGGGTCTGCGCACCATAAGCCCTTATTATACCTGCAGGAAGGTGTCTGCGCACCACAAGCCCTTCTTATACCCGCAGGAAGGCGTCTGCGCACCACAAGCCCTTATTATACCTGCAGGAAGGCGTCTGCGCACCACAAGCCCTCATTATACCTGCAGGAAGGGGTCTGCGCACCACCAGCCCTTATTATACCTGCAGGAAGGTGTCTGCACGCCACAAGCCCTCATTATACCTGCAGGAAGGGGTCTGCGCACCACAAGCCCTTATTATACCTGCAGGAAGGCGTCTGCGCACACCACCAGCCCTTATTATACCTGCAGGAAGGTGTCTGCACGCCACAAGCCCTTATTATACCTGCAGGAAGGTGTCCGCGCACCATAAGCCCTTGCTGTACCTGCAGGAAGGTGTCTGCACACCATAAGCCCTTGTTGTACCTGCAGGAAAACAAAGCTGCACAAAAACAGCTTAACATAAACTTACCCGAATCCTCCAGCGTCACACGAAGTTTATATACTTTTTTCCCTTAACTTGTTTTAAAGCTCAATAAAATAACGTAGCAACCATCAGGTGTGAATGTGGCTGATATCAGTGTGCTGTATATGTGTGTATATATATCCTCTGGCTGATAACAGCAGGCACCAGGAGTTTCTACAATGCAATAGCTGAAGGACCTGCAATGATGTCATCATTATGTGATCAGTATATAAGGGCGGAGCTGAGCAGTGAGAAGTGGTGACTGAAGGACCTGTGATGATGTCATCATCATGTGATCAGTATATAAGGGCGGAGCTGAGCAGTGAGAAGTGGTGACTGAAGGACCTGTGATGATGTCACTGTCATGTGATCAGTATATAATGGTGCGGAGCTCAGCAGTGAGAAGTGGCAGATGAAGGCTCTGTGATGTTGGTGATGTTACGGGAGGGCCGGAGATCCTGTCACCTATGAGGAGGGAGAAGGACAGACACCAATTCCCAACAATATGCAGAACAGGCAGAATGTTATATGGCGGAGGGGCTTACAGAGGAGCGGCCCCTCACACAGCGACCGGTCATAGGAGGAGGCGGCTTAGTATTATACTTGTACATAGATGAGGCCTCTGCAGGGTGTCGGTCACACAGTTATATGTAGGGCACCATGCAGGCTTACAGAGGAGCGGCCCCTCACACAGCGACCGGTCATAGGAGGAGGCGGCTTAGTATTATACTTGTACATAGATGAGGCCTCTGCAGGGTGTCGGTCACACAGTTACATGTAGGGCCCCATGCAGGCTTACAGAGGAGCGGCCCCTCACACAGCGACCGGTCATAGGAGGAGGCGGCTTAGTATTATACTTGTACATAGATGAGGCCTCTGCAGGGTGTCGGTCACACAGTTATATGTAGGGCACCATGCAGGCTTACCGCCTATTAGTGCCCCCCCATACTATTACCTCAGGCGGGCCGTGTTGCACCTCCTAAGTGTTAGGGCTCATGCCCACCGGCTTTTTTTTTTTACCGAGCTAAATTATCTTGATTAAAATTTTGCTTGTACATTTGTATAAAATCTACAATGTTGAACACAACATCCCTATATATGAAGACGAAAGCCCTCACTGACTCACTCGCCACTAATTCTCCAACTTCCCGATGTCATAGAAACATGAAATTTGGCACGAGCATTGATTATGTCCAAAATAGGAAAAGCTAATGGGTCTCAACTCGATCATTCAATTCTATGCGCAAAAGAACTAGCGTCCAAATTTTACATACGGAATCTAATTCTCTCACTTCACGATGCAACAAATAATTACACAAATTTTTACCGCACAAATTTGCTATGACCGTTCTTTGCGTATTAAATATTGGAAATTTAAAGGGTTGCAACTTGATTATTCAATCCTATGTATAAAAGTAAGTGACCCCCTATGTAATGTAACTAATAACACACATCTGTACTGCACAAACTTGAAATTTGGCCTGAACATTCCTATGTAATGTAACTAATAACATATCTGTACCCGGCGATATATGAAGTAATAGATGAAAAAAAATAGAACTTTAGGTGCTACAAGGGACTATTAAAATCCTAGTTTAGATTGCAGGTATTACCCGCTCAATTTATTGTAAAACATAAATAAAAATGGAAAAAGCACAAATATGCAGATATGCAACGCGTTTCTATTCCAGTAATATATGAAATCGTTATCTTCTCAGCAAAACAAAACACATTTATAAATATGAATATATACTGGCAGGAATAAAACTGACTGTCGTATGTATTGAAAGGCTGTAAAGTACAAAAGGAAGTGGACATGGACTGCTGGGATGGAGTATGCCTTTAAGTATAACAAGGGGCTGCAACCTTCAGTCTGGGTAGGAAATTTGGATAAAAAGGGGTGTTACCTTTCAGGGTAAAAATGAGGAGAGTGTGAGAGGTGGATATTCTGTGGGGTGACATTATCACATACAGTCTGAGATAAATCTCTCTCCTATCTGCCTATACACTGAGAGGAATCTATCTGATCTGTGTGTAATGAGCAGCGTGTGGGAGGTGGCACATTCTGTGGGGTGACATTTTCACATAGGAGAGAGATTTATCTCAGACTCTACCTGCCTATACACTGAGAGGAATCTATCTGATCTGTGTGTAATGAGCAGCGTGTGGGAGGTGGCACATTCTGTGGGATGACATTTTCACATACAGTCTGAGATAAATCTCTCTCCTACCTGCCTATACACTGAGAGGAATCTATCTGATCTGTGTGTAATGAGCAGCGTGTGGGAGGTGGACATTTTGTGGGGTGACTCACCTTTTTATATAAAGAAAACGTTGCATGGTTACCTCCACATGGTGTTTCCTGGGTAACGCAAAGAACCATGCACAATGGTGAATTATTTTGTTCCTTGGTATCTCTAATGTAACGATGACTTCATAAGATTTTCCGTGTGAACATCAGATAAACACCAGTACCAAATTAACTGGAGCGAAGCCGGGTATATCAGCTAGTACATAATAAAAATATCCCAAATGTCATTTTGTGCTTGAAATAATTTTTTTTCTCCCGTGTGAATTCTCTGATGTGAAACAAGAGTTGATTTTTCTGTAAAACACTTCCCACAATCTGAACGTGACTAATGCTTCTCTCCTGTGTGAATTTTCTTTTTTTTTAATTTCAATATTTTTATTAATTGAATTTCCTTCACCTGAAGACGTTTTAACAAACAATACAAAAACACTCAACCAAACATCCCCCATAGGTCTCTCTTGTACTGCGTAAATAAGTTCTCCGTGACCTTTTTCAGTTCTTTCGTCGGGTGTGGATTCTTCATAGAATGTTTTTTGTTGTATCTTGCAATCCAGAGGTTGACACAGTGCAATCCCTCTCTTCTCCTTTCCCTCTCCACTACTCACCCCTCCACCAAAAATATAGCAACTTCAGAGAATTTATAACATTATCTCCTGAGCAAATCTGTACTTAGAACACTGAAGGCATGCAGCCCTTTGAGCCATATGTTGTAATATTTCTGTAAAGTTGTTCTCTTACAATAAACCCATTTCTGCCACATTAAAATTTGAGTAGCTTTGTTTTTGAGTTCGCCCAAATTCGGAGGGACTTCATCTAGCCAATGTTGCGCTACCAGTTTTCTGGCTAAATACAATAGTCTAGCTACAGCTAATTTCTCATTTCCATCTAAGGGTAAATCATTTACATATCCCAAAGGGCATACCAATGGGGTAAACTCTAAAGTGATCCCATACACATCATGGATCAGACGGCACACCTCGGTCCAATATCTTTTTAGCTTTGGGCAGCGCCCCATCATATGTATAAGATCTGCTGTGTGGGTCTTACATTTAATACATAGAGGGGTGTCCCTCAGGCCTATATTATATAAAAATGCTGGAGTACGATACACTCTATGCAGTAGATCCATTTGTGTTAATCTGTGGGATTCACTCAGGGATAGTTTGGGAGTCATCTGTAAAATCTCCCACAGTGATTCCTCAATGGGGCCGATATCCTTGTTGCAAGAGGATAGCACAGGTTTATCTGACCTCCTACCCCGTATGTTCCAAGATATGGCTGATAGGGTTATGATTATATCTCATTAGCTGAGTATGGACAGTAGGAGTCTCGTAGATTAAGAGCCCAGCGGTACTCCAGAATTCTATAATTTTCCCAAAATAGGATGACTTAAGCATATCACGCCCTTTACCAGCACAAGAGAGATAACAAACAAACCAATCAAACATTTCCACATAAATCTTACTGATCCGTCAAGACCCGCCCAGATCAGGATATAAGTCCACCAAGCCACAAAAAATGGTAGTTTGTCCATAACTGTAAAGACAGAAAAGTTTAACCTCGGAAAAATGCTAAAAAAATAAATAATTTGGTTGAAGAAACTAAACAAGTTAACTTCCCCAAATGGCCATTTTCTCATTCGTTAGACTTAACACTTTTGGCGTTTCACTCCGTCAATTTTTCCAGGGAAGTAGATGTAAGTTGTTAGGAGACTCCTCCCCCGTCAGTCACCATTGTTAGGTTCCTCCCAACGGCATGGTGAGTGCGCCGCAGCATGTATTGCAGATTCATGTCTCTCTAAAGCAGTTTTAGGATTATCAAATAACTGCGTTTTTCCCAGTGCTACTACCCTCAATCTGGCCGTGTACAACATAGCGTAAGGTGTACACAGATCCCACAGTCACTTCTTAGTATCTAGCAAAGTCCCTCTTTTCTTCTATACTTCCGCAGAGAAGTCATGGAAAAAGGAAACTCTAGCACCATTAACTTTAATATCGTCTTTCTCTCTGGCCTCTTGCAATATGGCGTCTTGGTCCTTGTAGTGTGGGAGCTACATAAGAACTGGTCATGGAGGGGCCCCTGGGGAAGGGGACCTCGTGGGGACACGGTGGGCTCTTTCTATCGCAAACATTGGTGAAAAGACCTTTCTTCCAAACAAATCAAGGAGCAAGCTTTCAAAATATTCGGATGGGTTATTGCCTTCCATTTTCTCTGGCAGTCCCACTATACGCACATTATTTTGACGAAAGTGGTTCTCCAAGTCGTCTATTTTGGCAAAAAGAGACGCTACCTTTTGTAAAGTATTACCCATTTCACATTGCATAAGCATCATTTGGTCTTCTATTTCACTGATCCTTCCTTCTGCTGCAGTCAGCTTTTCTGATATTTTCTGCACATCTTGACTAAGTAAGCCCATGTGCTCCTGTAAAGTGCCGCATTGCTGGTATAATGTCTGGATAGTGTTAATGCACTTGGTCACAGCTCCTAAGATATCTTGCAGCATGGCTCTGCTACATTAGAACTTGCATTGTGGACGGTCCCTGTATTTGCCAGGTTTCTCTCCACACTGTGTGCTTGGCCTGCCTCCCACTCTCTCTCCATCTCCTGCAGTGTGTTGTGTGCAGGGGGTCTTACCGGTGTCACAGGGTTTTTTCCTGCCTCCCAGTGGTTTCTTGTCCCTGTAGCAGGTGTCAGGTCCTCTCTGGCATAGAGAGTCAGTTTAGTAGCGGTGTCTCTGCGCCATTCAGACCGGGGCGTCCGGTCACCTCCCAGCATCTGCTCCTGTCTGCGCAGGAAGGCTTGCCTCTTTTCTGTGGGTCATGCTGTGCAGCGACCTTCTCTGACTCCTAGTGGCAAGAGTAGCTCCTACTGCGGTAATGAGCTCGGGTAATCCCGGTTACAGGGTGGTTTGCAGGATGGTAGTAGCGGAGCTCTGGCCACTTGCTGCAGTTCACATCCCCGGCTGGGCTCCGTCCCGTTTAATTCATCCTGTGTGAATTTTCGGATTGAAACAAAATTTGATTTCTTTGTAAAACATTTCCTGCATCCGGAGCATTGAAATCGTTTTTCTCCTGTGTGAATTCTCTGATGTTTACCAAGGCTTGATTTATCAATAAAGCATTTACCACATCTTAAACATGAATAATGCTTTTCTACTGTGTGAATTTTCTGATGTGAAACAAGACTAGCTTTTACTGTTAAGCACTTCCCACCTTCTAAACATGAAAATCGCTTCTCTCCTGTGTGCATTCTCTGATGTGTGTGGGAGAGTCAGCTCAGGTAGAGCACGGGGTTGCAGTGTAAACGTCAATCAGAGACCTAGACAGACAGTTATAGCCCATACAGGCTTGGCCTATGTTTATTAAAAAGCACAAAACAAACAAAATACAGCCTTAGCTTCAGGCATAAACAAAATCTGAAGCCGCATGAACATAAAGCATGGCACAAAAGTCCAGTTTGTCCCTTGGTCAGGTATAAGGCGTCCCTTGAGACCAGCAGCTTCCAGCGTATTTAGCTGCACCTGGCCTCAACTCTGTCTGCAGCCTTGCAGACTTTATGTCCTAGGTAATTACCCAGCCTCTGTATCTGAGGAGCTTGCCTCCCCATAATAAGACCTGGAGTGGAGGGAGTGGAATGGACAGCCTCACTACCGAGCCTGCCATCCATTCCAAAAAAAAACAGGCCCAAACAAGTTTTACAAAAACATCTCCAGCGACTATCTTTGCAGGAGATCACGTCACACCCTGGTTTTCCCAGTGTCTCACAATGTGAGACCCGAACTCCCTTCGCCTAATGGGCGTAATACCTGAACCTTGGCAAAATATAATGACCTTCAAGGATTAACCCCTTCAGTGTCTCACATGTGAAACGAGTTGATTTCAGGAGAAAACATTACCCACATTATGAATATTGCTTCTCTCCCATGTGAATTCTCTGATGTCTAACAAGCTCTGATTTTATTCTAAAACATTTCCCACATTCTAAACAAGGAAACGGCTTCTCTCCGGTGTGATTTCTCTGATGCTTAAGGAGGCTTGATTTATCAATAAAACATTTTCCGCATCCCGAACAGGAATAAGGCTTCTCTCCTGTGTGCATTCTCTGATGTGTAACAAGAGTTAATTTTTTTGTAAAACATTTCCCACAATCTGAACAGGAATATGGCTTCTCTCCCGTGTGAGTTCTCTGATGTGAAACAAGAGCTGCTTTTTCTTTAAAACACTTCCCACAAGCTGAACATGAATAAGGCTTCTCTCCTGTGTGAATTCTCTGATGTGTAACAAGATGTGATTTTTTTGTAAAACATTTCCCACATTCTGAACATGAAAATGGCTTCTCTCCTGTGTGAACTCTCTGATGTGTAACAAGATCTGATTTTATTCTAAAACATTTCCCACATTCTAAACAAGAAAATGGCCTATCTTCTGTGTGATTTCTCTGATGTTTAAGGAGACTTGATTTATCAATAAAACATTTTCCACATTCCGAACAAGAATAAGGCTTCTCTCCTGTGTGAATTCTCTGATGTGAAAGAAGATGTGATTTATTTGTAAAACATTTCCCACATTCTGAACATGAAAATGGCTTCTCTCCTGTGTGAATTCTCTGATGTGAAAGAAGATGTGATTTATTTGTAAAACATTTCCCACATTCTAAACAAGAAAATGGCTTATCTTCTGTGTGATTTCTCTGATGTTTAAGGAGCCTTGATTTATCAATAAAACATTTTCCACATTCCGAACAAGAATAAGGCTTCTCTCCTGTATGATTTCTCTGATGTGTAACAAGTTCTGATTTTATTCTAAAACATTTCCCACATTCTAAACAAGGAAACGGCTTCTCTCCTGTGTGATTTCTCTGATGTTTAAGGAGGCTTGATTGATCAATAAAACACTTCCCACATTCTGAACATGAATAAGGCTTCTCTCCTGTATGAATTCTCTGATGTGAAACAACAGATGATTTACTTGTAAAACACTTCCCACATTCTGAACATGAATAAGGCTTCTCTCCTCTATGAATTCTCTGATGTGAAACAACAGATGATTTACTTGTAAAACATTTCCCACATTCTGAACATGGAAATGGCTTCTCTCCTGTGTGATTTCTCTGATGTTTAAGGAGGCTTGATTGATCAATAAAACACTTCCCACATTCTGAACATGAATAAGGCTTCTCTCCTGTATGAATTCTCTGATGTGAAATAACAGATGATTTCCTTGTAAAACATTTCCCACATTCTAAACAAGGAAACCACTTCTCTCCTGTATTATTTTTCTGATGTCCAACAAGGCTTGGATTATTAAGAATACATTTCCCACATTTTGAACACGAAAATGGACGCACTCCTACGTGAATTTTGTCATGTCTTACAAGATATGATTCTCTCATAAAACATTTCCCACATCTTGAACATGAATATGACGTTCCTGCTGTGTGAATTCTCTGATGTTTAACAGGCGCTGATTTTAACATAAAATATTTCCCACAATCTAAACTGGAAAAAGTTTTTTGCTCTGAATGAATTAACGAATGATCTTTGCCTTTGGCTTTAGTTATGAAGGAATTTTCACATTCTGAGCATGGAAACTGCTTCTGCCCTGGGTGACTTCTTTCATGTAGAATACAATTAAATTGATCTGTAAGACATATCCCACTTTCTGAACAGAAGTATGGCTTCTCATCTGTACTGTGATGTCCTGGCTGTAAGTGAAGGGTAATGAGGTTTTCTCTTGTAGAGTGCTGCACAATATCTTCATCTTCTACTTTATAATTGGGTGATAACATGAAGTTTTCCACAGAGTTCTGACTAGGATTATCTGTTAAGATAAAAAATCTGTTTTGTGATTTTAAAATAAAAATAAATTATTAAAGTAGACAAACTTATAATATTCCTGATAGGCTGGAAACACACTATTAGTTTTTGATGCAAGTTGAGTTGCGGTTATTTTTTGGATTCAAAGCCAGAAGTAGTTCCAGCAGGAAGTAATATAAGCCCTTTCCTTATTTTTCCCATTTATTTTTAACCCCTTGAGTGGCACGCCCGGAAATTTTCCGGGACGAGCTCCACTGCCGATAGTGATATAGCCCGGAAGATTTCCGGGCTATGTATTACTATGGGAGCTGCAGCGCACAATGCCACAAGCTGTGTCATTGTGCTCTGCCTGCACTGTCCCACAGAGAACAAAGCAAGGGCTTTGAACAACAGAAGCAGAAGATATTGCCAATATGCCGGCAATCTCCTGCTTCTAAGTCTCCTGCTTTGTTTATAGGTTGCCAAAGAGACCATCGGCTTGTCAGAAGCAAGCCGATGATCTCTGTGGCAGGGAGAGCCAATGCTTGGCTGTCAGAGGACAGCTAGGTACCAGCTCTTACAGCAGAGATTAGAGAAAACCTCTGATCTCTGCTGTGTTAACCCTTTACATGCTGCAGTCTATGTGACTGCAGCATGTAAAGGGCTGTCACTGCAGCATGTAAAGGGCTGTCACCATCGGACCTCCAGAAAGTGATCAGGGGGTCCTGATGGGTCCCTGTGGAAGTCCCCTAAAGGGACAAAAAAAAAAAAAAGTTAAAAAAACAAAAGTAAAAAAAAAAATTAAAAAAAATAAAAATAAAAACACTTGTCTCCCTTTACTTTGTAAAAAATGTAAAATAAAATCACACATGTGGTATCCCTGCGCCGTAATGACCCAGAGAAGGAAGTTGGTACATTATTTAACCCCTTAATGACATGGCCCCTTTTTTTCTTTTTTCCTCCCCGAAACATAAAAACTGTATAAACTTGGTATCGCCAGAATAACGTTATCACACTATTTATTCTGCATGTTGAACGCCGTAAAAATGAAATCGAAAAAGCAAATGGCAGAATTTCTTTTTTTTCCTCCAATCTCCCTACAAATGTTTTTACAAAAGTTCTGCAATACATTATATATACCCAAAAATGATGCCATCAAAAAGTACAACTTGTCCCACAAAAATCAAGCCCTCAATGGAAAAATGAAAAAGTTATGGCTCTTGGAACGCCACTGCAAAATTAGTTGAAATTCAATGATTAGACCATTTAAAAAACCTGCCCTGGTGGGCACGACAGGGTGGTAGGAAACCCGCCATTCAAGGGGTTAAATATGGTCCTGGTGTTTGGTCAAAATATAAATATATAATCCATCCCCTAGAAGGAGTTGTCAGAATTGAATGAAACTTTATATGTGTAATTATAATGTTGATATATTAGTGATTACAATATCAGAGCAGAGGGATAATTTACTGCAGAAAACTGAACACCTGAAGGGAGGCTCTAGTGCCCTGTTGTACCGTTTCTAGCTTTAATGCAAGATGTGATACAGTCGGGGCATGAAGGTATATAGGTTCCATATGGTATCCTCTGGCATATCGCTCCATATTTTCTGTAATTGAGTCTCTAGATTGTACAAAGTCATAGGCTCTGGAAGTTGGTGTCCCAGATAGTCCCATGCATGTTTTATTGGCAATAAACATGGCGACCGGTCAGGCCTGCATTAGTGTCAATGTCATGGAGATATTCCTGTGACCCCCTTGTGTGTGCGGCCGAGCATTATCCTGCTGGAAAATGCCTCTTGAAAGCCATCATGAGAGTAACACATCCTGAACATATTGCTGAGCTGTCATTGTCCCTCGTACCACTACTAGGAGTGACTGACTGTCATATGTGAAGGCCCCCAGACCATCACACCAACAATGAGGGCAGTGTGCCTCTCCACAGCAAAGGCAGGATTGAGGCACTGACTCACCCCGAGGTATCCAGACATGAAGACAGCTGTCGTGAGTGCCTAAACTAGACCTGGCTTCATTGCTGAAGACAACCTGGTTCCACTCTGTGACAGTCCAGTTTCATTGTTCATGGCACCATTTAAAGGGAAGCAATGGTGGGTGGGTATAAAAGGCAGTGTACATAATGTCCTTCAGCCGAGCTCCTGGAAATGGTTCAGACCGACACAGGGGCCTGTAACGATGGCAGCATCGGTCTCTGGCTAGTGGACAACGAAACAATTGGAGAGGCTTGTGCTTGTTGAATGATCAGACGATTCTCTCAACTGGTAGTCTGTTGATGGCCTCATGTTTCTACTGACCCACCACCCTATAACAGTCTGGACAGAACAGCCCAGTTGGTGGGCAAATCCATGATACAGCCAGACAGTTTTTCACATTCCAATAATGCGCCCCTCTCAAACACTGTTAATTGGGAAAAATCTCTTTGATTGCATCATAAATGCATGTCTAGTATAATAGAGCTTTTGCACAAGCTATTACTGCCAATAGGGATTAATCCCCTTTATCCTTATTCATGCACTTCAGTAATACAAAGACCGCTCATCTAATCATGCCACAACTCTAACTCATGTAACTGCATGCCTAGTTCTGCCTTGATTTTTTTTATAGACACAAACATGATTCCAGCTTTCTAAGGCCTTGTATGAGGGTTATTTCAGACATCCTTTAGGTGCAGTTTTTCATCTTGCCTTAAAGTGGACCTACTATACAATGTTTTTCAATTTTATTTTAAAAATCAATACCACGGCTGTGGCGTAGCAGGGGTGCTCAGCCAAGAAAGAAAAGCAGCTGTTTCTGGCACACTCAGACCCTCAGATGTACCGCTCATTGCCCGAATCACCTTCCCTGTACGACGAGGAACAAAAGGGGAGGCTCGACGACCTGTTTGGCCACACTTTAAAATTGAGACCTAGCACCACAAACAAAGCTGCGGATTAAATTTCTGGGCGAGCCGGAAGATTGCCGTGCAGCAGTGCTCCAAAAGCCGCTAAACACACAGCAAACAACCCACAGAGCCAGCGGAGCCAATGCGTTTGAATACTTTCTTTTATTAACACATATATGTATGGCGGATGGATAAAACGTGATGTGAACGCCCCGAACTTCACACTATTAGATGTCTAAACCTTATAAGCCTATTTTTTCTGATTAAAAATGCATCCAATAATCCGAAAATTATAGGGTAGCTATGTGTATATTATAACATAATGTATTTTGTATGTCTCTTCTTACCTTGTGATATCGGAGGCTGGTGGTCCTCTATCTTGACGTCCTTGTACATATCCTTGTGTCTTTCTAAATACTCCCACTCCTCCATGGAGAAATAGACAGCGACATCCTGACACCTTATAGGAACCTGACAACACAATGATACAGTCATTACCCAGACACCTCTAGTGCGGTTACTGTATAATTTCCCAGCATTCCCAGCAGTGTCACCTCTCCAGTCAGCAGCTCAGTGATCTTGTTGGTGAGTTCTAGGATCTTCTGCTCATGTATCGGTAAGTGAGGAGGAGCCTCTGTGATGGGGCTCCTGCTCCATCCTCCTGACTCATGGAGATGGCTGTTGGGAGTCGTACCGTCACCCGATGTCTTCTTTACCATTGTGTAATCCTGTGAAAAGAGAGAGAGACATGTAGAGAACTGAAAATAATCAATGGAGAGGAAAGGCGGCACATGGGAATAAATATTCTTATCGGATGTTAATCATATAAAGTCTTTAACCCTTTCCAATCCACTGTCTGACGTCTAAAGACATTATGATTTGAGGCTGTACAGCTCCGAGGTTGGAATACGTCCATCGGGGTTCTCTTACTGTATATTGCCAGCCTCTCTGCTGTCAGAGCCTATTCAACGTGTCACCTCATGCAGTACTGGCTTTAGCCAGCAGATAGCGCCGTTGTATAACGACAGAAAAAAAGCAAGCCCTCTAAGAAAAATAGGATACAAATTGGATTGGAAAGGGTTAATCGTAGTCCACAATAGAAAAAATGCGACGTTTCGACCAATGTTGCTATGGACTTTTGTAAGGAGAATGTATGTGTTTATCAAAGAGAAGACGATCCCAGATCTCGTGCAGAAGTCTGGACCCAGGAGAAATACAAATGACACCAGCCTGTGCGGTATCAGATGATTTCTAATTTATTCTAAGGTGGTCAAAGCTTATGTAACATAAATGACATCACAGCAAAAGTATATACCTCCAAGATTAATAAGAATACATAATAGGCTAAAACAAAAGTGATTAACATAAGTTACAGGCCTATAGAAGGGTTTCGTTTAACTCCTTCACTACTTACACTAGTATCATGCTATATATTCCTAGTCTACAATGCAATATAGAATAATTAACTGATACATTGATCTACAATTTTCTTAACAACTTTGTCAAGCATATACCAAAGGCATCCATGATCAAGTTAAATAGTGACAATACCCAATCACCGTTTAAGTGTCCACCCACAAATAATTGAAAGGAAAAACTTAGTTGTTTCACTGGTGTCTGCCGTGTGTTCACCTGGTAATCCCTACTATTACAAATATATTAAACTAAGTCCACAAATGGAATTGTATACGGGATGACGTACAGCGCGATATGATGTTTACGACATGGTGCGGAAGAGAGGAACACACAGCAGACACCAGTGAAACACCTGTAAGTTTTTCCTTTTAATTATTTGTGGGTGGACACTTAAACAGTGATTGGGCATTGTCACTATTTAACTTGATCATAGATGCCTTTCGTATATGCTTGACAAAGACCATAGCAACATTGGTCGTAACGTCGCATTTTTTTCTATTGTGGACTATGATTAAAGACTTTATATGATTAACATCCGGTAAGAAGATTTATTCCCATGTGCTGCCTTTCCTCCCCAGTAAGAAGATTTATTCCCATGTGCTGCCTTTCCTCCCCATTGATTATATTTTGCTATGGATGCCCGGAGTTTGGCGTCTGGGTGGGTGTGCACAGACCAGTTATCTTTTTCTCCCACAGCTTATGCTGCTTTTTAAGTGCTGCAGATCCTCTTCTCATTCATGTAGAGAACTGAAGCCATTATTCTTCCATCAATAAAAAGCATGAGATTGTGATCCCACTGTATAGAGCAACATGTCAAAAAATGTTATTAGTTGGGGGGCCTACTTGCCATTGCGAGAGGACATGCAGCTGGAGATCTTCGATCTGGTACCAGCACAATCTGATGCCATCAGCCGCCTGCTATACTCTACAGCTTTTTAAAAGCCTTCACAGTCCACCCAACACCAAGAGGCTCAAGAAGAGGGGCTTTGCAGCCTGATCGGACACTGCAAATGCTTCCAGCCTATCATGGCCTAGTACAACCAGCAAAGCCGCAGGCAAAATTTTCGAGGATGCCTGCACAGCCAATCGCGGCAATGGACCGGAGCTCCTGGAGCCGAGAAATTGCCCTGCAGAGGCTCAGCAGAAGCCCCTGACGTGAAAGAACAGTGCCAAGGAAGGAGTGAACTGGATGGAGCTGGAAGATGCATGTGAGTGAGCTTCGTGCCCAGCACCTCACAGCAACATAAAAACCACCAAACGACAGCGTACCGAAGATCCCACAGTGCCGTACTATAAGTAGGACATGACAAGGAAGCGGCAGGTGAAGTTGGGGCCGAAAAGGCTGACTGATTTATTTACCATGAAAGAACAGGAGGACGATGAACTGGCCACAGGACCTTTCACGTCATACAAGGAGATGCCGGGAGTGGCGGCGCGTGGTGACCCCTTGCTACATAAACAGGATAAGCTGGCTTGCCCCAATTATCTGCTCCCAAAGCACCCATCTGGCACACAAGGAGGGGAAAGAGATGGAAAAAAGCAGGGAGAGGAGACAGCCACTTTCCCAGCATATGGCCAGGGTCAGTGAAGTCACCATCTTACAACGTTAGCTCCAGTTCCTCCATAACAAGTCCAGAGCAACCACAACACGAAAGGCTAAGGGAGACAGTAGAGGTCCCAGACACAGTAAATAGAGAGAAGACAGGACAGGAACCCAGGGAAGAGGAAAGAGACCCACTTATGGAGATCCCCTGCTCTGATCAGGCAGCGTCTGAAAATTTCATCAGGAATATGAAACCTAAAAAAGGTCCTAGCCTCCATAACACTAAACTCTTTGATTGATACCCTGGGAGGCAGAATGGAGCATCTAGAGCCCAAGGCGGGTTTGCTGACAAATTCCCATAATGAATTGGTAGACGCACATTATAACGTAGTTGAAGAATTTGAAAACGTCAAAGCAAAACTAGTAGACCTGGAGGACAGGAATAGATGTGACAACATAATAATAAGAGGAGTAGCAGAGACAGTCTCATCAGCAGAGCTACCAGGGGATCTGAAAAGTCTAACATGGAGAAATAATACCTAATGAAAATCTCTAAATATTAGGAAACCATATGCAAAGCAATTGAAGAGTATTTCCATTTCAATAAATCCACTAAGATAAACCCATTTGTCCTATGGAACGCCCAACAAAACAGTGATCAGAGGGGCCATGATTCAGCTAGGGTCATATCACAAAAAGAAAGAAACTAAAATATTAAAAGACAGGATAACGGCACTAGAAAAATTAGAGAACGGGTTAAAGAGAAACCCTTCAATGTCCCTCAACTCGGAACTAATGAAAAACTAGAGCCAAATTTGAGGGGATTCTTAATAGAAAGCCATGAAAAGACGATACAAAATATTAACATGACCAAGTACATAGCAAATAATAAATTCAGTAAGCTGATGGTGAATATGGCTAAACAAAAAAGAATTAAGGCAAAAATACCTCATCTGATAGATAAACTAAATCACAAAATTAGCAACCCTATGGACATAGCCGAGGCCTTCAGAGTGTTCTACTCCAATTTGTACGACCTTAAAGAAGACCACAAAACCCCCAACCATCCAAAGAAAAAAAATCAACAGCTCTCTCATTGATCCAATTATAATTACCTACTCCAACACAAAACCAACTAGAGTCCCAAAATTTACCCATTACTCCCCAAGAAACTTAAAACATTATTTAAAAGTCTAAAAAAGAAAAGAGTAGCAGGCCCAAATGGTTATTCTAATGATTACTACCAAATCTTTGGCCCCCAGCTAACTGAAAAAAATGACAAACCTTTAACCCTTTCCAATCCACTGTCTGACCTCTGAAGACATTATGATTTAAGACTGTACAGCTCCGATGTTGGAAGACCTCCGCCGTGGTTCTCTTACTGTATATTGCCAGCCTCTCTGCTGTCAGTGCCTATCCAACATGCCACCTCATGCAGTACTGGCTTTAGCCAGCATATAGTGCTGTTGTATAACAGCAGGAAAAGAGTAAGCCCCCTAGGAAAACCAGGCTACAAATTGGATTGGAAAGGGTTAATATGGCCATGAAAGGCCATGTTGTTCCCCAGACATGCTCCAGGCCACTACTGTGGCAATTGTCAAGCCAGGGAAAAGTACAACCTCCACATCAAATTTCAGGCTCATCTCACTTTTAAATAGTGATCTGAAATTATATTCCAAGATTATAGCCCAACGCCTATTAAACATATTACCATCCCTAGTACATAGCCAACAAGAAGGATTTGTAAAAGGAAGACAGAGTTCAGACGCCACCAGAAAATTCTCGACTCTAAAGCACAAAATGGGTGGCTTATGAACGCCTTCTCTGATACTCACATTGGATGCAGAGAAGGCATTCGACAGGATCCATTGGGGAAACACATTCTTTGTCCTACACAAATTTGGGTTCAAAGGGGCCATCATAAAAGCAAAGCCCTATACTCCGCACCCTCAGCAAGAGTCCTCATCAACGGTGTCCTATCAAACATATTCGAGATAACAAATGGAACCTGCAAGGTGCCCCCTTACCCACTGTTCTTCATCTTCACAATGGAGCCCTAATGTAGGGGAAATACCAACACAAGAGGTATCCCAATGTCATTCAGACAACATAAAATTGGACTGTTTTCGGACGACGTAAGCGTATCAATAACTCACCCCCTTCGTTCGGTCCGAGAATATGGAAAAATTCAAATATCAAGCTAAACCCACAACAGAGCAGAATAACCTGAACTGCTACAAGTAAAAGGGTGAGAAATGCTAGGTTTTCTCCCTAGGGATAGCACCTAGACGGTGGATGAGGAGACTTAAAAGGCTATTCATGCAATAGGAGGCACCGTGGAGGTAATATTCCATCCCCTTTATTTAAGTAAAAGAGTAACATAGGAAATTAAGTTGGGGTTCTTTTTTGTGTTTCTCACCTACCCTTCTCCTCTATGCTTCCCTAAACACATCCCTGGTCTCCCCCTTCCCTTACCTTTCCCCCATAAATTATTCCCATGCTCTCCCGCTCCCCATCCATGAGATTAAGCTCATCTAAAAGAAATATTAAGACAAATATGAGATCATTTCTTTGACAAGTTAAAAGAATATGTAAATGAGTCCACTTCATTCCAACAATCAGAAAGGGGCTGTCTAAAGGGATAAATAAAAAAAATTAAATAATCTAAGGGCAGCCTAGATGGACCTTGTGCTCTCCTTCTGCTGTCCGTCTATATAGATCACAAACTAATGGCAAAATTCCGCGCCTCCAGGCCAAATGCTGGCCATGTCATCTTGCTGGTTCCTGGCTGCCCTTTCCTCCTCATTACAATGAGCCTACTTACCATTCTCATTGCTCCTACAACATTACTATTAGTTCATTGCTTCCCACCATACAGAACTGACCATATTGGTGGTCGATCTTCACCTTCTCTGCTGCTCAGTTCTTTAGTTCTCCCTCAAGTGGAAGGTCTGGAAGCCGTTATACAGGACACTGGATTACACTTATTACTCCCTTTAATCCTTTCCAATCCAATCTTGGATTTAGGGTTTCCTAGGCGGCTTTCACAGTCTGCCATTATACAATTAAAGCCATTTCTGCAGTACGTGAAGCAGCAGAGCGGCCGGCAATATACAGTATGAATACCCAGTTGGATGTCTTCAGACTTCGGAGCTGTACAGGATTCAATCATAATTTTGAAAGACATGTGACAGTGGATTGGAAACTGTTAATGTTTTTTAATTTGACTTTGTTTAGCTTGTTAAATAACGCAATAAGGATAGGGCTACATGGTGGCTTTAGCCGAGACACATGGCGCTTGGCCTAACACTGCAATATTGCTCTACGACATTGTAAACTATTCTGATCCCAATGCGGCCTAAGAGTTGTTGTGACCTAACAAAACCTGACACTTTTATTAATGTACAAGGTCACAAAGCTATAATGTAAGATTTGGTCATTTTGACCTGTTTTACATCCAAAGTCGCTGTGTAACCCGAGCCATAAAAACTGAGAAATACAGAAAAGTTTACCTCTCCGGTCAGCAGGTAGATGATGTCTAAGGTGAAGTTTAATATTCTTTTGGTAATCTCATTGCTGGTCTTCTCCATCCTCGGTGGGTCATTCAAGAGTAGGACTGTTTTGGAGGAGAATATGAGAGAACTGGATGAACTAGAGCGTTATAGTATTGCCAGCCCTTTATGAAAAATAATAAAGACTCACAATCATACGAGGGACATCATCATGTGGGATATACAGAACCTCAATTATTGAGATAGCTTAAGGGTAGACTAGCTGGAGCCTGTGTTCTCCTTCTGCCATCAGTTTTCTATGCTTCTAGTCACTATATAGGCATGGATCTAAGGGTGCATTTAGACTGAAAGATTATCGCTCAAAAATTGCTCAAACGGCAGTCTGAGTGCCAGTTTTGAGCGATCATCTTTGCATAACTGTTAAGTAGCTAATTAGATACTTAAAGAGTTAAATGCAGGCAGAGTGGGACACTGCTGATAACTCAGAACAAAGTAGCTGTTTTGTATATGCAAACAGCTGCTTTGTTCTTGCAGTTATCAGCGGTGTCCCGCTGAACTGATAGCTCTGAGAAACAGCAGGAGCGTTGACAGCTCCTATGTTCTTGTAGCTTTCAGCTGGTATCCCGCTGGGAAGTCCCAGCAGAATACTAGCTGAAAGAATGCTATAAGTGCCGCCCGCTGAGAAAAATCAGCATGCGGCACTGATAAGAGTCATCGTTTGATTTCTAGCTTGCTAGAAATCAACAATGAACGAATAGTGCAGGATGGCAGTGCATTTAGACATAACGATTATCGCTCAAAAGCCATCTTTTAGAGATAATCGTTGTGTCTAAATGGGCCTCAAGAGATGGGACCCACAATACAGTATTTAAATAGAAATGCTGCACTCTTATCTTGCACAAAGAATTTTCTTTATTGGAGAAAATCCACAGACATTCGGAGGTTTTAGTCAGTTACTCAGATCTTCCTCATATCTTTAGACTCTTGGAAGTCTAAACCTTTAAACCTATTTTTTCTGATTAAATATGCATCCAATAATCCAAAAAAATACAGAGTAGGTGTGTGTATATTATAACATAATAGATTTTGTATGTCTCTTTTTACCTTGTGATATCGGAGGCTGGTGGTTCTCCATCATGACATCCTTGTACAGATCCTTGTGTCCTTCTAAATACTCCCACTCCTCCATGGACACATAGGCAGTGACATCCTGACACCTTATAGGAACCTGACAATACAATAATACTGTCATTACCCAGACTCCTCTAGTGCTGTTATTGTATAATTTCCCAGCATTCCCACAGTGTCACCTCTCCAGTCAGCAGCTCAGTGATCTTGTTGGTGAGTTCTAGGATCTTCTGCTCATGTATCGGTAAGTGAGGAGGAGCCTCCGTGATGGGGCTCTGGCTCCTGCTCCACCCTCCTGACTCATGAAAAGGGCTGTTGGGAGTCGTACCATCACCCGATGTCTTCTTCACTATTATGTAATCCTGTGTATAGAGAGAGATATGTAGAGGACTGAAGCCAGTATTCCTCGGTCAATAAAAGCTGGGAGATTGTGATCCCGTTGTATAGAGCAACATGTCAAAAGTTTTAATTAGTTGGGTGGCCTATACGCCATTACAAAAGGACATGCAGCAGGAGAGCTCCAATCTGGTACCAGTACAATCCGATGCTATCAGGCCTCCTGTTGCATTCTACAGCCTCTACAGTCCTCCCCTACGGCGAGAGGCTCAAAAGCATGGGCTTTGTGGCCCAATAGGCCACCATAAAGGCTTCCAGCCTACCACGGCCTAGTGCAACCAGTGAACTCGCAAGCTAAATTTTCAGAGACACTTGCAGCAGCTGACCGGAGCTCCTGGAGTTGAGAATGTTACACTGCAGTGGTGAGAACAGTGCTAGGAAAGAACTGAACTGGATGGAGCAGGCAGTCAAATATGAGTGAGCTTCATGTCCACAACCTTACAGCAACGTGAAAACAGACAGATCCACAGTGCACAGAAGACCCCACAAGGCGATACCAAAGAGGGACATGCCAAGGAAGCGGCAGATGAAGTCGGGACTAAAAAAGCTGACTGACTTCTTTACTGTGAAAGAGCAGGAGGACAACGAACTGGCCACAGGACATTCCATGCCGTACAAGGAGATGCCAGGAGTGGCGGCGCAGGGTGACCCCTTGCTATATAAACATTATAAACTGGCTTGCTCCAATAAGCTGCTTCCCCCAGCATAAGGTCAAAGGCAGGGAGGCCACTATTTTACAATGTTAGACCCAGTAAAACTCTTTAACAAGTCCAGAGCAGCCACAACATGAAAAGCACAGGGGCTCAGTAGAGGTCCCAGTCACATCAAATAGAGAGAAGACAGGACAGGAACCCAGGGAAGAGGAAACAGACACACTTATAGAGATCCCCTACTCTGATTAGGCAGCGTCTGAAAATTTCATTAGGCATCTGATACTAGCCTTTAGAGGATCCCTAAAAAAGGACATAGCCTCCATAAACATAATACTAATCTCCTCAATTGATGCCCTGGAGGCAGAATGGAGCATTTGGAGAACAAGATGAGTGAACTGTCCAATTCACATAATGAATAGGTAGATGCATATTATAATGTAGTTGAAGAACTTGAAAACATCAAAGCAAAACTAGCAGACCTGGAAGTCAGGAATAGACGTAACATAAAAATAAGAGGAGCAGCAGAGACAGTCTCATCAGCAGAGCTACCAGGGGATCTGAGAAGTCTAATGAAAAAGCTGCAGCCAGAATCCAAACAGGAGGAATTAATTAACTAATACATAGGCTTCCACATCCAAAATCAGTCTACGAAAACCTGCCTAGGGATATTATAGCACGCATATATTTTCTTTCACGTTAAGGAGAATATGATGCAAGCTGCAAGGAAACTTAAGAATCTACTACATCCGTACGAAAGAATCCAACTATTCGCAGACGTCTCCCAAGCTACAATGCTCGCCAGAAAAACATTTACGCCCATTACTTCCACACTAAGGGAAAACAACATCCCATACAAATAGGGATTACCAACAAAACTTATAATAGTTAAGGAGGGAACCCCGTGTATAATTATCAAGCCAGAAGAAGGCCAAAAAATATCAAAATGGGATATACATATTCCCTCTAGGAACAAAGCCTCTCGCCTACATCAAGATTGGTCCAAAGTACCCCCTTCCAGAAAAGGGAGGATTCACCCTGGTAGAAGGCACCAGCCTGCAACCTAAACCAATACAGCTGCAAACATGAAGGCAACCTAGGAGGTCTCCATTCTAACACGGATGGACCTTTTAACCCCAAAATAATACCTTCACAAAGTTGAATACACATCTACCCGCTAACAAAATAATTTCCCAAGTGAACCGTTATCAATGACTCACAGGATTCAAGTCTATTTCTTCCATTTCCAGTTACTCAGAACACAATGTTAATTCCCACCATCTCTCAGCAAAAAAGATCAATACTCAGCATTTAGGTAGAAAATCTTGGAAGACCCTGAGATGGTCCAGCAGGCTGTAATAAGAGAAAGGGGAATTCATTCCAGTTCCCAGCATGGAAAATAACGGTCAACGTGAGTATAAAAATCACTTCTACCAATGCAAAGGGATTAAATTCACCATGCAAGGGATCGGCTATTTGGAGGGAAGTGGTAAAGTCAAAAATGGATATCTTATGCATACAGGATTCACACTTATTGAATAAAGAAGGCCCAAAGTTCTCCCACCCCAAATTCCCGGCGATCTAAGTAGCCGACGCCAAAAAGAAATGAGCACGACTAGTCATCACATTAAAGATACCATACATTTCCAACTGTTCAAGCTCAAAGAGGATAGAGGTGGAAGATTCTTGATGATAGTATGGAAAATAAACAACTCTACACTGATGATTTCTAACATATACCAAACTCAGTGCACTGAGCAGGGGCTTGGACCAAATGACCCTGGAGGTCCCTTTTAACACTACCATTCTATGAACTAAAGTCCCTAAATTTACCCATTAATTTCTAAGAAACGTTGAAGATTATTTAAGAGTCTAAAAAAGAAAAAGCACAAGGCCCAGACGGTTATTCTAATGAATACTACCAAGTCTTTGGCCGTCAACTAACTGAAAACTTTAATAGGGCAGTGAAAGAGCGTGTCTTTCCCCCTGAGAAGCTCCAGGCCACTATTGTGGCACTTCCCAAGCCAAGGAAAAGTATAAGCTCCCCAGCAAATTTCAGGCCCATCTCACTTGTAAATAGTGATCTGAAATTAAATTCCAAAATAAAAGCCTTGTTTACACAGGCTACAGAATCATCGCTATGTTTTTTAGCCTGAAAGAACCCATTGGAAATGATGGGCTTCACATACATGCGTTTTGTAGCGATGATTTTGTAGCGAGATTTTATAGCTCGTGTGAACGAGGCCTAAAGCCCAACGCCTATTAAAAATACTACCATCCCTAGTACATAGCAACCGAGCAGGATTTGTAAAAGGAATACAGACTTTAGATGCCTCCAGAAGAACCCTGTATCTAGTGCGCAAAATGCCTGCGAATGCCATCTCTGATACTTCTGATGAGCAGAAAGGGTTCGACAGGATACTCTGCATTCCCTGTCCTACACAAATTTGGGTTCAAAGGAGCCATCATAAAAGCAATCAAAGCCCTATACTCAGAACCCTCATCAACGGTGTCCTATCAAACACTTTTGAGATAACAAACGGAACAAGACAAGGGTGCCACCTTTCCCCACTGTTCTTAATCTTTACAATGAAGCCCTACACAGAAGCAATTAGGGGAAATACCAACATTAGAGCTATCCCAATGTCAGACAACATAAAATTGGACTATTTGCGGATGACATAATACTATCAATAACTCATCCACTTGGTTCACTTTATGAAATTTCAAAAACAATAAAAAGCTTTAGCAATATATCTTGCTATAAAATAAACACAACAAAAACCCAAATAATAGCCACAAATGTATCTTGGAGTTTGAGAAACCATATTGCAAAACAATTCCCTTATTCATGGGAACAGCCAGTGGTCCCATACCTCGATTGAAATTCCCACTAGAGGAAATTCCAACCAAAAATTTCAGCAGTCTATACGAAACAATCCAAAAAGACTCCTTCGCCAGGACAGAGCCTTCCTCGTTGGGAAGGATTGTCTTGGATAGAACGTTAATCTTTCCAAAAATACTGTATAGTTTCCTCTCCCTCCCACTCCAGTGCTGTCAGAAAACTATAAAAGATTTGCAAAGACAAACAATATCCTTCATTTGGGAGAACAAAAGGCCGGCTCAAGACAGAGAGGGGGTCTGGGAATTCCAAAGCTACAGGCCTCCAGACAAGCAAATCTAATAAAACAGATGAGACTGTGGTTGATTAGAAGGAGTATAATACGAATGGTAGACTATGTTTCTATTTAGTTCTAAGTGAAAGGTACATTTGGATATGGAGCTTATAATTAAAAAGGACATAGATGAACAATCCCTACCTTCACAATGGTCTAAGAGCCTTTCCCATTTTGATTTATATGAGGATATATCATCTGGATTAGAATTTAGTAGCGTTTTATAGCAAAAAGATATTCCGCCTTTACATATCACGATAGATGTAAATCAATTTTGGAGTTGAGAGATAGTTTGCAGGGTGAAATTTGAAGAGGAGCCAATACATGTCTTACTTGCAGAGACTTGTAGAAGTCTTGTTTGATTAGAAAATCTTTTTAGATAAAGTTAAGAAATCCATCATACTATTTTCTGACCAGAAGTCAAAAGTTTTGATATACTATTGGCTTTCCACATATCCAAATTTAGAAATGGGATGTGCATCTCCAAAATTGCCACAATGTAATGCAATGTAAGTAATTGCAGAGAAACAGGTTACTTTTCTTAATCTGATTGCTCCACATACCTATAATAGTCTTTATAGTGGGGTGATAGAAGGATAACTCAAACATCCATATTTTACTACCAGTAGGCCGAATAATATTGCAGCTTTAACTCCTGATTTAGATTTATTCCAGATGAACTGCATAATTATTGTTTGAACTTGTTGTAAATAAAATATTGGGAGATTATTGGGATATTTCTAAATAGAGAATTTTTGGGATAAACAACATTTTGATTGTCGTGATTCTACCAAACTATGAAGGACCCTGAACATTTAGCTTGGAAAGATCTTGTCTGTGATTTTTTAGTATTGGCAGATAGTTGGCTTCATAAAGATCACTCAATGGATATGTGATGTCCATTCCCAAATAAGGAAGTGTTTTGCTACCCACCTGAAAGCGAAGTGATCCCGCAGGTGGAACTCTATTGCATTTGGTACACCCATGTTTTGTATCAAAGATTTGGAATTGTTGACCCTATAATAGGAAGGGTCACTAAAAGCGGAGATAATATTGGAGACCTCCGGAAGTGTAGTTTCCAGGGAGTAGCAGATCAAAATAATGTCATCTGCAAACAGGTTTGTATGATGCTCCTGCAAGTTTACCTGAACCCCCTTAAAGTTTGTGGAAATACTTATTTTTTAAGCCATAGGCTCCACACTTATAGCAAAAATTAAAAGGAGAAAGTGGACATGCTTGTTGCAGGAAGAGGAAATGATTGAGAAAGAAAACCAGGTGCAAAGACCTTGGCTGATAGAGAGGAGTAAAGGGCCAAAATAGCTATGAGTATAGGGCCTTTAAACCCACATTTACACAGAACCGATCTTAGGTGTCCCCAGTGCACTTGGTCAAATCCAACACTCTGACACATAAGGGATTACGTTGACTAGTTTTCCTGTAGCGTTTCCCATCCGTATATTTTTTTACGGAGCCAACCTGGTCATTTTTTAACTAAATAAAGTAGGAAGTCAATTATTCTATTTGTAATAATTTTGGAGTAGATCTTTAACCCCTTAAGGACCAAGCTGTTTTGTACCTTAAGGACCAGACACATTTTAGGGATTTTACTAGAGATGAGCGAGCACCAAAATGCTCGGGTGCTCGTTACTCGGGACGAAATTATCACGATGCTCGAGGGTTCGTTTCGAGTAACGAACCCCATTGAAGTCAATGGGCGACCCAAGCATTTTTGTATATCGCCGATGCTCGCTAAGGTTTTCATTTGTGAAAATCTGGGCAATTCAAGAAAGTGATGGGAACGACACAGCAACGGATAGGGCAGGCGAGGGGCTACATGTTGGGCTGCATCTCAAGTTCCCAGGTCCCACTATTAAGCCACAATACCGGCAAGAGTGGGCCCCCCCCCCTCCCAACAACTTTTACTTCTGAAAAGCCCTCATTAGCAATGCATACCTTAGCTAAGCACCACACTACCTCCAACAAAGCACAATCACTGCCTGCATGACACTCCGCTGCCACTTCTCCTGGGTTACATGCTGACCAACCCCCCCCTGCACGACCCAGTGTCCACAGCGCACACCAAACTGTCCCTGCGCAGCCTTCAGCTGCCCTCATGCCATGCCACACTCATGTCTATTTATAAGTGCGTCTGCCATGAGGAGGAACCGCAGGCACACACTGCAGAGGGTTGGCACGGCTAGGCAGCGACCCTCTTTAAAAGGGGCGGGGCGATAGCCCACAATGCTGTACAGAAGCAATGAGAAATATAATCCTGTGCCACCGCCATCAGGAGCTGCACACGTGGGCATAGCAATGGGGAACCTATGTGCCACACACTATTCATTCTGTCAAGGTGTCTGCATGCCCCAGTCAGACCGCGGTTTTTTATAAATAGTCCCAGGCAGGTACAACTCCGCAATGGGAATTCCGTGTGCACCCACAGCATGGGTGGCTCCCTGGAACCCACCGGCGGTACATAAATATATCCCATTGCATTGCCCATCACAGCTGAGGTAATGTGATGTTTAATGCAGGTGGGCTTCGGCCCACACTGCATGCCCCAGTCAGACTGGGGTTCTTTAGAAGTGGACAGATGTAGTTACAACTCCGTGTGGACCCACAGCATGGGTGGGTGCCAGGAACCCACCGGCGGTACATAAATATATCCCATTGCATTGCCTATCACAGCTGAGGTAATGTGATGTTTAATGCAGGTGGGCTTCGGCCCACACTGCATGCCCCAGTCTGACTGGGGTTCTTTAGAAGTGGACAGATGTAGTTACAACTCCGTGTGGACCCACAGCATGGGTGGGTGCCAGGAAGCCACCGGCGGTACATAAATATATCCCATTGCATTGCCCATCACAGCTGAGGTAATGTGATGTTTAATGCAGGTGGGCTTCGGCCCACACTGCATGCCCCAGTCAGACTGGGGTTCTTTAGAAGTGGACAGATGTAGTTACAACTCCGTGTGGACCGACAGCATGGGTGGCTCCCTGGAACCCACCGGCGGTACATAAATATATCCCATTGCATTGCCCATCACAGCTGAGGTAATGTGATGTTTAATGCAGGTGGGCTTCGGCCCACACTGCATGCCCCAGTCTGACTGGGGTTCTTTAGAAGTGGACAGATGTAGTTACAACTCCGTGTGGACCCACAGCATGGGTGGCTCCCTGGAACCCACCGGCGGTACATAAATATATCCCATTGCAGTACCCATCACAGCTGAGGTAACGTCAGCTGTAATGCAGGTGGGCAAAAAATTAATTGGATTACACTGTAGGCGAGGGCCCAAAAAAATTGGTGTACCAACAGTACTAATGTACCTCACAAAAATTGCCCATGCCCAACCAAGAGGGCAGGTTAAACCCATTAATCGCTTTGGTTAATGTGGCTTAATTGGTAACTAGGCCTGGAGGCAGCCCAGTTAAAATAAAAATTGGTTCAGGTGCAAGTTTCAACGCTTTAATGAGCATTGAAACGTATAAAAATTGTTTACAAAAATTATATGACTGAGCCTTGTGGGCATAAGAAAAATTGCCCGTTCGGCGTGATTTCGTGAGGTTTCAGGAGGAGGAGCAGGAGGAGGAGGATGAATATTATACACAGATTGATGAAGCAAAAATGTCCCCGTTTTTGATGGTGATAGAGAACGATGCTTCCATCCGCGGGTGCAGCCTACGTATTGCTTAGGTATCGCTGCTGTCCGCTGGTGGAGAAGAGAAGTCTGGGGAAATCCAGGCTTTGTTCATCTTGATGAGTGTAAGCCTGTCGGCACTGTCGGTTGACAGGCGGGTATGCTTATTAGTGATGATTCCCCCAGCCGCACTAAACACCCTCTCTGACAAGACACTAGCCGCAGGACAAGTAAGCACCTCCAGGGCATACAGCGCGAGTTCAGGCCACGTGTCCAGCTTCGACACCCAGTAGTTGTAGGGGGCAGAGGCGTCACGGAGGACGGTCGTGCGATCGGCTATGTACTCCCTCACCATCCTTTTACAGTGCTCCCGCCAACTCAGCCTTGACTGGGGAGCGGTGACACAGTCTTGCTGGGGAGCCAGAAAGCTGTCAAAGGCCTTAGAGAGTGTTCCCCTGCCTGTGCTGTACATGCTGCCTGATCTCCGCGCCTCCCCTGCCACCTGGCCCTCGGAACTGCGCCTTCTGCCACTAGCGCTGTCGGATGGGAATTTTACCATCAACTTGTCTGCCAGGGTCCTGTGGTATAGCATCACTCTCGAACCCCTTTCCTCTTCGGGTATCAGAGTGGAAAAGTTCTTCTTATACCGTGGGTCGAGCAATGTGTACACCCCGTAATCCGTAGTGGCCAGAATGCGTGTAACGCGAGGGTCACGAGAAAGGCATCCTAACATGAAGTCCGTCATGTGTGCCAGAGTACCTGTACGCAACACATGGCTGTCCTCAGTAGGAAGATCACTTTCAGGATCCTCCTCCTCCTCCTCAGGCCCTACACGCTGCAAGGATGACAGGCAAGCAGCATGGGTACCCTCAGCATAGGGCCAAGCTGTCTCTTCCCCCTCCTCCTCATCCTCCTCATCCTCCTCCTCCTCCTCCTCAACGCGCTGAGATATAGACAGGAGGGTGCTCTGACTATCCAGCGACATACTGTCTTCCCCGGCTCTGTTTCCGAGCGCAAAGCGTCTGCCTTTATGCTTTGCAGGGAACTTCTCAAGAGGCATAGCAGAGGAATGGTGACGCTAATGATTGCAGCATCGCCGCTCACCATCTGGGTAGACTCCTCAAAGTTTCCAAGGACCTGGCAGATGTCTGCCAACCAGGCCCACTCTTCTGTAAAGAATTGAGGAGGCTGACTCCCACTGCGCCGCCCATGTTGGAGTTGGTATTCCACTATAGCTCTACGCTGCTCATAGAGCCTGGCCAACATGTGGAGCGTAGAGTTCCACCGTGTGGGCACGTCGTACAGCAGTCGGTGCACTGGCAGATGAAACCGATGTTGCAGGGTGCGCAGGGTGGCAGCGTCCGTGTGGTACTTGCGGAAATGTGCGCAGAGCCGGCGCACCTTTCCGAGCAGGTCTGACAAGCGTGGGTAGCTTTTCAGAAACCGCTGAACCACCAAATTAAAGACGTGGGCGAGGCATGGCACGTGCGTGAGGCTGCCGAGCTGCAGAGCCGCCACCAGGTTATGGCCGTTGTCACACACGACCATGCCCAGTTGGAGGCTCAGTGGCGCAAGCCAGCGGTCGGTCTGCTCTGTCAGACCCTGCAGCAGTTCGTGGGCCGAGTGCCTCTTATCTCCTAAGCTGAGTAGTTTCAGCACGGCCTGCTGACGCTTGCCCACCGCTGTGCTGCCACGCCGCGCGACACCGACCGCTGCCGACGTGCTGCTGCTGACACATCTTGATTGCGAGACAGAGGTTGCGGAGGAGGAGGAGGAGGGTGGTTTAGTGGAGGAAGCATACACCGCCGCAGATACCACCACCGAGCTGGGGCCCGCAATTCTGGGGGTGGGTAGGACGTGAGCGGTCCCAGGCTCTGACTCTGTCCCAACCTCCACTAAATTCACCCAATGTGTCGTCAGGGAGATATAGTGGCCCTGCCCGCCTGTGCTTGTCCACGTGTCCGTTGTTAAGTGGACCTTGGCAGTAACCGCGTTGGTGAGGGCGCGTACAATGTTGCGTGAGACGTGGTCGTGCAGGGCTGGGACGGCACATCGGGAAAAGTAGTGGCGACTGGGAACCGAGTAGCGCGGGGCCGCCGCCGCCATCATACTTTTGAAAGCCTCCGTTTCCACAACCCTATACGGCAGCATCTCCAGGCTGATAAATTTGGCTATGTGCACGTTTAACGCTTGAGCGTGCGGGTGCGTGGCGGCGTACTTGCGCTTGCGCTCCAACACTTGCGCTAGCGACGGCTGGACGGTGCGCTGAGAGACATTGGTGGATGGGGCCGAGGACAGCGGAGGTGAGGGTGTGGGTGCAGGCCAGGAGACGGTAGTGCCTGTGTCCTGAGAGGGGGGTTGGATCTCAGTGGCAGGTTGGGGCACAGGGGGAAGAGGCAGCAGTGCAAACCAGAGGCGGTGAACGGCCTTCGTCCCACCTTGTGGGGTGCTTGGCCATCATATGTCTGCGCATGCTGGTGGTGGTGAGGCTGGTGGTGGTGGCTCCCCGGCTGATCTTGGCGCGACACCGGTTGCACACCACTGTTCGTCGGTCGTCTGCACTCTCAGTGAAAAACTGCCAGACCTTTGAGCACCTCGGCCTCTGCAGGGTGGCATGGTGCGAGGGCGTGCTTTGGGAAACAGTTGGTGGATTATTCAGTCTGGCCCTGCCTCTACCCCTGGCCACCGCACTGCCTCTTCCAACCTGCCCTGCTGCTGCCCTTGCCTCCCCCTCTGAAGACCTGTCCTCAGTAGGCGTAGCAAACCAGGTGGGGTCAGTCACCTCATCGTCCTGCTGCTCTTCCTTCGAATCCTCTGTGCGCTCCTCCCTCGGACTTACTGCCCTTACTACTACCTCACTGATAGACAACTGTGTCTCATCGTCATCGTCCTCCTCACCCACTGAAAGGTCTTGAGACAGTTGCCGGAAGTCCCCAGCCTCATCCCCCGGACCCCGGGAACTTTCAAAAGGTTGGGCATCGGTCACGACAAACTCCTCCAGTGGGAGAGGATTCGGAACCATTGCTGCCCATTCTGGGCAGGGGCCCGAGAACAGTTCCTGGGAGTCTGCCTGCTCCTCAGAATGTGTCATTTTTTATGGAGTGAGGAGGCTGGGAGGAAGGAGGAGCAGCAGCCAGAGGATTCAGAGTTGCAGCAGTGGAAGACGCAGAACTCTGGGTGGTCGATAGATTGCTGGATGCACTTTGTGCCATCCATGACAGGACCTGCTCACACTGCTCATTTTCTAATAAAGGTCTACCGCGTGGACCCATTAATTGTGAGATGAATGTGGGGACGCCAGAAGCGTGCCTCTCTCCTAATCCCGCAGTAGTCGGCTGCGATACACCTGGATCAGGAGCTCGGCCTGTGCCCACACCCTGACTTGGGCCTCCGCGTCCTCGGCCGCGTCCTCTAGGCCTACCCCTACCCCTCAGCATGGTGTATTACCAGTAGTGCAGAAACAGAACGCTGTAATTAAATGTGCCGCTTATTGGCCTGTGGTTGGAGGCTGACTTCGCTTACGGAACGCACAGCAGAGCCAGGAAATAATGTTGCGCAAGCCTGCTGTAACACTTAGCTGGCTTCGTATGAATTTGGACAACTACCCTCACCAGAGACCCAGTACACTGAGGGCGGTCACAGGCAGCCCAAATAGAATTTTTTTCACAAAAGTTTGCGGAAAGGCCCACTGCCTATATTCACGAAATATGTCTTCTGTCCCTGCCTCAGCAGCACTACTGTCCCTGGAGTATGTCAAATAACTGCAGAGTGTTGCACTGTGGACTGTAATACAGCGCTGATGTAACAGCCAACACAGAGCCAGGAAATAATTTTGTGCAAGCCTGCTGTAACACTTAGCTGGCTGCGTATGAATTAGGAGGACTACTACACCCAGCAGAGACCCAGAACACTGAGGACAGTCACAGGCAGCCCAAATAGATTTTTTTCCCCAAATGTTTTTGCAAAGGCCCACTGCCTATATTCAATAAATATATCTCTTCTCTCTCTGCGTCACCGCTACTGGCCCTGGAGTATGTCAAATAACTGCAGAGTGTTGCACTGTTGACTGGAATACAGCGGTGATTTAACGGCCAACACAGAGCCAGGAAATAATTTTGCGCAAGCCTGCTGTAACACTTAGCTGGCTGCGTATGAATTTGGAGAACTACTACACCCAGCAGAGACCCAGAACACTGAGGACAGTCACAGGCAGCCCAAATAGATTTTTTTCCCCAAATGTTTTTGCAAAGGCCCACTGCCTATATTCAATAAATATGGCTTCTGTCCTTGCCTCACAATATATGTCTTCTGTCCCTGCCTCACAATATATGTCTTCTGTCCCTGCCTAACCACCACTTCTGGCCCTGGAGTATTACTGCAGGGTGCAATGCTCTGCACGGCCGATATACCAAAAAAAAAAAAAAGTGCAACACTGCAAAAAGCAGCCTCCACAGTACTGCACACGGTTAGATGTGGCCCTAAGAAGGACCGTTGGGGTTCTTGAAGACTAAAATACTCCTAACACTCTCCCTATAGCAGCTCCGGCACCAACAGCACTTTCCCTCCTCTATGTCAGAATGCATCTGTGGCGAGCCGCGGGAGGGGCCGATTTTTATACTCGGGTGACACCTGATCTCGCCAGCCACTCACTGCAGGGGGGTGGTATAGGGCTTGAACGTCGCAGGGGGAAGTTGTAATGCCTTCTCTGTCTTTCTATTGGCCAGAAAAGCGCGCTAACGTCTCAGAGATGAAATTGAAAGTAACTCGAACATCGCGTGGTGCTCGTTACGAGTAACGAGCATCCCGAACACCCTAATATTCGATCGAGCATCAAGCTCGGACGAGTACGTTCGCTCATCTCTAGATTTTACCCATGTGGCGGCCAAACAATGTTATTGTAACAATGGAAGCTTTATTGTCATCCTAAAGAAGCAACTTATCTACTATCTTGTTTCCCCGAAAATAAGACACTTTCATATTATTTTTTGCCCCCAAAAGGGCACAGTGTCTTATTTTCAGGGGGGGGGGGGGCTTTTACTTACTTGGTCCGCAGCATCCCGATGATCCACTGAATGGCTGTGATTAGCTCATCAAGCGTCGGCTGTGATTGGCAGATGGTGCTGAGATTAGCCAATCACAGAGCTCACTCTGCTGGAGGCAGGGTATTCAAAGCCCCGTCATAAGCAGAAGCTGAGCAGGCAGACGGGGAAGACTCAGCTGTTTGCCGCAGTGCCGCCGGAGACTATCGGGACGCCGCGGACCAGGTGAGTAATGATTTTATTTATTTTTGGGGCACCTAAGATAGGTCCTATTTTGTGGGAGGCCTTATATTTCAAGCCTCCCCGAAAACCCGATAGGTCTTACTATCGGGGTAGGACCTATTTTAGGGGAAACACGGTATTATGAAGTCAATTCTTCAGCGGGTTTGATGTGGATTAGAGAAAAATGCATTATCTCTTTCTGAAGCATGTGTAGTTTTCCAGGTGTCAAAAAAATCCTCCCTACAAAGGATATTATATTTATCAGGGTTTTGTCCTTGGTTGTGTGGTGTGTTTTGCCTAAATAAAGATAAAAAAAACTTTGTTAAAGTCACCGCTGTTACCCCAGAACCAATTTTCCCTCTGTTTAAGATTTTAAGCACACTTCAAAAATCTGCAGTTTTTTTATTTGGGGCGTATATGGAGAGCATACTACATTTTTTGTTATTTATGATGCAGTTCAAGAGGATGTATCTATTTTGGTTGTCATAAATGGTTTTGGCCTGTTGAAAACTATAGTGTTTTATCAGAATGCCACGTTTTTTGGTAATACACGGTTTTTTGGGTGCAATAAATATGGGGAAAGTTTTTGTGTTTTATTCTATGGGTTTCAGTAGCTAAGAGGTGAGTTTCTTGAATACACAAGACATCGCAATTTATTGATTTGCTTTCACGCCAAAGGATGGATATTTTGAAAGGGCTATTCAACCCTTTAACGTTGAGGGAAGAGACTTTAAATACCATATCAAAAAAGTAATATCCCTGAGTAGTAAAGTAGCTGTCGGGTCATATAATACTTATACGGAGAAAATATTAGGCGTGCGATCTGGGTAGTCTGTGAATGAATAGTGTGTGGACACAATACATGTTGCCCAGTGCTGATCCCCTGACCCCAAGCAGGAGGAGGAGGTGGCATAACAAGGCCAAAAAACCATGACCGAGGTAGGACCTGCAATAGTCTGTGTGGGAAGTATGTGAGCGGGCCCAGGGTCAGGCTCGGTCCCAGCCTCCACCTTCTGTGACGCAAAGTGCCGCGAGTTACATGGGAAATCCATGTGTCCACACACTATTCATTCTGTGTAGGTGTCAGATAGCTGAACAACGCAATGGGAAAGCCATCTGCACTCTGCCCCCTACCCAAGTCAGTCAGTGTATTTGTGCCAGACAGGTAAAACACCGCCATGGGAAGTCTTTGTGCACCCACAGCATAGGCGAGCCCCTGGAAAACAAGGAAAGTATTAAACATGAAGCAATTACAGTGCCCAAACATGGCAGACTTTCACTCCGCCGAGGACCTCGGCCTCTGCAAACACCCTCAGCAATCGTTGGTATAAAGCCGACTCTGATGCTAGTGCAGCTGTGAACGTCTCATTAAATTAGTTGCCGTTCCTTTCATCTCTCCAAAGACTGGATGAACCAGGAAGAAGTTCCACAGACCAAACCTGGCGCAGTTGCATTTCCCCCAGGACTTCGGCCTCAGTAATCGTGGGCATAAAGCGGACTCGGATGCTAGTGCAGCTGTGAATGTCTCACTAATGCAGTAACGCTCCTTTTGTTTGGCCCAAACCAGTGTCTCAGATAACTGTGGTAACATGAGAGAAAATACATGTTGCCAAGTGCTGATCCCCATAACTGTCGCAATATAGTCATGATGAAGGCTTAGTAACAAAGTTGTAGACAAAAACAATATAACCAATATGCGTAGAATTAGGTGTTCCAAATGAACTAGCTGAGAACATTTGTTCCTCAGGCAAAGGGAAGGCAAGAGAAAATTGTGTATCATGTAAAAAGGAAATCTAGATTGTAAGAGGATTTGTCCTTCTGGTTGACATAGCGGAATGAGATTTAGCTATAACGATAACATATCAGGACATTACCAATTGTACAAAATGGAATAAAGTTCAGCAATCATGGTGGTGATTTTGGAGAGCTTGTGCTTCTCCATGGTGGGGAAAGGGGAGGCATCTTGCAGTTGGTTTACTGGAGAGTTCTTAGTTTTTGAGTTTAAGCCAGGAAACCATTCTTCGAGAATGGACTCAGCTGCAGATGGAGAGGCAAGCACGTGTATTGTACCATTTTTCCGTATAATGAGTTTTACCGGAAAGCTCCACCTTTAGGGTATTCCTTTTGCAGGTAGAATTTTTGTATGAGGGACAAAGTCCTTTCTGCGTTTGAGTGTTGTTGCCGAGAGGTCAGCGAACATATTGATTGGAGAGAATCTGCTTGGAATATTTGTGGTTGTAGATGCCGATTGGAGAATTTGTTCTTTGATATGGCAGAAGTGAATTCTTGCTAGGTATCACTTGGTGTAGATTGTGGTAGATGGGATGGATGTTGGAATTCTGCAGATTTGATCAATGCTTAACTCATGGCGATCTGCTGAAGGGTTTTTACCCGCTATGTTTTTTTAATGCTGCGATATCACTACGTTTTTTTTCAATGGGACTTTCTAATGTTAAAATCGCAAGTTTGTGCTTCTGGGATGTAATTTTAACATTAGAAAAACGTTTGTGCTTCTGTGATGCGATTTTAACCATTGAAAAAAATGCAGCGGATTTTGCAGCGTTAAACAAAACCACCAAAAAACGCTAGTGGGTAAAAGACGTTAGGAAGCAAAATGGATATATAATCTACAATATATTCTTTTAGTTGAGCTGGTAATATTGATTCAGGATTACCGTGGAATTTTATATTATTACCGCAGGAACAGTCTTCAAGATCAGCTAGCGATCCTGCTTCATCTAACTCATCTTGGACATCCACCAATGAGTTATGAGCTTGGGTAAATTTCTCCATTTTTGATTCTAGGTAGGCTGTTCCATTTCCTATATCTTGCATCTCTTTTGTAAGGGTACTACCGTAGTAGTAGTTTGGAAATCTTTTTGAATGGATTGTCTAAGTTCCTCTAGAAGAGATCGCATTGTTTGTTCAGTAATTAAGTTGTTTTGAGGTTTTGCAGAAGGGACTTTAGAGTTATTGGTAAATGAAAAGTTTGGAATAGAGTGTTCCTGAAAGGTCTCACATGGGGTGCCCCTGTCAGATGATACAATCAGGAGATTGCTGGTGTTAGGCACAAGGAGGAAATCTTTCAGCTTTTCATGTTCGTGTTTGGTAGTGATTGTTTAAGCAGTTTGTTCTGCAATTGATTTAGGGGGAGTTGCATTACTTTGAGTAGATCCCATTGCGGGGTAAAAAGTGGTTAGTTTCATAGGTTCAGATTTGTTAGAATTGCCCTTTGGCACGGTTGGATGCATAGAATGATAAGAGTAGATCAAGCCAAAAATGTACTTTACAGAGCTGGATTGATGCAGTGACTGCTTGAGAAGTGTAGGTGGCACTGTCTATATGGTGGGCAGAGTTTTATATCCACACTTATATCATGTCAATGTTGATAGCGCACAGGTCTCCCCAGTCTGAGCACTTTGTATTACAATTGAATAGTCAGCACCAGTTTCGGCTGGTATGCCTTTCTTAAGCTCATAACTCTTGAGCTTGAGAAAGGCATACCAGCCGAAACGCATTGCTCAGTGTTTCAATAAAAGCTTTGATGTTTACGGACATCTAGAAGATTGATTCTTATCAGTCTGATCCACACGAGCGGGGAAGACTTTTTTCTTATTGTATAACCCCTCTCCAGAGAGGCACGCTCCAGTCCATCTTATGTAGTGAAAACAAAGACTGTCCTTTTGTCCAAGCTCTCTATTTAGTTATTAAGCACCCAACCCGAATGTCCAACATGATCCCTGTGTTTCTTTATGCGGGGTGTTAGAAATACCTATTGACCTCTTCTCAGAGCAGCAAATTCTGATCTATCTCTCTTAAGGAATTCAGTGTCACAAGCATCGGCGTAAATATAGGGCCGGCACGGTGTGTGGTTGCACCTGGGCCCAGGAGGCCTAGAGGGCCCATATAGTCTCTCTTCCCCATAATGCAAATCATTAGTGAAGCTTTATAGTTGGGGCCCCAGTTCTAGATTTTGCAACGGGGCGCAGCAGCTTCAAGTTACACCTCGGGTCACAAGTGAGCTCTTAGCCTCAGCGCTGGATATAAATCTTATGGAGACTTGTGCAGGGAGACAAGCGCCCCTCCACTCTCCATAAGCAGCCTGCAGTTGGCGCTGTGTTGTGAATGAAGCTTCTAACAACAGCTCCTGGTAAGTTCTCTTTGTAGCCCCATGCAGGGGGTTAAGATAATCTCTCACCTCCTCTCCAGAGAGACCACGTCCGGTCCGTGCTGAGGATACTGCCTTCTGTGGCTTCTTTGCCCTCCTTAGGCTCCACTTAGAAAGCGATCTTCCGCACTTAATTCATCACCTCTGCCCTCCTAATCAACATCAGAGCCGCTCCCCAGGTGCTGCTTACATTTCATATACAGGCTTTTGCCCGATATTTTGCTTTGTGCTGCTTTTTTATTAGTTAGAATTCTCCTTTTATTCTGTGAGACATCGCTTCTTCTCCAGAATTGTTATGTTTCCAGTAGACTTCTTTCTGCTCCCAAAAATTCACCAGGTTTCAATAAAATTGGCAACATGGTCAGACCATGCCCCAATCTATCTACCCCTTAAATTATCCCAAAACATGAAAATCCCTAGAATATGAAGAAATAATACCCATTTAATGAAAATCACCAAATATCAAGAAACTATATGCAAAGCAATTGAAGAGGATTTACATTTCAATAAACCCATTTGTCCTTTGGAACACCACAAAACAGTGATAAGAGGGACCATGATCCAGCTAGGGTCACAGCACAAAAAGGAAAGAAACTAAATATTAAAAGACGTGATAACACTACAAAAAATAAATTCAGCAAGCTGATGGTGATAGGGTTAAACAAAAAAGAATCAAAGAAAAAATACCTCATCTGATAAACTAAATCACACAATTCACAACTCTATGGACATAGCTGATTAGCCCATTAGTAGAAACGGTCAGTTTCTGACGAATTTTGAGTGATCATCTTTGCGTGTAAATGGACCGTTAGTCTAAAATTTCTCTACAAGATCTTTAAATAAGAAATGGCGGAGGAGGAAGGGAGTTTCAAGAAAGCTCACATCATCAACTAGGAGAGAGATCTAAGGGCCTCATATTCTGTGGAGAAGTAGTCCTGCACGTTTATGTGGGCCCACAGGTCTACACTATGTGTAAGCCTAATAGAAGTCCACTTCAAGGTAACTACCTTGCCCTGCAAGATCGTCTCTAACACTCGTCGGTAGTATTTGGGAAGAGGGGAGCTATGTGGGGGATCAAGATGCCCTACTGCATATATTTTGGAGCTGTGGGAAACTGCGTTCCGTGTGGCAGGAGGTCTTTAAATTAATAAACTAAATGGTAGGAGTGGAGATCTCTCCTTGCCCCGAGCTAGCCATTCTCATTGGTATAGAGAAGACCCCCACTGAGTTTAGAAGGATGGTTACCCACATCCTGCTGACAGTCAAACTCCTAATAGCTAGAGGTTGGAAACTAGGAGACCCCCTGCCCCATTCAAATATTATCGGACACAATCTCGCTGCATAGATCATACAAAAAATGTTAGTAATAAAAATTAATTAGCTACTCGTGAAGACTCATGGAGAGGATGGAATGCCCTATTTCTACAATAGACCTAAAATTGCCAGGGGGGGCAAATCTCTAAACAAATTGAATGTGAAAAAATTCAAATATCAAACTAAACCCACAAAAGAGAAGAACAACCTGAACTGTTACAAATAAATGAGTAATGGAGGAAATTGAGTTGATGATCTTTTTTCCCTTTCCCCAACAAAACCCCTGCCCCTTCCCCCATAAATTATTCCCATGCTCTTCCTCTCCCCATCCATGACATTAATCTCGTCTAAAAGAAATAATAAGACAAATACGAGATCATTTGTTTGACAACTTACAAGAATATGCTAATGATGCCTCTTCTTTTCTTTTGAAACATGTAATTTTGTACTTGTACATTTCACCAAAATAATTTAGTGATAAAAAAAAATGTTTAATCAGATGCTGAGACCCCCACTGATTGCTGAAATCAAGAGGCTGCAGCAAGCGCTGTGCCCCTTCGGCTGTCATCTTGCCTATTGGCTCCGCTTGGGAGCTGAAGACAAACAATAGAATTCCACTGACATCTATGCGCCCGTTTGTAACTCCTGAGCAAAAATGACAGCCGAAGGGGCAGAGTACTCAGCCGAGCGCTGCAGCCCCTTCATTCCAACAACCAGAGGGGGGCTGAGATAATGTAAGGACAGACTAGATGGACCTTGTGCTCCTTTTGCCGTTAGTCTTCTATGTTTCTATATAGATCACAAACTTATGGCAAAAGTCCAAGTCTCCAGGCCGACCTCCGGCCATGTGATCCTGCTGGTTCCTGGTTGCCCTTTCCTCCTCCTTACAAGGAGCCTACTTACCATTCTCATTCCTCCTATAACATTACTATTAGCTCATTGGTTCCCACCATACAGAACTGACCATATTGGTGGCCGATTTGCAAATTCTGTGTTGTCCAGTTTCCTTGGTTGCTTTCACTCTCTGCCATCATACAACTAAAGCCAGTACTGCAGTACGTGAAGCAGCGGAGCGGCCGGCAATATACAGTATGAATACCCTGTCGGACGTCTTCCGACATCGGAGCTATACAGGCTTCAATCAGGATGTTGGAAATGACAGTTGATTGGAAAGGGTTAATGTATTTTAACTTAACTTTGTTTAGCTTGTTAAATAATGCAATAAGGATAGGGCTACATGGCGACTACAGCCGAGATACATGGCACTTGGCCGAACACTGAAATATTGCTCTACGACATTATAAACTAAGGGAGGTGAATCTGGTCCCAGTGCGGCTTACAAGCTGATGTGACCGAACAAATGTAAGAAATCCAGTAGGGTTGGATTTCTTGGGATCATCGTTCATGGAAACCTTTATTGACCTTTTTTCACTTTTATTAATTTACAAGGTCACAAAGCTATAATGTAGGATTTGGTCATTTTGATCTCTTTCACATCCAAAGTCGCTGCCTAACCCGAGCCGTAAGAACTGAGAAATACAGAAAAGGTTACCTCTCCGGTCAGCAGGTGGATGATTTTCAAGGTGAAGCTTAATAACCGCTTGGTAATCTCATTGCTGGTCTTCTCCATCCTCAGTGGGTCATTCATGAGAACCATTTTGGATGAGGACATGAGAGTACTGGAGGAACTGGAGGGTTCTAGTGCTGCCGGCCCTTTATGAGAGAAGGAGAAACTCTAAATCATCTGTGGACATCATCATGTATGATATACAGAACCCCCCCCCCACCCCCACCCCCACCCTTATAGAGCATTCGAAGAAACAGAGTCTTTAGAGCCGTCACCACATTACAGGGGGATTACCAGTTAGATGCTTGGAACAACCTTCCAGCCGATCCAGCTGGGAAATCATCAATAAATGAATTCCTGCCACCTTGTATAAACTGGCGCGAGGTTTGTGCGTTGTGAGATGGACGAATGTAAACCACATTTTTTTGAATGGGGTCATATACATGAGCGATGAGTTCCAGCATCGCAATGCGGGAAAAAAATAGTAGCGTGTCCGATCTTTGTGTGTTCCCTCGGAACGCCTCGCCTATTGATTTTAACGGGGCAGGAAAACCCAACCTGTGATGTGCAGTTTCCCATTGAAAACACTTGGCGATCCTCCGATGGGGCTAAAAGCAACACAAACACCTCACATCCGCGGGGACATCGCACGTTGGTGATTGCGATATATGCACCCGAGTTTCCCACCCCGATATCGCAGTTGCCATGTGAAATTATCCTGAGGAGGAACAACCCCCTGACAAGCCCTTATTACACCTGCAGGAAGGGGTCTGCGCACCCCAAGCCCTTCTTACACCTGCAGGAAAAGGTTTGCGCACCCCGAGCCCCTCTTACATCTGCAGGAAGGGGTCTGCGCACCCCGAGCCCTTATTACACCTGCAGGAAGGTGTTTGCGCACCTCGAGCCCTTATTACTAGAGATGAACGAGCGTACTCGCTATGGCAAACTACTCGAACGAGTATTGCCTTATGCGAGTACCTGCCCGTTCATCTTAAAAGATTCGGGTGCAAGCGGGGGGAGGGGGGGGGTCTCTCTCCATCACTCTCCTTCCGGCTCCCTCCTGCTCACTTCCGCAACTCACCACTCTTCCCTGCCAGCACCCGAATCTTTTGAGACGAGCGGTCAGGTGCTCGCATAAGGCACTACCACTCGAGAAATTTGCCTTAGCGAGTACGCTCGCTCATCTCTACTTATTACAACTGCTGAAAGGTGTCTGCGCACCCCGAGCACTTATTACACCTGCAGGGAGGTGTCTGCGCACCCAAACACTTATTACACCTGCAGAAAGGTGTCTGCCCATGCCGAGCACTTATTACACCTGCAGGAAGGTGTCTGCCCATGCCGAGCACTTATTACACCTGCAGGAAGGTGTCTGCGCACCCAGAGCACTTATTACACCTGCAGGAATGTGTCTGCGCACCCCGAGCACTTATTACACCTGCAGGAATGTGTCTGCGCACCCCGAGCACTTATTACACCTGCAGGAATGTGTCTGCGCACCCCGAGCACTTATTACACCTGCAGAAAGGTGTCTGCCCATGCCGAGCACTTATTACACCTGCAGGAAGGTGTCTGCGCACCCAGAGCACTTATTACACCTGCAGGAATGTGTCTGCGCACCCCGAGCACTTATTACACCTGCAGGAATGTGTCTGCGCACCCCGAGCACTTATTACACCTGCAGGAATGTGTCTGCGCACGCCGAGCACTTATTACACCTGCAGAAAGGTGTCTGCCCATGCCGAGCACTTATTACACCTGCAGGAAGGTGTCTGCGCACCCAGAGCACTTATTACACCTGCAGGAATGTGTCTACGCACCCAAAGCACTTATTACACCTGCAGGAATGTGTCTACGCACCCAGAGCACTTTTTACACCTGCAGTAAGGTGTCTACCTACCCTGAGCCCTTATTATAGCTGCAGGAAGGTGTCTGTTCACCACAAACCCGTATTACAGCTGCAGGAAGGTGTCTCCGCACCACAAGCCCTTATTACAGCTGCAGGAAGGTGTCTCCGCACCACAAGCCCTTATTACAGCTGCAGGAAGGTGTCTGCGCACCACAAGCCCTTATTACAGCTGCAGGAAGGTGTCTGCGCACCACAAGCCCTTATTACAGCTGCAGGAAGGTGTCTGCGCACCACAAGCCCTTATTACAGCTGCAGGAAGGTGTCTGCGCACCACAAGCCCTTATTACAGCTGCAGGAAGGTGTCTGCGCACCACAAGCTCTTATAACAGCTGCAGGAAGGGGTCTGCGCACAACAAGCCCTTATTACAGCTGCAGGAAGGTGTCTGCGCACCACAAGCCCTTATTACAGCTGCAGGAAGGTGTCTGTGCACCACAAGCTCTTATAACAGCTGCAGGAAGGGGTCTGCGCACAACAAGCCCTTATTACAGCTGCAGGAAGGTGTCTGCGCACCACAAGCCCTTATTACAGCTGCAGGAAGGTGTCTGCGCACCACAAGCCCTTATTACAGCTGCAGGAAGGTGTCTGCGCACCAAGAGCCCTTATTATAGCTGCAGGAAGGTGTCTGCTCCCCACGAGCCCTTATTATAGCCCCCCGCTCCCTCCTGCTCACTCTCGCAACTCACCACTCTCCCCTGCCAGCACCCGAATCTTTTGAGACGAGCGGTCAGGTGCTCGCATAAGGCACTACCCACTCGAGAAGTTTGCCTTAGCGAGTACGCTCGCTCATCTCTACTTATTACAACTGCAGAAAGGTGTCTGCGCACCCCAAGCACTTATTACACCTGCAGGAAGCTGTCTTCGCACCCCGAGCACTTATAACACCTGCAGGAAGGTGTCTGCGCACGCCATGCACTTATTACACCTGCAGGAAGGTGTCTGGGCACCCAGAGCACTTATTACACCTGCAGGAATGTGTCTACGCACCCAGAGCACTTATTACACCTGCAGTAAGGTGTCTACCTACCCCGAGCCCTTATTATAGCTGCAGGAATTTGTCTGCGTACCAGGAGTGCTTATTATAGCTGCAGGAAGGTGTCTGTTCACCACAAACCCTTATTACAGCTGCAGGAAGGTGTCTGTTCACCACAAACCCTTATTACAGCTGCAGGAAGGTGTCTCCGCACCACAAGCCCTTATTACAACTGCAGTAAGGTGTCTGCGCACCCCGAGCACTTATTACAGCTGCAGGAAGGTGTCTGCGCACCACAAGCCCTTATTACAGCTGCAGGAAGGTGTCTGCGCACCACAAGCCCTTATTACAGCTGCAGGAAGGTGTCTGCGCACCACAAGCCCTTATTACAGCTGCAGGAAGGTGTCTGCGCACCACAAGCCCTTATTATACCTGCAGGAAGGTGTCTCCGCACCACAAGACCTTATTATACCTGCAGGAAGGTGTCTGCGCACCACAAGCCCTTATTACAGCTGCAGGAAGGTGTCTGCGCACCACAAGCCCTTATTACAGCTGCAGGGAGGTGTCTGCGCACCACAAGCCCTTATTACATCTGCAGGAAGGTGTCTGCGCACCACAAGCTCTTATAACAGCTGCAGGAAGGTGTCTGCGCACCACAAGCCCTTATTACAGCTGCAGGAAGGTGTCTCCGCACCACAAGACCTTATTACAGCTGCAGGAAGGTGTCTGCGCACCACAAGCCCTTATTATAGCTGCAGGAAGGTGTCTGCGCACCACGAGCCCTTATTATACCTGCAGGAAGGTGTCTCCGCACCACAAGACCTTATTACAGCTGCAGGAAGGTGTCTGCGCACCACAAGCCCGTATTACAGCTGCAGGAAGGTGTCTGCGCACCACAAGCCCGTATTACAGCTGCAGGAAGGTGTCTGCGCACCACAAGCCCTTATTACAGCTGCAGGAAGGCGACTGCGCACCACAAGCCGTTATTACAGCTGCAGGAAGGTGTCTGAGCACCAAGAGCCCTTATTATAGCTGCAGGAAGGTGTCTACACACAACGAGCCCTTATTATAGCTGCAGGAAGGTGTCTGCGCACCACAAGACCTTATTATAGCTGCAGGAAGGTGTCTGCGCACCACAAGACCTTATTATAGCTGCAGGAAGGTGTCTGCGCACCACAAGCCCTTATTATACCTGCAGGAAGGTGTCTGCGCACACCACAAGCCCTTATTATACCTGCAGGAAGGTGTCTGCGCACCACAAGCCCTCATTATACCTGCAGGAAGGGGTCTGCACACCACAAGCTCTTATTATACCTGCAGGAAGGTGTCTGCGCACCACAAGACCTTATTATACCTGCAGGAAGGTGTCTGCGCACCACGAGCCGTTATTATAGCTGGAGGAAGGTGTCTATGCACCACGAGCCCTTATTATAGCTGGAGGAAGGTGTCTGCGAACCACAATCCCTTATTATAACTGCAGGAAGGTGTCTGCGCACCAAGAGCCCTTATTTAGCTACAGGAAGATGTCTGCGCACCACGAGCCCTTATTATAGCTGCAGGAAGGTGTCTGCGCACCACAAGCCCTTATTATACCTGCAGGAATGAGTCTGCGCACCACAAGCCCTTATTATACCTGCAAGAAGGTGTCTGCGCACCACGAGGCCTTATTGTACCTGTAGTGAGGGGTCTGCCACTACAAGCCCTTATTATACCTGCAGGAAGGTGTCTGTGCACCGCAAGCACTTATTATACCTGCAGGGAGGTGTCTGCGCACCACAAGCCTTTATTATACCTGCAGGAAGGTGTCTGCGCACCACAAGCCCTTATTATACCTGCAGGAAGGTGTCTGCGCACCACAAGCCCTTATTATACCTGCAGGAAGGTGTCTGCGCACCACAAGCCCTTATTATACCTGCAGGAAGGGGTCTGGCACCACAAGCCCTCATTATACGCGCAGGAAGGGGTCTGCGCACCACAAGCCCTTATTATACCCGCAGGAAGGTGTCTGCGCACCACCAGTCCTTATTATACCCGCAGGAAGGTGCCTGCGCACCACAAGCCCACAATATACCTGCAGGAAGCGTTCCGCGCACCACAAGCCTTTATTATACCTGCAGGAAGGTGTCTGTGCACCACCAGCCCTTATTACACCTGCAGTAAGAAGTTTGCGCACCACGAGCCCTTATTACACCCCCAGGAAGATGTCTGTACACCCCGAGCCCTTATTGCACCCATAGGACGATGTCTGCGCACTACGAGCCCTTATTACACCCGCAGGAAGGTGTCTGCGCACCACAAGCCCTTATTATACCAGCAGGAAGGGGTCTGCACACTAGAAGCCCTTATTATACGCGCAGGAAGGTGTCTGCGCACCACAAGCCCTTATTATACCTGGAGGAAGGGGTCTGCGCACCACAAGCCCTTATTATACCCACAGAAAGGTGTCTGCGAACCACAATCCCTTATTATAGCTGCAGGAAGGTGTCTGCGCACCAAGAGCCCTTATTTAGCTACAGGAAGATGTCTGCGCACCACGAGCCCTTATTATACCTGCAGGAAGGTGTCTGCGAACCACGACCCCTTATTATACCTGCAGGAAGGTGTCTGCGCACCACAAGCCCTTATTATACCCGCAGAAAGGTGTCTGCCACCACAAGCCCTTATTATACCTGCAGGAAGGTGTCTGCGCACCTAAAGCCTTTATTATACCTGCAGGAAGGTGTCTGCACACCGCAAGCCCTTATTATACCTGCAGGAAGGGGTCTGCAGACCACAAGCCTTTAATATACCTGCAGGGAGGTATCTGCGCACCACAAGCCTTTATTGTACCTGTTCGAAGGGGTCTGCGCAACACGAGCCATTATTATTAGAGATGAGCGAGCACCAAAATGCTCGGGTGCTCGTTACTCGGGACGAAATTACCGCGATGCTCGAGGGTTCGTTTCGAGTAACGAACCCCATTGAAGTCAATGGGCGACCCGAGCATTTTTGTATTTCGCCGATGCTCGCTAAGGTTTTCATGTGTGAAAATCTGGACAATTCAAGAAAGTGATGGGAACGACACAGCAATGGACAGGGCAGGCGAGGGGCTACATGTTGGGCTGCATCTGAAGTTCACAGGTCCCACTATTAAGCCACAATAGCGGCAAGAGTGGCCCCCCCCCCCTCCCAAAAACTTTTACTTCTGAAAAGCCCTCATTAGCAATGCATACCTTAGCTAAGCACCACACTACCTCCAACAAAGCACAATCACTGCCTGCATGACACTCCGCTGCCACTTCTCCTGGCTTACATGCTGCCCAACCGCCCCCCCACAGCGCACACCAAAGTGTCCCTGCGCAGCCTTCAGCTGCCCTCATGCCACGCCACACTCATGTCTATTTAGAAGTGCGTCTGCCATGAGGAGGAACCGCAGGCACACACTGCAGAGGGTTGGCACGGCTAGGCAGCGACCCTCTTTAAAAGGGGCGGGACGATAGCCCACAATGCTGTACAGAAGCAATGAGAAATATAATCCTGTGCCACCGCCATCAGGAGCTGCACACGTGGGCATAGCAATGGGGAACCTATGTGCCACACACTATTCATTCTGTCAAGGTGTCTGCATGCCCCAGTCAGACCGCGGTTTTTAATTCATAGACACAGGCAGGAACAACTCCCTATTGTGAAGTCCCTGTGGACCGACAGCATGGGTGGCTCCCTGGAACCCACCGGCGGTACATAAAAATATCCCATTGCAGTGCCCATCACAGCTGAGGTAGTAATGTCATGTTTAATGCAGGTGGGCTTCGGCCCACACTGCATGCCCCAGTCAGACTGGGGTTCTTTACAAGTGGAAACAGATGCATTTATAATTCCCTGTGGACCCAAAGCATGGGTGGGTGCCAGGAAGCCACCGGCGGTACATAGAAATATCCCATTGCATTGCCCAACACAGCTGAGGTAGTAATGTCGTGCTTAATACAGGTGGGCTTCGGCCCACACTGCATGCCCCAGTCAGACTGGGGTTCTTTACAAGTGGACACATGTAGGTTAAACTCCGTGTGCACCTACAGCATGGGTGGCTCCCTGGAACCCACCGGCGATACACAAAAATATCTCATTGCATTGCCCAACACAGCGGATGTAACATCAGCTGTAATGCAGGTGGGCTAAAAATTCATTTGATTACACTGTAGGCGAGGGCCCACAAAAATTGCTGTATCAACAGTACTAATGTACATCCAAAAAATTGGCCATGGCCAACCAAGAGGGCAGGTGAAACCCATTAATCGCTTTGGTTAATGTGGCTTAAGTGGTAACTAGGCCTGGAGGCAGCCCAGTTTAACGAAAAATTGGTTCAAGTTAAAGTTTCAACGCTTTTAAGAGCATTGAAACATATAAAAATTGTTTAGAAAAATTATATGAGTGAGCCTTGTGGCCCTAAGAAAAATTGCCCGTTCAGCGTGATTACGTGAGGTTTCAGGAGGAGGAGCAGGAGGAGGAGGAGGAATATTAGACACAGATTGATAAAGCAGAAATGTCCCCGTTTTGGATGGTGATAGAGAACGATGCTTCCATCCGCGGGTGCAGCCTACGTATTGCTTAGGTATCGCTGCTGTCCGCTGGTGGAGAAGAGGCCTTGGATAATGTTCCCCTGCCTGCGCTGTACATGCTGCCTGATCTCCGCACCTCCCCTGCTACCTGGCCCTCGGAACTGCGCCTTCTGCCACTAGCGCTGTCGGATGGGAAGTTTACCATCAGTTTGTCCACCAGCGCCCTGTGGTATAGCATCACTCTCGAACTCCTTTCCTCTTCGGGAATGAGAGTGCAAAGGCTCTCCTTATACCGTGGATCGAGCAGTGTGTACACCCAGTAATCCGTAGTGGCCAGAATGCGTGCAACGAGAGGGTCACGCGAAAGGCATCCTAACATGAAGTCAGCCATGTGTGCCAGGGTACCTGTACGCAACACATGGCTGTCTTCACTAGGAAGATCACTTTCAGGATCCTCCTCCTCCTCCTCTTCCTCCTCCTCAGGCCATACGCGCTGAAAGGATGACAGCCCAGCAGCATCTGTACCCTCAGCAGTGGGCTAAGCTGTCTCTTCCCCCTCCTCCTCATGCTCCTCCTCCTCCTCCTCCTCAACGCGCTGAGATATAGACAGGCGGGTGCTCTGACTATCCAGCGACATACTGTCTTCCCCCGGCTCTGTTTCCGAGCGCAAAGCGTCTGCCTTTATGCTTTGCAGGGAACTTCTCAAGATGCATAGCAGAGGAATGGTGACGCTAATGATTGCAGCATCGCCGCTCACCACCTGGGTAGACTCCTCAAATGTTCCAAGGACCTGGCAGATGGCTGCCAACCAGGGCCACTCTTCTGTAAATAATTGAGGAGGCTGACTCCCACTGCGCCGCGCAAGTTGGAGTTGGTATTCCACTATAGCTCTACGCTGCTCATAGAGTCTGGCCAACATGTGGAGCGTAGAGTTCCACTGTGTGGGCACGTCGCACAGCAGTTGGTGCACTGGCAGATTAAACCTATGTTGCAGTGTCCGCAGGGTGGCAGCGTGCGTGTGGGATTTGCGGAAATGTGCGCAGAGCTGGCGCACCTTTCCGAGCAGGTATGACAAGTGGGGGTAGCTTTTCAGAAAGCGCTGAACCACCAAATTAAAGACATGGGCCAGGCATGGCACGTGCGTGAGGCTGCCAAGCTGCAGAGCCGCCACCAGCTTACGGCCGTTGTCACACACGACCATGCCCGGTTGGAGGCTCAGCGGCGCAAGCCAGCGGTCGGTCTGCTCTGTCAGACCCTGCAGCAGTTCGTGGGCCGTGTGCCTCTTCTCTCCTAAGCTGAGTAGTTTCAGCACGGCCTGCTGACGCTTGCCCACCGCTGCGCTGCCACGCCGCGTGACACCGACTGCTGGCGACGTGCTGCTGACACATCTTGATTGCGAGACAGAGGTTGCGTTGGAGGAGGAGGAGGAAGGTGCTTTAGTGGAGGAAGCATACACCGCCGCAGATACCACCACCGAGCTGTGGCCCGCAATTCTGGGGGTGGGTAGGACGTGAGCGGTCCCAGGCTCTGACTCTGTCCCAGCCTCCACTAAATTCACCCAATGTGCCATCAGGGAGATATAGTGGCACTGCCCGCCTGTGCTTGTCCACATGTCCGTTGTTAAGTGGACCTTGGCAGTAACCGCGTTGGTGAGGGCGCGTACAATGTTGCGGGAGACGTGGTCGTGCAGGGCTGGGACGGCACATCGGGAAAAGTAGTGGCGACTGGGAACCGAGTAGCGCGGGGCAGCCGCCGCCATCATGCTTTTGAAAGCCTCCGTTTCCACAAGCCTATACGGCAGCATCTGTAGGCTGATCAATTTTGCAATGTGCACGTTTAACGCTTGAGCGTGCGGGTGCGTGGCGTCGTACTTGCGCTTGCGCTCAAACTGTGGCACTAGTGACGTCTGGACGCTGCGCTGAGAGCCATTGCTGGATGGGGCCGAGGACAGCAGAGGTGATGGTGTGGGTGCAGGCCAGAAGACGGTAGTGCCTGTGTCCTCAGAGGGGGGTTGGATCTCAGTGGCAGGTTGGGGCACAGGGGGAGAGGCAGTGGTGCAAACCGGAGGCAGTGAACGGGCATCGTCCCACCTTGTGGGGTGCTTGGCCATCATATGCCTGCGCATGCTGGTGGTGGTGGCTCCCCAGCTGATCTTGGCGCGACAAAGGTTGCACACCACTGTTCGTCGGTCGTCAGGCGTCTCTGTGAAAAACTGCCACACCGTAGAGCACCTTGACCTGTGCAGGGTGGCATGGCGCGAGGGGGCACTTTGGGAAACAGTTGGTGGATTATTCGGTCTGGCCCTGCCTCTACCCCTGGCCACCGCACTGGCTCGGCCTGTGCCCACACCCTCACTTGGCCCTCCGCGTCCTCGGCCGCGTCCACATCCTCTAGGCCTACCCCTACCCCTCAGCATGCTGTATTACCAGTGATTTGATTTCCCAGGCAGGAAAGAAATTGGCGCAAGGCTGCACTCAACCGTAGCTGGTTGCGTTTGATTTTTGTACGTTCTCCACGCAGCACACACGTACACGGAGACCTTAGGACTGACACAGGCAGGCCAAATATAATTAATTCGCTTTTTTGCAAAGGGAAGACCCCACTGCGTATATTCAATGAACAATACGTTTAATAACTGTGGTGTGGCCCTGAAAAAGTGTCACACAACTTTAGTGTAGCAGAGTTATTAACTCTGGCAGAGCAGGTATTTGCCAGTCAGGAAAGACAATGGCGCAAGCCTGCAGTAAACCGTAGCTGGTTGCGTTTGATTTTTGTACGTTCTCCACGCAGCACACACGTACACGGAGACCTTAGGACTGACACAGGCAGGCCAAATATAATTAATTCGCTTTTTTGCAAAGGGAGGGCCCCACTGCGGATATTCAATGAACAATAACTGTGTTGTGGCCCTGCCTACAGAATTCTGTCCCTGTAGTATCAATGGAGGGTGCAATGCTCTGCACAGACGATTTTTTGAAAATATGCAACACTGCTAACAGCAGCCAGCACAGTACTGCACACGGTTAAATTTGGCCCTAGAAAGGACCGTTGAGGTTCTTGAAGGCTACACTCACTCCTAACACTCTCCCTGCCTAAGCACCACTTCTGTCCCTAATACCGGGTGCAATGCTCTGCACTGCCGATTTTGAGAAAAAAAAAAAAAAAAATTTCCACTGCTAACAGCAGCCTGCACACACGTAGATGTGGCCCTAAGAAGGGCCGTTGGGGTTCTTGAAGCCTACACTAACTCCTAACGCTCTCCCTACAGCAGCTCCAGCACGATAGTACTTTCCCTCAGCTAAGTCACAAGGCATGTGTGGCGAGCCGCGGGAGGGGCCGATTTTTATACTCGGGTGACATCAGATCTCCCCAGCCACTCACAGCAGGGGGGTGGTATAGGGCTTGAACGTCACAGGGGGAAGTTGTAATGCCTTCCCTGTCTTTCAATTGGCCAGAAAAGCGCGCTAACGTCTCAGAGAGGAAACTGAAAGTAACCGGAGCACCGCGTGGTACTCGTTACGAGTAACGAGCATCCCGAACACCGTAATATTCGCACGAATATCAAGCTCGGACGAGTACGTTCGCTCATCTCTAATTATTATACCTCCAGGAAGGGGTCTGCGCACCACAAGCCCTCATTTTACCTGCAGGAAGGTGTCTGCGCACCACGAGCCCTTATTATACCTGCAGGAAGGTATCTGCACACCACGACCCCTTATTATACCTGCAGGAAGGTGTCTGCGCACCACGAACCCTCATTATATCTGCAGGAAGGTGTCTGCACACCACAAGCTCTCATTATACCTGCAGGAAGGTATCTGCGCACCACAAGCCCTCATTATACCTGCAGGAAGGTGTCTGCGCACAACAAGCCCACAATATACCTGCAGGAAGCGTTCCGCGCACCATAAGCCTTTATTATACCTGCAGGAAGGTGTCTGTGCACCACCAGCCCTTATTACACCCCCAGGAAGGTGTCTGTGCACCCCGAGCCCTTATTGCACCCACAGGAAGATGTCTGCGCACCACAAGCCCTTATTATACCTGGAGGAAGGGGTCTGCGCACCACAAGCCCTTATTATACCAGCAGGAAGGGGTCTGCATACTAGAAGCCCTTATTATACCCGCAGGAAGGGGTCTGCGCACCACAAGCCCTTATTATACCCGCAGGAAGGGGTCTGCGCACCACAAGCCCTTATTATACCCGCAGGAAGGGGTCTGCGCACCACAAGCCCTTATTATACCTGCAAGAAGGGGTCTGCACACCACGAGCCCTTATTATACCTGCAGGAAGGTGTCTGCGCACCACAAGCCCTTATTATACCTGGAGGAAGGGGTCTGCGCACCACAAGCCCTTATTATACCCGCAGAAAGGTGTCTGCCACCACAAGCCCTTATTATACCTGCAGGAAGGAGTCTGCGCACCACAATCCTTTTTTATACCTGCAGGAAGGTGTCTGCGCACCACGAGCCCTTATTATACCTGCAGGAAGGTATCTGCGCACCACGACTCCTTATTATGCCTGCAGGAAGGTGTCTGCGCACCACGAACCCTCATTATATCTGCAGGAAGGTGTCTGCACACCACAAGCTCTCATTATACCTGCAGGAAGGTGTCTGCGCACCACAAGCCCTCATTATACCTGCAGGAAGGTGTCTGCGCACCACAAGCTCTCATTATACCCGCAGGAAGCGGTCTGCGCACCACAAGCCCTTATTATACCCCCAGGAAGGTGTCTGCGCACCACAAGCCCTTATTATACCCGCAGGCAGGGGTCTGCGCACCACAAGCCCTCATTATACCTGCAGGAAGGTGTCTGCGCACGAGCCATTATTATACCTGCAGGAAGGTGTCTGCGCACCACAAGCCCTTATTATACCCGCAGGAAGGTGTCTGCGCACCACGAGCCCTTATTGTACCTGCAGGATTGGGTCTGCGCACCACAAGCCCTTATTATACCTGCAGGAAGGTGTCGGCACACCACAAGCACTTATTATACCCGCAGGAAGGTGTCTGCGCACCACAAGCCCTTATTATACCTGCAGGAAGGGGTCTGCGCACCACAAGCCCTTATTATACCTGCAGGAAGGGGTCTGCGCACCACAAGCCCTTATTATACCTGCAGGAAGGGGTCTGCGCACCACGAGCCCTTATTATACCTGCAGGAAGGGGTCTGCGCACCACAAGCCCTTATTATACCTGGAGGACCACAAGACCTTCTTCTCAACCCTTACTTCAATTACAGAAACTGCACAAAAACAGCTTAACATAAACTTACCCGAATCCTCCAGCGTCACAGGGAGATTATATACTTTTTTTTCACCTTAATTTGTATTAAATTTCAATAAAATAATGCAGTGTGTTGTATATGTGTATATATATACTCTGGCTAATAACAGAGACCACAGAAGGAACCAGGACCTGCTACACTGCAATAACTGAAGGACCTGTGATGATGTCACCATCATGTGATCAGTATATAAGGGGCGGAGCTCAGCAGTGAGGAGAAGTGGCAGATGAAGGCTCTGTGATGCTGGTGATGTGACGGGAGGGCCGGAGCTCCTGTGATCTGTGAGGAGGGAGAAGGACGGACAGAGACACCAATTCTCAGCAATGTGCAGAACAGGCAGCATGTTATATGGCGGAGGGGCTTACAGAGGAACGGCCACTCACACAGCGACCGGCCATAGGAGGAGGCGGCTTAGTATTATACTTGTACATAGATGAGGCCTCTGCAGGGTGTCGGTCACACAGTTACATGTAGGGCACCATGCAGGCTTACAGAGGAGCGGCCCCCTTACACAGCGACCGGTCATAAGAGGAGGCGGCTTAGTATTATACTTGTACATAGATGAGGCCTCTGCAGGGTGTCGGTCACACAGTTATATGTAGGGCACCATGCAGGCTTACAGAGGAGCGGCCCCTCACACAGTGACCGGTCATAGGAGGAGGCGGCTTAGTATTATACTTGTACATAGATGAGGCCTCTGCAGGGTGTCGGTCACACAGTTACATGTAGGGCACCATGCAGGCTTACAGAGGAGCGGCCCCTCACACAGCGACCGGTCATAGGAGGAGGCGGCTTAGTATTATACTTGTACATAGATGAGGCCTCTACAGGGTGTCGGTCACACAGTTACATGTAGGGCACCATGCAGGCTTACAGAGGAGCGGCCCCTCACACAGCGACCGGTCATAGGAGGAGGCGGCTTAGTATTATACTTGTACATAGATGAGGCCTCTGCAGGGTGTCGGTCACACAGTTACATGTAGGGCACCATGCAGGCTTACAGAGGAGCGGCCCCTCACACAGCGACCGGTCACAGGAGGAGGCGGCTTAGCATTATACTTGTACATAGATGAGGCCTCTGCAGGGTGTCGGTCACACAGTTACATGTAGGGCACCATGCAGGCTTACAGAGGAGTGGCCCCTCACACAGCGATCGGTCATAGGAAGGAGGTGGCTTAGTATTATACTTGTAAATAGATGAGGCCTCTGCAGGGTGTCGGTCACACAGTTACATGTAGGGCATCATGCAGGCTTACAGAGGAGTGGCCCCTCACACAGCGACCGGTCATAGGAAGGAGGTGGCTTAGTATTATACTTGCACATAGATGAGGCCTCTGCAGGGTGTCGGACACACAGTTACATGTAGGCCACCATGCAGGCTTACCGCCTATTAGTGCCCCCCATATTATTACTTCAGGCGGGCTGTGCTGCACTTCCTAAGTGTTAGGGCTCATGCCCACCGGCTTTTTTTTTTTACATAGCTAAATTATCTTGATTAAAATTTTGCTTGTAAATTTGTATAAAATCTACAATGTTGAACACAACATCTCTATATATAAAGACGAAAGCCCTCACTGACTGATTCACCACTAATTCTCCAACTTTCCGATGTCGTAGAAACATGAAATTTGGTACAAACATAGATTATGTCCAAAATAGGAAAAGTAAAGAGGTCCCAACTCGATTATTCAATTCTAGCGCAAAAGAACTAGCGTCCAAATTTTATGTACGGAATCTAATTCTCTCACTTCCCGATGCAACAAATAATTACACAAATTTTTACCACACAAATGGGAAATTTGCTATGACCGTCCTTTGCATACTAAATATTGGAAATTTAAAGGGTTGCAACTTGATTATTCAATCCTATGTATAAAAGTAAGTGACCCCCTATGTAATGTAACTAATAACACACATCTGTACTGCACAAACTTGAAATTTGGCCTGACCATTCCTATGTAATGTAACTAATAACATATCTGTACCCGGCAATATATGAAGTAATAGATGAAAAAATAGAACTTTAGGTGCTACAAGGGACTATTAAAATCCTAATTTAGATTGCAGGTATTACCCACTCAATTTATTGTAAAACATAAATAAAAATGGAAAAAGCACAAATATGCAGATATGCAACGCGTTTCTATTCCGGCAATATATGAGACCGTTATCTTCTCAGCAAAACAAAACGCATTTATAAATATGAGTATATACTGGCAGGAATAAAACTGACTGTCGTATGTATTGAAAGACTGTAAAGTACAAAAGGAAGTGGACAGGGACTGCTGGGATGGAGTATGCCTTTAAGTATAACAAGGGGCTGCAACCTTCAGTCTGGGTAGGAAATTTGAATAAAAAGGGGTGTTACCTAGGGTAAAAATGAGGAGAGTGTGAGAGGCGGACATTCTGTGGGGTAACATTTTCACATACAGTCTGAGATAAATCTCTCTTCTATCTACCTATACACTGAGAGGAATCTATCTGATCTGTGTGCTATGAGCAGTGTGTGAGAGGTGGCCATTCTGTGGGGTGACTCACCTTCTTTTTATATAAAGGAAACGTCGCATGGTTACCTCCCCGTGATGTTTCCTTGGTAACGCAAAGAACCATGCACAATGATGAATTATTTTTTTCCTCAGTATCTCTAAAGTAACCACGACTTCATAAGATTTTCCGTGTGAACATCCGATAAACACCAGTACCAAATTAACTCGGGCGAAGCCGGTATATTAGCTAGTATATAATAAAAATATCCCAAATGTCATTTTGTGCTTGAAATAATTTTCTAGATTTTATCTATTGATGAACCTTAATCTTTTGAATGGGGTCATATATACTGTTTCCCCGAAAATAAGACAGGGTCTTATATTAATTTTTGCTCCAAATGATTTTACCTTTTCACATATATAGCCGCCTGGACACTATTTACATTGTTTTTTTATTAACTGTAACTAGGGCTTAATTTGGGGGTAGGTCTTAATTTCAGGGAATCAGGCATAAGTAATTTATTTTTTCCCCGCATCACGGGAAAAAAATCACGGCATGTCCTATCTTTTGGTGTTTCCTCGATACACATCACCCATTGTTTCAATGGGACAGGAAGTGACATTACAAGGCGTGCATTTTGCATGGGAGTGCAATTCAAGGATCCTTTTGAAAACAATGACAAACACTTGCTGATCCTCCAACATGGCTGAAAGCTGTGCCGGAGGATTTTTTCTTAGAAAAATGACTCAAATCTACTGATACATCACACGAATGCGATATCAGGCCAAGTTTCACGATTTGATGTCACTCTCGGCCGTGTGTAGGTAGCCTAAGTCATCCATGGTTGATCGATGGAGTTCCACCTCTCGGGGTATGCACTGATCAATTGTCTGAAGTGGCATTGGTCCTATCTTTGGGCGTTTCTGTGGCTACAATGCAAGACTCCCTTTGAAAATAATGGCAAACACTTGCCGGTCCTTCAACTTGGCTGAAAGCACGCCGGTGGATCGCAACCTCACCAAAGTGTTGGGAGGCATTTTTATTAGGAAAATTACTAGAATTCGCCGGTACATCGCACAAGCATGATATCAGGCCGAGTTTCACAGACTGATATCACGCTCGGCCATGTTTAGGTAGCCTAAATCATCCATGGTTGATCGATGGAGTACCACCTCTCGGAATACCTATTGATCAGCTGTCTGAAGTGCTTGAGTTGGTGCCAAGGCCACGTCAGTCCTGGTATAGGAGCTCAATCCTATTTCCTTGAATTCCACATTAAGGCATGACTAGCGAGGGGCGCTCCCTTACTCTTCACCACACTTTTATTCTATTATTTTATTTTGTGCATTTTATTCAACACGAAAATTCTCTGATCCAGACCGCCAGCATACTTAACTCCATTGGCTTCATCTGCATTGTACTCCAACTTCACAGCTGCCTAAAAGTCCAGTACAGACACGGCAATAGTAGCACCACCGTCCCGCTACAGATACCAGTACAGAGACCAGTGGAAGTGTGAGGCCATGCACACATGGAGACCGGGTTTGGGATTTCCTCCACAGACCATCAGTAGAGAAGACCGTCTGATTATCCAACAAGTACAAGCAGCTCCAATTGATTCATTGTCCAGCTTCCAGAGACAGGTGGCACCATCATTACAGTCCTGTGTTTTTCAGAACCTTTTTTTAGGCCCTTGGCTGAAGGAGATTTGGTCGCATGTCACCCATTATATGTACGGTCTTTGACATCCACCCACCATTGCCTCTGCTTGCAGTGGTATCATGGAGGATGAAACTGGACTGCTATGGAGTGGAATCAGGTTGTCTTTAGCAACAAATTCAGGTTTAGTTTGGGCACTGATGATGGCCGTGTTCATGTCTAGAGACTTAGGGGTGAGCGCCTCAATCCTGGCTTTGCTATAGACCAGCACACTGCCCCACTGCTGCTGTGATGATCTGCAGGGCCATCGCATCCTATAGTCGCTCACCCGTAGTAGTGGTACAAGGACCAATGACAGCTCAGCAATATGTTCAGGACATCCTGCAGCCACATGTGTTCCTCTCATGGTGGCTCCCAAGAGGCATTTTCCAGCAGGATTATGCTCAGCCACACACATAAGGGTGTTATAGGAAAGTCTCCACTACATTGCGAGTCTTCCGTGGCCTGCCTAGTCACCAGATTTATCACCAATAGAACTATCTATGTATGTATTGATGTATAGGACAATCTAGGATACCAACTTTGATGGCCTCCAAATTTGCACAATCTGGAGGCTCAGTTACATCAACTGTAGACTGATATGTCCCAGAAGACAACTAAAAACCTGTATGTCTCCATGCTCACCTATATCACATCTTGTATCCAAGCTGGAGGCAGCCCAACAGGGTACTAGAGCCTACCTACGAGGGGTCGATTCTCAACAATATATTCTCCTTTTGCTCTGATAATATAATCACTTACAATCACAGAGAGAAAGTTTCATTTGATTCTGAACTCCTTCTAGATGCTTGATTATTTTGACAGTAAGCTTGTATGCTCCGTACATTGAAGTTTCTTATCACAAATTTTCAGGAAGTAGTTTTGTACTTTTTGAGAAACAAATTCTTGATGATGACCAACTCCGTACTGAAAAACATTTTAATGGTATCAAATATACCTGAATATGCTTCATATCATGATTTGATTGAGAGAGAGAGGAGAGAGAGACGAGAGAGAGAGAGGAGAGAAAAGAAAAAGAAAAAAAAAAAAGCTTGGCACCCGACGTGTCCAGTACAAAAATGCTCCCATTGACTACATTGGGGTTCGTTACTCGAATAGAGCTCTCAAATATTACGAAAAGCTTGACTCGAATAATGAGCATCCGAGCATTTTGGTACTCGCTCATCTCTAGTGCCTTGTCATAAGTATATGTGTATATATATGCATGCCTCTTCGGATTTATTTCATTTTAGCCTGACAAAGAACCCTGCATTGGTTCGGAAGCTCGCTATAACATCATGTATTTTTGTTAGCCATTAAAAGGTATCATATCTACAAGATTATTTGGTTTCTCTTGCCTGGAACAATCACTTTTTGCTCTACTGGCAAACACGGTACCAAACCTTCGTTTTCATTATACTGTTTTAATGAATGTCCACAGATCCTCAGGATCAACATTGCAGTATAATAGGTTAAACTGGAAAAATGTCTATTTTCAGGCATACAAACTATGTTACTATATGTGTCACGTCCCATCAGAATGCCGTGGATCCAAAAAACCTGAAAAGATTAATGGGCTGTGAAAAAAACAGACCACAAGTGCACACAAAACAATGGTCCCTTTAACCCCTTTACCCAGGTAAGGGACCTGTCTATATGCAGATAACCCACCCTAACAAGGGAAAAGCTGACCACGTACCTAGGCTACTAGCAGACCCTCCATGGGGGAGGAGATAATCACAGTCACCAGAGTCAGAGGGAGACTCCCCACTAATACCACTCCCACCAGATCAGAAGATGAAGTGAACCAAATACAAGACCTGAACCAGATTACTAGAAAGGGACAGATCCCAGAACCACGGCAACAATATGTTTAACATTTAAATGTTTACATGCGTTTTTTTGCTTTTTCACTAAGTCACTCTGGATTCTCCTGCAGTGGGTGAATTTATGACTATAGTAATAGGAAGCAAGGTCCATTATGGTGACAATTCAGCTTCACTGCCTGGAAAGGAAAGGCAGATCCTTATTCCTCAATAACCACAATACTTTTCCCTCATAGATCAGGTCACAGCGGACCTCCAGTAAGTATCCTTTTTTTTTTCTCATTAGATTTTTATTGAATTTCACAGTCAGAATTTACATGTATGCATTAGTATGATTACACTTATACAAGAATCGTTACAGAAGTGAAAGTAGAATACATTCAAATTTTCTGCGTGAAACCGTATTGAGTCATATGAAAGACATGTTATGAGGAGTTTTGGGTAGGGCAGGACATGGGGGGAGGATAGATAGGGGAGGGGGGGGAGGCGTGAAACCGTAGGGGTTTATAGGGAGATTTGGGTAGGAAAACAGAGAAAAACAACAATTTTAGACATCAAGATGTAAAGTTGTTGTACCATTGATTCCATACTGTCATATATTTTGCATATGAGTTGTTTCTGAGTGCAAGAGTTTTTTCAAAAATTCCATGTTCCATTATAAGTTGTATTAGATCATTTATGTGGGGAATTTCCATGGTTCGCCATTTTCTAGTTAGAAGGAGTTTTGCCCCCATCAGTATATGGCATATTAACTGTCTTTTTTCTGGTCTGTTTTCCCCGAGATCTATAAGTAGTAGTGCTGTGGCAGGGAGTTCAGGGACTTTGGTAGTCGAGATTTTGTTAATTAATGAGTAAACATTAGTCCAATAAGAGGCAATTAGAGGGCATGACCAAAGTATGTGTAGTAGGGATCCCTCCTGTCCACATCCCCTCCAACAGCTGGCCTCAGGGGCCATCCGCCTCTTCTTTAGTTGGTCTGGTGTGAGATACCACCTTGTGAGGGTTTTTAGGTGGGTTTCTATCAAATTGGCACATTTTGTCGCTTGTTTAGCTTTTTTAAAGGAATCTAACCAGTTGTCTAGTGGGATCTTTGTTTTTAGGTCTCTTTCCCAATTTAAAAGGTGGCAACTCTTCCCCGATTGAAGGTTTCCGGTCATCTGGTCATAGAAGTATCTAGTTGTGCTTTTGTTCCCTTTTTGTAATTTTGTTCTATTTGCAACTGTTGTATGAGGGAGCAGTATATTTTGGGGTTGGATAGTTTGTAATATGGATCTTAATTGGAAATATCTATACATCTCGGTCTTTGGTAGTTTGAATTGTTCGACTAGTTGTAGGAAGGACTTCAAGGTATTTTGCTCAAAAAGATCCATTATTTGTTCTATCCCCGCCTCCGACCATGTGGTTAATCGCAGGCCCGGTATGAAGTGCTCTAGAGTATTCAACGGGATTGTGCTTTGGTTTTGAGTCTTAGTGTTTCTTATGCTCTTTGTGAGTTTGGTCCACGCCTCCACAGTCGCGGTGATTGTTGGTGAGTGGTATGGGAGATGTAGTTTCAACCTTAGCTGTGGATATAATGTTGCCAGAATGGTTGCATATATTAGAGAATTTAGAGATTTGGAGTTAATTTGTTCCCGTTCCATGTTGACCCATCCTGTCGATGTCGAGTGGGATATCCACTCCCTTGACTGGTTAAGTATAATTGCCAAATAATAGGATTCTATGTTGGGAAGATCTACTCCTCCTTGAGTTTTATGTAAGGTCAAGATAGATCGTGCCACTCTAGGTGGTTTACCATTCCACACCTATTCTGACATCTGACTTTGGAGTTTTTGTAGTATAGCTTGGGGGATCATTATAGGGAGTGTTCTAAAGTAATATAGGATTTTTGGAAGGATCATCATTTTATATAAGGTGATCCTTCCAAGCCATGTAGATTGATGTTTTTTAAAGTCATTTAGTTCTTCCTGTAGTGCTTTAAGTAGTGGAGAGTAATTGGCTGAGATGGTGATGGACAGGGGAGAGCAGATTTGAATTCCAAGGTAGGGAATATTTTTAGATTGCCACTGGAAGGGGAATTCTTGTTTTATATCATTTTTTAGGTCGTTTGGTATATGAACGCCCAGTATTGGTGACTTGGAAACATTCAGTTTGTAATATGAAATTTTTGAGAATAAGGATAGAGTGGAGTATACATATCTCAAGGAGGTTATAGGGTTAGTTATCATGATTAACGTGTCATCTGCAAATAAGCTGATTTTGTGTTGTCTAGTTTTTGTGGGTATTCCTTTTATATTAGAATTTAATCTTATGGATTCGGCCAGGGGTTCCATTGCTAAAATAAATATTAGGGGTGACAGTGGGCATCCCTGTCGGGTACCATTGATGATGGAGAATATTTCGGATAATGTACCGTCCACTAGGACTCTAGCTGAAGGAGAGGAGTATAGTGCTTTTATAGTATTGATGATATTGCCTGTGAGGCCAAATTTTTCCAAAACAGCGAAGGTATAGTCCCAGTGGAGGCGGTCGAAAGCTTTTTCTGCGTCTAAGGCTAGAAGTAAGGCCGGGGTATGAGATGATTCTAGCATGGAGAGGAGGTCAATCACTCTCCTTGTAGCGTCGGATGCTTGCCGTCCTTTTATAAAGCCCACCTGGTCCGAGTGAACTATGGACAGTAAAACCGTCTATAGTCTCTGGGCAATGATTTTTGAATAGAGTTTAGTATCGCAATTAAGCAAAGAGATAGGGCGGAAATTATTTATGGAGGAAGAGTCTTTACCGGGTTTGGCTATTGTGACGATTGTGGCTTCGAGCATTTCTCTTGGGAATTTGCTTTGTTGTATTGCCGAATTGAACATTTGGGACATGTGTGGGGCTAGGATTTCTTTGAAGGATTTATAGTACTCATTGGAAAAGCCGTCTGGGCCCGGGGATTTTTGAAGTTTTAGTGTTTTTATAGTATTAATAATTTCTTGGGTTGTTATGGGTTTATTTAAGTTTTTGTTTTGCGATTCTGAGATATTCGGGAGGTTTAATGCTTTAAGAAAGGATGATATTTTTTTTTTGGTTTGGCTGGGGTGTGGAGGGGTCTTCTTTAAGGTTATATAGTTTTTCGTAGAATTTACGAAAGCACTCTGCAATCTGTTTAGGGTGTGAAATTTTTGTCTCTTTGTTTTCTGGGTCTATTATGTGCGGGATTTTTGTTTTGATTCTAGTTTTTTTGACTAAGTTTGCCATTAGTTTGGATGGCTTGTTCATTGAGGAGTAGTAGGCTATTTTTGAGTTTCTAATGGCTTTGTCGAAATTATCAATGAGAAGGGAGCGTAGCTTATGTCTTAAGTCAAAGAGTTGTTTGTGTAACTCATCTGACTGTAGAGTTTGCAGGCGGGTTTCAGTTTTTGTGAGTTGGTGGAGAATTTCATTGAGTTGTCTCTCTTTGTCTCTTTTATGTTTTGCACTAATTTTGATGAGGACTCCCCTAATATACGCGTTGTGCGCATTCCACACCGTTGTAGGAGATACCTCTGGAGTATCGTTGATTTCAAAGTACTCCGTGAGGGCATCCTTTATTGTTTTTGTGTGTTGGGGGATCCCCATCAAAAAGGTATTATTCCTCCACGTACGTGTATCCCCCCTCCCTCCCCCCATTGAAAGGTGGCTGTAATGGAAGCATGGTCTGACCATGTGGCCTTTTCAATTGAGGCATTTGAGAGTATAGGGAGGGACCACCTATCCACCAGTATTAGGTTTATTCTTGAGAATGATCTATGTGGCGGGGAGTAGAAAGTATACTCCCTTGCTGATGCGTTCAAACATCCAAAGCTGTCATAGAGAGCCTCTTTTTGTAGCCAGGAGTTTAGGTTTGGAAATTTTCTACGAGACTGGCTCGTTGTGTCTATAGTCTCGTCCGGAACAAGACTGAAGTCCCCACATATCAGCACTCTGCCATTTCCATGCCTCCGCAGTTTTTTAATTGTTTTGTTTGAAAAGCTTATCTGGGCTTCATTTGGGGCGTAAATGTTCAGTAGGGAGAACGGAACTGAATTTAAAGTCCCCGTTACCAGAATAAATCTTCCTCTAGGGTCTTGAAGAATTGAGGTGGTTTGTACATTGATCGAGTCTCTAAACGCGATCATCACTCCAGCCTTTTTATTTGGAGCACAGGCTAGTATAATCTTGGGGAATTTAGTATGGTAAATTTTTGGACACGCGGAAGCATCGAAATGTGTTTCTTGCACACACAGTATATCAGCCTTTTGGGTCAACGCTTCTCTCCACAGTGATGAGCGTTTAAATGGTGAGTTTAACCCATTAGCGTTTATGGAGAGAAGTTTAACCGCCATTTTTATGAGTAGAATATGTCATGAAGCAGCATGGAAAGTTACGATGTCTAAGCATAACAAGGGGAAACATTATATAACGTTTTTGCAAGAACTTGTAAATCATCAAAACAGTTGACGGGTGAAATGTAACTTCAAGTCCGAATAGGTGTGGACTTGTGCAGTGGGGGGGGGGGGGGGTAAAGTTCACCTGAGTGGGTGAGAACTAGAGGCAGGCTGTGTCGAGGTAGTTCTCGTGGGTAAAGATTTAAGCATACCTTCAACGGCCAGGTTCAAAGGACATAAGGGTTTTTTCCGGTTTTGGTCTTCTAGTTGGACCCCTAGGGTTTTCGTCTGGGGGTGGAATGGATATGCCCCAGGATTTCACTTTTTCTGTGGCATCTTCTGGGTTTGAGAATATATGCATTGCTCCATCTTTGTGAATTAGGAGTTTCGGAGGGAAGCCCCATTTGTAGGGCATTTTTGCCTGGCGAAGAGCGTTGGTGATTAGGGAGAATTTTCTTCTTGCTTGCAGTGTCATCTGCGAGAGGTCGGTGTAGAGACGAATTGCATTATAGGGGGCCGGCATCTGGTTTAGTTTGCGCAAGGCTTGCATCATAGCTTCTTTAACGTGGAACAAATGGAATCTAGCAATCACGTCTCTGGGCATAGAGTCGGGGACAAATTTTGGTTTTGGCAGTCTATGTGCCCTGTCTATAGTTAGATCCATAGTTGAAGCATCTGGGAGAATTGTTTTGATCATTTGCTGGATATAGTTGGTAACTTCTGATGCCTGGATCGCCTCTGGAATACCTCTGAATTTAACGTTATTACGTCGGTTTCTATCTTCCATGTCTGCGAGCTTTATTTTGAGAGCATCAACTTCTTCTGTCAGAGAGTAGTGTTCATCAATTAGATTGTTGTGAGATTGAGTAATTTCACTCATTTTATTTTCAGTATGGGATATTCTTTCCTCCATCTCCTCCATTGAAGATTTTAATGTTGAACTTAATGAGTCAAAATTGACTTGTAGGGAATCTTTTAGGGCCAATAGCATTTCTTTCATAAATGCCTCTGTGGCTGGTTTATCCGAAGAGGGCATAGATGTAATAAGGTCTCCCATCTGAGGGCTTTGTGGATCTTCTACCTGCTCTTCCGCTATTTTAGCCCGTTGTTTTAAGGGGCTAGCGGTTGGAGAAGATTGAGATTTTTTATTTTGGACTGTGTTCGCAGCCATTTTGTTGGACTGTGGCTTATTCTTTTGAGGAGCTTTTCCTCTAATGGCCGCCGTGGTGTTAATGGCACGGGGCAGGGGATTGTTAAGCGGGGCTGAAGTGTCACTCACCGCTGTGTCTCCCCTCCGGTTTGCGATGGTCCTTGTCTGCAAGTTCCCGCTGGCTCTAGAAGTTTGTGGTCTATTCTCCTCTGCTGGCGATGCTGGCTGTGTCAGAGGCTCGGGATCCGCTGTGGATGGGCTGCTGCGCGGGAAGAAAAAGTCCTCTAGGCGTCTGTGTAGGGGATGAGAGGACCTGCTGCGGCTCATCTGCACTCAGCTGGTATCAGAGCAGAAATGTCACTCAGCGCTGTATCTCCCCTCTGGTCTGCTGTGTTCCTCTTCTGCAGGCTCCTGCTGTCTCAAGGAGTTTTTTTTTTTTTTTGGACAGTTCTCCTCTGCTGGGGATGTTGGCTGTGTCTGAGGCTCGGGGTCCGTTATGGATGGGCTGCCACGTGGGGAGGAGAAGCCTTCCTGGCTTCTGTGCAGGGGAATAGAGGACTTGCAGTAGCTCCTCCGCTCTCAGCTGATGTCACTCAGCACTGTATCTCCCCTTCGGTCTGCTGTGTTCCTCTTCTGCAGGCTCCTGCTGTCTCAAGGAGTTTTTTTTTGACAGTTCTCCTCTGCTGGGGATGTTGGCTGTGTCTGAGGCTGGGGGTCCGTTATGGATGGGCTGCCATGTGGGGAGGAGAAGCCTTCCTGGCTTCTGTGCAGGGGAATAGAAGACTTACAGTAGCTCCTCCGCTCTCAGCTGATGTCACTCAGCACTGTATCTCCCCTCCGGTCTGCTGTGTTCCTCTTCTGCAGGCTCCTGCTGTCTCAAGGAGTTTTTTTTTGACAGTTCTCCTCTGCTGGGGATGTTGGCTGTGTATGAGGCTGGGGGTCCGTTATGGATGGGCTGCCATGTGGGGAGGAGAAGCTTTCCTGGCTTCTGTGCAGGGGAATAGAGGACTTACAGTAGCTCCTCTGCTCTCAGCTGCTGTCACTCAGCACTGTATCTCCCCTCCGGTCTGCTGTGTTCCTCTTCTGCAGGCTCCTGCTGTCTCAAGGATTTTTTTTTTTTTTTGACAGTTCTCCTCTGCTGGGGATGTTGGCTGTGTCTGAGGCTCGGGGTCCGTTATGGATGGGCTGCCACGTGGGGAGGAAAAGTCTTCCTGGCTTCTGTGCAGGGGAATAGAGGTCTTGCAGTGGCTCCTCCGCTCTCAGCTGATGTTGGTAGTGCTGGATTTCGCTGGACCGAGTGAGTATCGGCCGTCTAAGCTGCTCAAAAGTTGCTTTATCTGCCTCTGTTCTCAGAGCTCCTTGGCTAGGCGGCCATTTTGGTGCTCGGTCAGGCCACGCCCGAGTAAGTATCCTTTTGAGTGCTTGATAGATCCAGGCTAATTCCACACACACACACACACACACACACACACACACACAAAAATACTGGGTTTTCAATGTCTGAGAATTTTTTTTAGCATTTCCCATATTTTAAACACCAATCCGATCTCCCTGTAAAACATTTTCCATGTATATAACTTCAAAACGATTTTTCCACTGTCTGACATCTTTGATGATCCCTTTGTGGTACACATACTAAAACACTTTTCAGTGTTTGAACATGGAAATGGCTTCTTTCCTTTGTAACTTTTCTCATGTCTTACAAGATCTGGTTTATTTGTAAAACACTCCTCACTTCCTGAACATGAATATGGTTTCTCTCCTGTGTGAATTTTCTTTTTTTTTAATTTCAATATTTTTATTAATTAAATTTCCTTCACCTGAAGACGTTTTAACAAACAATACAAAAACACTCAACCAAACATCCCCCATAGGTCTCTCTTGTACTGCGTAAATAAGTTATCCCTGACCTTTTTCAGTTCTTTCGTCAGGTGTGGATTCTTCATAAAATGGTTTTTGTTGTATCTTGCAATCCAGAGGTTGACACAGTGCAATCCCTCTCTTCTCCTTTCCCTCTCCACTACTCACCCCTCCACCAAAAATATAGCAACTTCAGAGAATTTATAATATTATCTCCTGAGCAAATCTGTACTTAGAACACTGAAGGCATGCAGCCCTTTGAGCCATATGTTGTAATAAAAGTTGTTCTCTTACAATAAACCCATTTCTGCCACATTAAAATTTGAGTGGCTTTGTTTTTGAGTTTGCCCAAATTGGGAGGGACTTCATCTGGTCAATGTTGCGCTACCAGTTTTCTGGCTAAATACAATAGTCTAGCTACAGCTAATTTCTCATTTTCATCTAAGGGTAAATCATTTACATATCCCAAAGGGCATACCAATGGGGTAAACTCTAAAGTGATCCCATACACATCATGGATCAGACGGCACACCTCGGTCCAATATCTTTTTAGCTTTGGGCAGCGCCCCATCATATGTATAAGATCTGCTGTGTGGGTCCTACATTTAATACATAGAGGGGTGTCCCTCAGGCCTATATTATATAAAAACGCTGGAGTACGATACACTCTATGCAGTAGATCCATTTCTGTTAATCTGTGGGATTCACTCAGGGATAGTTTGGGAGTCATCTGTAAAATCTCCCACAGTGATTCCTTAACGGGGCCGATATCCGTGTTGCAAGAGGATAGCACAGGTTTATCTGACCCTGTATGCACACATACGTTTGCAATATTTTCCCCCTTGTACAGGTGGAGTCACCTGTAATTTCTGCTGATAGACATTTTCCAAATTCTAAGTCACTAAGTCCCCTTTCCATCTGAAAGTCATGTCTTAGTTGTATGTATTTGAAAAACTGCTTGTGCGGTAGATCGTACGCAGCATGCAGCTGCTCAAAAGATTTTATATTCGCTGTTGACACTATCTGGGGCAATTGTTTAATCCCACTGTCATTCCATCCCTGGAAATCCTCCAGTTTATCTAACTCCTGTAATCTCGGATTGTTTCAGATAGGGGGATAATATGTATAGTTTTGATCCCTGTTATCTCCCTAACCTTCCACCATACCTTATGCATAAGGGCTAGAGTTGGGAAACTCTGGGCATTAGATCTGAATTTGAAGCTCTCCAGGACATCAAATAAGTGCGCATAATTAAACTATGTCTTAATAAGGTGGAAGCTCCCATCTTGTGTATCTTCTGATTCCCATCCCCTAAAATGCTGCATCTGTGACGCTAAAAAGAACGACATAGGGTTAGGCAGTGCGAGTCCTCCCTGTCCCTTCGAATTACTCAGTATCTCCAGTCTAATTCTAGGTCCCTTCCCTCTTCAAATCAGGTCCCTAAACAATCTGTTTAGCTTATAAAAGAGGCCTTGCGTAATCCAGTGGGGTGAGTTATGGAGTAAGCAAAGCATCTGCGGCATCCATGTCATCTTAATCAGGTTCACTCTCCCTACAATCAATAGAGGGAGTGTACACCAGACATCATGTTTCCTTTTAAATCTAAATATCAGAGGATCAAGGTTCAATTTTCCATAGTACAGCGAAATCTGGACTCCCAGATACATAATAACTGGTTTGTGCCACATAGAGGTCCTGTTCTCCTCTACAACCAGGTTAGGTTCATCTACAGGTAGTATGACGGACTTACAGTAACAGTCGTGGATCCTGTATTCAGCTCAAAATATTCTTCCATGGTTTCCCCTAAATCCTGATGTCCTATAATATTAAGCCAATATGCATTAAACTTCCACAGAGGGCGTTTCAGCGAGCCAACCCTGGAGTGTCGTACAACTACCTCCATAGCATTAGAACCGGGACATCTAATATTTATGCAATAAAGCTCATTAATTGTTTCAGTACCGTACTGCTATAAGGAGGTGGAAGGTATATTGAGACCAGCAGACAGACATAGTTAAATATCTTACAGTGAAGGCGGACAAAGCGGTCTTCTGCGTCTGTCCTCTGCGCAATAGTGACAAATGGAATAGAGTGGTGAACGAAGACACTGACACCCCAGAGGTAGGAAGAGTACACCGAGTGAAAGTTGTGTGCTGCCCTCTTTACTTTGAAGGAAGACAGTGAGTCTCGAGAGAGATGTGTTTCCTGCAGACATAATATTAACCCCTTAGTGACCAAGCCTGTTTGCGCCTTAATGACCACATTTTGCAAATCTGACATGTGTCACTTTAACACGGAAAAACACCAGAAAGGTTTTGCATATCCAAGCGATTCTGACACTGTTTTTTCGCCACATGTTGCACTTCATTTAAGCGGAAAAATTAGACCGATAGTATTTGTGTTTATTTATTAAAAGCGCCAAAATTGGGAAAATTTTGAAAAAATAGTCATTTTTTCACATTTCCAACTGCAATATCTTAAATATGTGCAAACATAATATAGAAATTTTTGCTAAGATTTATATTTCCACCCGTTTACTTTATTTTGGGCGCACAGTGGAAAAACGTTCGTTTTTTTTTTAACCATTTAGGAGACGTACAAATTTAACATTACTTTTTAGCATTTTGAGGAACACTTTGTTTTCCTGCACCAAGCCAAGATTGGAAAGGCTCATGGGTGTCAGAATGATAGATAGCCCCCCCCCAAATGACCCCATTTAAAAAACTACACCCCTTAATGTATTCACTGAGGGGGGTCATGAGTATTTTGACCCCACAGTTTTTTTTCAGGAATTAATTCAATTTAGTTTCACTAAAGTTTCACAGACTGATATCGCACTCTGCTGTGTAGATCGCCTAAGTTATCCATGGTTAATCAATGGCGGTTCCACCTCTCGGGATACCCACTGATCTGCTGTTTGAAGTGCCATTGGTGCTTGAGTTGATGTCAAGGCCACGTCAGTTCTGATATAGGAGCTCAATCCTATTTCCTTGAATTCCACATTAAGGAATGACTAGCGAGTGACTCTCCCTTACTCTTCCCAACACGTTTATTCAATTATTTTATTTTGTGCCTTTTATTCAACACGGAAATTCTCCCATCCAGGCCACCAGCACATTGAACGCCATTGAATTCAACTGCATTGAACTCCAGTTTCATAGCTGCCCAAAAGTCCAGTACAATGATGGCAATAGTAGCACCACCGTCCCAGTACAAGTTACCAGTACAGAGACCGGTGGTAGTGTGATGCCATGCACACAAGCCGACCAGGTTCAGGGTGTCCTTGACAGACCACCAGTAGAGAGGATCATCTGATTATCCAACAAGCACGTTGTCCAACATCCAGAGACAGGTGGCACCATCATTAGACTCCTGTTTTTCGGAACCATTTTCAGTCACTTGGTTTAAGGACATTTATCCCATATACTGCCTTTGACAACCACCCACCCATTATGGCCTTTGCTTGCAGTGGTATCATGGATGATCAAACTGGACTGCTATAGAGTGGAATCAGGTTGCATTCACCAAAGAATTCAGGTTTAGTTTGGGCACTGACGATGGCCGTGTTCATGTCTGTAGACCTAAGGCTCAGTGCCTCAATCCTGGCTTTGCTGTGGAGTGGCATACTGCCCTTACCGCTGGTATTATGGCCTTGGCATCCTAGAGTTGGTCACTCCTTGTAGTGGTAAGAGGGACAATAACAGCTCAGTGATATGTTCACGACATTCTGCAGCCCAAGCTGCCATTAAAAAGTATGACAAAAACCAAAGGTAAAACAACGAAGACCCCCTCCAAAGGCACGTTACCGAACATGTTTGCAGCTCAATCCCAAGCGGACCCTTCCTCCCCCACAACATCCAGAAGCCCATCAGAGGTCGATGCTGAAGAAGAAAATATGGAAACAGGGCGCGACACCACAGATCATGCGAGTCTGTTAGCAAAAATTGAAAAAGTTTTCAAAACGGCACTCTCCGCCGCAGTGAAGGACTTCACTGAACAGATACGGGATCTGGGGCAGAGAACGGAGGAACTAGAGAGAAAAACAGAAGATATAATCAAAGTAATAGAAACAGACCGCGGCTGTGTAGCAGATCTAGAAGCTAAAGTAGGTCAGCTGGAAGCCAAAATTGAGGATCTGGAAAACAGATCACGACGGTCCAATATTAGAATACGGGGCATCCCAGAAACAATCACAGCCCTGAAAGAAACAGCAATTAATCTCTTCTCGGCACTCCTGCCCCAGATCGACCAGGCATCACTCAGAATCGATCGAATACACAGGGCACTGGCGAAGCCCCCAAGCCCAGAGATGCCTAGGGACGTGGTGCTTAAGTTACATTACAGCGAAGTGAGAGACCAACTCCTGGCAGCAGCCAGATATCTCACCCCACTACCGGGAATGTCCCCCGCAGTCCAACTCTACGTGGATATAGCCCCATCAACACTGGCGAAAAGGAGATCATTCAAGCCTATTACATAGGCCCTGATAGCAGCTAATATTAGGTACAAGTGGGCATTCCCGTTTGCACTCCTCTTTCAACATCAAGGCAGAGCCTACGCAGTGAAAACTATGGAGGAGGCCTATGAGGCTCTGGAGAGAGCGCAGATACAAGTAGAAAGACCATCAGAAGCAAGAAGAATGCGCCCTCGCCCCAGACGATCCTGGGCTACTCCACACCCGATACGAAAACAGAGCAGGACCGCGTGACCGGGGCACAACTAACAACGGGCCTGACAGGGCCTAAGGAAGCCACGAACGAACTATAATGGACGCTGTAGTACCTCTTCGTCACTCTCCCATGTTCTTAGGCGAGAAGGAGGGGGAAGAAATGGGAGAGGACAGGGGGGGAAGGGAGAAGGAAGAGAAGATAAAGTAACAAGTAATAAGTAAGAAATTTTATACTGAATATACTAATGGAGGGGCGAGGAAACGTCCACGGTGGGAGACCCCGTGGGGACGACCTCCCGAGGAAATGCTACATTTGATCGCACAAGCGTATATCCATGAAGAAAGTGCCTAGTCCCAGGATGGTACATAAGTTGCTGAGTTTATCAGAGATGGATAGGCCACCGAGAGGTGGCGTCAATCCAATCTCTGGCCTAAGGGTCTTAGGATTCTAACTAAGTTTAGGTTGATAGGTGTTACACCGGACCCCCACACACAAAGGGGAAAGGTGACTAAGTTTGAAAGTTTGTTTGTAATTGTTTGTATATTGAGATCACAGGTCGTCTCTCAAAAAAGGGACCAGACTGGAGGACAACAGAAAAGGGACCATAGGTCGCCCGGTAAGGATATCACAGCAAGCCTAGACCAGGCCATCAAATGGTATGTCTGATTTCCCATAATGTGAGAGGATTTAACTCACCGAACAAAAGGAGAAAAGCCCTTATGGCATACGCGAAACATAAGCCAGACATAATATGCATTCAGGAGACACATTTTTCCCACAGCTCAGCCCCCAGATTCATTAATCGCAACTACACAAGAAGTTACGCATCCACAGCAGGCAAAAAACATAGGGGGGTCCTGACACTATTACACAACTCATTCCCAGTCCAGGAGATCCATTCAGAGAGCGACCATGAGGGAAGATACTGTCTCATATGGGGCACAATACAGGATCAACCTTTACTAATAGTTAATATGTATGCCCCTCGGAAAACCCCTGGCCTACAATGAGAAAAGTAGCGCACCAACTAGCTAGATTCCCATATCATATGATCCTGTGGGCAGGAGATTTTAACTTCCCATTCCACGAGTCACTAGACAGATCTAGCAACACTGCGGATAGATTTTCAGCCAAGCAGAGAAAAGAATGGGAAGCCAAACTAGAATATTACAGACTAGCTGACTGTTGGAGAGAGGTACGCGGAAAGGGCAGAGGATATACATACTTTTCAGCGCCTAACCAGACATACTGTAGACTCGACTACGCACTAATCTCAGCACAGCTGGTACCCCAGCTCATGACCACCAGGCACTACCCAAACGCATGGTCGGATCATGATCTAGTACTCTGTGAGATAGAGTTGGGAAACACCATGAGAAATATTTTCAGATGGAGGCTGAATGAGGCACTCCTGAAAGATCCAATTAGCGCAAATAAAATCTCAAGCCAAATTGCAGATTTCTTTGAACTTAATAAAGGGCCAGAAAACAAACCGCAGTGGGTTTTGCCATCTCATAAAGCGTACATTCGAGGAAGACTGATTCAACTATCCTCCCCCCCAAAAAAAGGAAAGATCCAAAGCGTTCCAAGCACTAGAGAGAAAACTATTTCTCCTGGAAAATATGAACCAGTGTAATCCGACGCGAGCGACCACAAAGGAAATCAGGGATACTAAACTGCAATTAAACATTATATCATCGGAAAAAGTAGAAAGGGCGCTACAGTGGACTAAATATAAATACTATATATTTGCAAATAAGCCAGATAAATTGTTAGCCGCAAAACTACGAGAAACACAGAGACTTAACTCGGTCTTCAAATTATATACCCCACACAATACTACAACTACCAATCCGAATATAATCTATGACACATTCGCTGAGTTCTACACCGCCCTGTATAGGGAACATAGAGGGGGAGGGGAAATCCAAAGAAAAGAGTTCCTGGAATCACTGCCACTGCCCACCATTAACCCCTTCAGTGGCAGGTTTCCTACCACCCTGTCGTGCCCACCAGGGCAGGTTTTTTAAAATGGTCTAATCATTGAATTTCAACTAGTTTTGCAGTTGCGTCTCAAGAGCCATAACTTTTTCATTTTTCCATTGACATGGCCATATGAGGGCTTGTTTTTTGCGGGACAAGTTGTGATTTTTTAAACAGGGGGGAGGAAAAAAAGAAATGGGGAAAAAAGAAAAAAAAGGGCCATGTCATTAAGGGGTTAAATAATGTATTAACTTCCTTCTCTGGGTCATTACGACGCACACGGATACCACATGTGTGATTGTATTTTTGATTTTTTACAAAGTAAAGGGAGACAAGTGTTTTTTTAATTTTTTTAATAATTTTTTTACATTTTTTTTTTTTGTCCCTTTAGGGGACTTCCACAGGGACCCATCAGGACCCCTGATCACATTCCGGGGGTCCGATGGTGACAGCCCTTTACATGCTGCAGTGACAACCCTTTACATGCTGCAGTCACATAGACTGCAGCATGTAAAGGGTTAACACAGCAGAGATCGGAAGTTTTCTCTGATCTCTGCTGTAAGAGCTAGTACCTAGCTGTCCTCTGACAGCTAACAACCAGCTCTCCCTGCCACAGAGACCATCGGCTTGCTTCTGACAAGCCGATGGTCTCTATGGCAACTTGTAAACAAAGCAGGACATTGCCGACATGTCGGCAATATCTTCTGCTGGTTTTTCAAAGCCCTTGCACTGCTCTGTGTGGGTCTGTGCAGGCAGAGCACACTGTCACAGCTTGTGGCAGTGTGCTCTGCAGCTCCCATAGTGATACATAGCCCGGAAATCTTCCGGGCTATGTTGCTATGAGCAGTGGAGCTCGTCCCCGGAAATTTTCCGGGCGTGCCACTCAAGGGGTTAACCAAGAGCAAAAAGATTCATTAAATGCGGCTATCACTGAGGAGGAGATAATAGAGGTAATTGAGAATTTAAAACCAGGAAAAGCCCCAGGCCCAGACGGCCTTACGGCCATATATTACAAGAAATACAAAGACTCCCTGGTTGGACCCCTCAGAGAGATGTACCGCACCATAATGGAGGGGCAAATTCCACCAAGCGAGTTTCTTAATTCAAATCTAACATTGATACCGAAAGCAAATAAGGACCCACTCTCGCCGAAAAATTACAGGCCAATTTCGCTCCTGAACATAGATTATAAAATTTTTACAGGTATCCTAGCGAGGCGACTGAACCTTCTCCTTACAAAACTAGTGCATAAAGACCAAGTAGGCTTTATCCTGCAGAGACAGGCGCCGGACAATATTAGGAAAGTATTAAATATTATTGACCAGGTACAGAGAAACGATAGTCCTCTGACCCTGCTCGCTCTTGATATTGAAAAGGCGTTTGACTCTATATCATGGGATTATCTGTTCGCCTTGCTAGGACACATGGGTTTTAAAGGGGAATTTCTAAAGGCAATAAAATCCCTATACTCCCAACCCTCAACCCTATTGAAACTGCCAACAACTAAAGAAAAACCAATCCCAATAAAGCGAGGCACTCGGCAGGGATGCCCCCTTTCCCCAGCGCTCTTTGCCCTAGCCATAGAACCGTTAGCGACAGCAATAAGAGAGAACCCAAACATAAAGGGAATCACCCTGGGGGATAGGGAATATAAAATAAATCTGTTTGCGGACGATATGTTACTAACTATCACCCAACCCTTAACAACTCTACCAACCTTAATGAATCTCTTGGAGAGGTGGGCAGCCATGACAGGACTGAAGGTGAATGTGGACAAAAGCGACATAACATACATAAATACCCCACCCCCTCTAATAAAATTAATAGATTTAAATTTTGGCTTTAAACAACAAACCCAATACATACCATATCTGGGTATCAATCTAACCCCATCCCTAACTAGTAAAATGGGACGACCCAATGCTCTCATGGATGGGAAGGATAAATGCGGTAAAGATGAATATCTTACCCCGGATATTATATCTGTTCCGAACCCTGCCCATTCCTATTCCAGGTGAGGTTCTGGATAACTTTCAGAGAGTTATTTTCAAGTTCATATGGGCAGGAAAAAGGGCAAGGATCAAAAACAGGGCCATGTATTACCATAAAAAGCTGGGAGGCCTCTCGGTTCCTAATGTAAAAAAATATTACCTGACAGCGAGACTTGCGCAATGGATCGAGACCATGGGAGGTTCAAAAGCACCACTCTGGGTCAACATGGAGACATATAAGTTAGCCCCACATACACCGGCAGAATTGACCTGGTCGGCAGGTCCAATAAAAACAAACCTTCTAGACAAGAGCCCCCTCTCATATCACTCCATACGCATATGGAGGGAATCCAGATATAAATTAGCAAACAACCCATCCAGACTATTGCCGTTGATACCAAACAAAAAGTTCCCCCCAAGTATGGACCTGATACATTTTCAATGGTGGAAAAACAATGAACTCACAAGGATACAGAACATGACAGAAAACTCCAGAATACTCTCCATAAACCAATTTAAAACCAAATTTAATCCTCCCACATCTGAGAATTTAAGGATTAACCAAGTATACCATTTCATAGGCTCGCTCGGGCTCCCAAGAGCTCTCCCGGACTTAACCGCGTTCGAGAGATTATGCCAGAGAGACCCCATGAAAAAGGGCTCCTTATCCACGATCTATAATGTAGTAAATAAACCAGGAGGAGAGGAGAAACTTCCATACATGGAAAAATGGGAGAGGGACCTAAACATGAGCTTGTCAGTAGAAAAATGGAGGCAATGTTGTGAGACAGTGGCGAAGGGGAGCCATCAGGTGACTTTGACGGAGACATCTATAAAGGTTCTCCACCGAACCCACCTGGTGCCATATAGATTGCACCAAATTTACCAATCTACCTCGCCTCTCTGCTTTAGAGGATGTAATGAGGTGGGCACGCAGGCTCATGTTTGGTGGACTTGCCTGGTAGTAGCAAGATTTTGGACACAGGTCCACAGGCTCCTACAGAGGCTATTCATAGGAACCCTACATAAAAATCCAGCAATGCTCCTGTTAGGAGATCGCCAACCAGGGATCAGATATCAAGCTCATAAACTGATCCAGGTGATCTGTATGGCAGCAAGAATCCACATTGCATCTAAGTGGAAGCAAAGGTACCTCTCCTTCTGGGAGGTGCTAGACAGAGTCTCCTCTATTGCATTGTATGAGAGACTGCACGCAATAGGAACTGACACTTTGGAGAGGTTCGGGGAGATTTGGGACCCATGGGTGAACATGGTAGACATACCGGGAATAAGACACATCCTCCAGTCGACTTAAAAACGATACCCCCAAGACATGAAGGAAAAGAAAAAAAAAAAGGAATGAGAGACGACCACAGCTGATCTTTGTTGAAACCAGGTTAAAATTTTATTGTTTAAATTGTTAAAATGAATAGGCACAACTATTTTATGAAAAGGACACTCCAGAGAAGTCTGGAGATAGCAAAGGAGTAACAGAAGTAAGAAAAAAAAAAAAAAAGAAGATATTGGCAAGAGTATGATACATTCATATGAAGATAAGACTTGAGCCATATGACGTGCTTTACCCCCTGCGAGGGGAAACCCACACTTGCACAACTAGAAAAGCTGTACTTAACATGTTTGCTTCTTGAATAAAGTATTTTGAAACTAAAAAAATACTGGGCGTTTAATCTCTGATAATAACCTCATGTGCTGGAAAAAAAATGTTCTTAACATTTCTCATATTCCAAGAATCTGATCTCTTTGATTTCCTTGTAAAACGTTTTCCACGTTTATACCTTCAAAAGGACTTTCCCACTCTGTGACATCTTTGATGATCCCTATGTGTGGTACTGGTACTAAAACATTTCCCACATTTCGAACAAGGAAATAGCTTCTTTCCTTTGTGACTTTTCTCATGTGTTACAAGATCGGATTTATTTGTAAAACACTTCCTGAACATGGATAAGGTCTCTCTCCTGTGTGAGTTCTCTGGTGTTTAACAAGCTCTGATTTTATTCTAAAATGTTTCCCACATTCTAAACAAGGAAACTGCTTCTCTCCTGTGTGAATTCTCTGATGTCTAACAAGGCTTGATTTATCACTAAACCATTTCCCACATTCTGAACATGAAAATGGCTTCTCTCCTGTGTGAATTCTCTGATGTAAAACAAGATGTGATTTTACTGTAAAACACTTCCCACAATCTGAACATGAAAATGGCTTCTCTCCTGTGTGAATTCTCTGATGTCTAACAAAGCTTGATTTATCACTAAACCATTTCCCACATTCTGAACATGAAAATGGCTTCTCTCCTGTGTGACTCCTCTGATGTGTAACAAGATTATATTGTGCTCTAAAACACTTTCCACATTCTGAGCATGGAAATGGCTTCTCTCCTGTGTGAATTCTCTGATGTGAAACAAGATATGACTTTTTTGTAAAACACGTCCCACAATCTGAACATGAAAATGGCTTCTCTCCTGTATGAATTCTTTGATGTGAAACTAGACTTGATTTCAGGAAAAAACATTTCCCACAATCTGAACATGAAAATGGCTTCTCTCCTGTATGATATTTCTGATGTGAAACAAGATGTGACTTTTCTGTATAACACTTCCCACATTCTGAACATGAAAATGGCTTCTCTCCTGTGTGAATTTTCTGATGTTGAACAAGATAAGGTTTTTTTGTAAAACATTTCTCACACTCTGAACATGAAAATAATGGCTTCTCTCCTGTGTGAATTATCTGGTGTTGAACAAGCTCTGATTTCATTATAAAACATTTCCCACATTGTAAGCAAGGAAACGGTTTCTCTCCTGTGTGAGTTCTCTGATGTCTAACAAAGCTTGTTTTATCAATAAAACATTTCCTACATTCTGAACATGAAAATGGCTTCTTTCCTGTGTGAATTCTGTGATGTCTAACAAGTCTTGATTTATCACTAAAGCATTTCCCACATTCTGAACATGAAAATGGCTTCTCTCCTGTGTGAATTCTCTGATGTAAAACAAGATTTGACTTTTCTGTAAAACACTTCCCACAATCTGAACATGAAAATGGCTTCTCTCCTGTGTGAGTTCTCTGATGTGAAACAAGAGTAGATTGTGCTCCAAAACATTTCCTACATTCTGAACATGAAAATGGCTTCTCTCCTGTGTGACTCCTCTGATGTATAACAAGAGTAGATTGTGCTCTAAAACACTTTCCACATTCTGAACATGAAAATGGCTTCTCTCCTGTGTGAATTCTCTGATGTGAAACAAGATGTGACTTTCTTGTAAAACATTTCCCACAATCTGAACATGGAAATGGCTTCTTTCCTGTGTGAATTCTCTGATGTGTAACAAGAGCAGATTGTTCTGTAAAGCATTTCCCACATTCTGGACATGAATACAGCTCTCCTGTGTAGATTGTCTGATGTTTAACCAGATCAGTTTTCAGAATAAAACATTTCCCACCATCTGAACTCGAAAAAGTTTTTTGTTCTGAATGAATTATCAGATGATCTTTGACTTTGGCTTCAGTTATAAATGAATTTTCACATTCTGAGCATGGACCCTGCTTCTGCCCTGTGTGACCTCTCTCATCTAGAATACAATTAAATTGATCTGTAAGACATATCCCACTTTCTGAACAGGAGAATGGCTTCTCATCTCTACTGTGATGTCCTGGCTGTAAGTGAAGGGTAAGAAGGTTTTCTCCTGAAGAGTGCTGCACTATATCTTCATCTTCTACTTTAGAATTGGGGGATAACATCAAGTTTTCCTCAGAGTTCTCACTAGGATTATCTGTTAAGACAAAAAATGTATTTTGTGATTTGAAACTAAAAATGAATTATTAAATTGGACAAACTTATAATATTCCTGATAGGCTGTAAACACACTATTAGATTTTGACGCGATCTGAGTGGTGGTTTTTTTTTTAGTTAAAGACAGAAGTGGTTCCAGCAGGGAGTAATATAAGCCCTTTCTTTAAGTTTCCTGATTTTTTTAAAAATAGGGTCCTGGTTTTTGGTCAAGGTGAATATTATATATCTCCCCTAGATGGAGTTGGCAGAATTGAATGAAACGTTATGTGTGATTGCAATGTTGATATAAGTAAGTGATTACAATATCAGAGCACAGGGATACTTTATTGCAGAAAACTGAACACTTGAAGGGAGGCTCTAGTAGCCTGTTGGAACTCCTCTAGCTTGGATGCAAGATGTGGTACGGGTGGGCATGGAAGGAAACAGGTTCCATATAGTATTCTTTGCCATATTGCTTCACATTCTCTGTAATTTAGCCGTGCAAACTCATAAGCTGTGGAGGTTTATGTCCCAGATGGTCCCATACATGTTCTATTGGCAATAAACATGGCAACCAGGCGAGCCTGGAAAATTCCTCTTGGGAGCCGCCATGACAGTAACAGATGTGGCTGCAGGATGTCCTGAACATATCGCTGAGCTGTCATTGTCCCTTGTACCACTACTAGGGGGGACCGACTGTCATATGTGATAGCATCCCAGACCATCACACCACCAGTGAGGATGAGGACAGTGTGCCTCTCCACATCAAAGGCAGGATTGAGGCACACAATCACCCCAGGTATCCAGACATGAAGACGGCCGTCGTGAATGCCCAGACTAAACCTGGCTTCGTCGTTGAAGACAACTCGGTTCTACTCTGTAACAGTCCAGTTTCCTCATTCATGCACTTCACTCATACAAAGACCTTTCATCTAATCATGCCATGACTCTAATAATTTGCTTATCTCCCTGATATGTAACTGCATGCCTAGTTTTGCCCTTTTTTTATATAGACACAAACATGATTCCAGCCTTCTAAAACTTTGTATGGGGGTTATTTCAGATGGCATTTTGGTGCTATTTGTCATCTTGCGTATGTGGACCTACTACACTATGCTTTTCAAAATTATTTAAAAAATCAATACCCCTCCCCAAAAAATTATTCTAAACGACCGATCAGTTTCTATCAGCTCTTCTACATTACCACCATTATCTCTGCTGTAATTAGTCGAATAAGTGACACAGTTCAACGGAAGAGCCAACATCTACAAACAGAGCCTTACAGCGAAAATACTCCTCGTCTCCTGACCATTACCCAAGTTGTCCTGCTAGAGTAAAAGAGAGCTGCTCATTTTTCATCTATTATTTAGTATATGCGTTAAATGTACATGTAAAAACATACATTTTTCACTATAAAGTATGTCTTTTAAAGTTTTGTAGTCGTCGTTTTCTTGCATTTGAGAAATGCTTTATGTTTCCTATAGACTATAGTGTAAAACAAAAATGTGTATGTTAAGCATACATTTCTTCATGGGACAGAAAGTACTTTATGCTATGCTTTACTGTACCACAAAAAATAAAAAGTGTACAAACATAAAGAAGGCAAAACGCAGGCAAAAGTATGCACTGTTCAATATTTGACCAACTCTACCCTATGGGAATGTCAAGCAATGCGTTTGAATACTTTTTAATTAACACTAATATATATATATATATATATATATATATATATATATATATATATATATATATATATATATATATATAAATATAGCTGAAACGTGATGTGAATGCCTCTAGCTTCACACTATTAGTCGCCTAAACCTAAAGTCTATTTTTTCCAAAAAAATATGCATCCAATAATCCGAAAAATACAGAGTAGGTGTGTGTATATTAGAAAATAATATATTTTGTATGTCTCTTCTTACCTTGTGATATCGGAGGCTGGTGGTTCTCCATCATGGCATCCTTGTACAGATCCTTGTGTCCTTCTAAATACTCCCACTCCTCCATGGAGAAATAGACAGCGACATCCTGACACCTTATAGGAACCTGACAACACAATGATACCGTCATTACCCAGACATCTCTAGTGCTGTTACTGTATAATTTCCCAGCATTCCCAGCAGTGTCACCTCTCCAGTCAGCAGCTCAGTGATCTTGTTATTGAGTTCTAAGATCTTCTGCTCATGTATCGGTAAGTGAGGAGGAGCCTCTGTGATGGAGCTCTGGCTCCTGCTCCATCCTCCTGACTCATGGAGATGGCTGTTGGTAGTCGTACTGTCACCCGATGTCTTCTTTACTATTGTGTAATCCTGTGTATGGAGAGAGACATATAGAGGACTGAACCCAGTATTTCTCCAACAATAAAAAGTGGGAGATTGTGATCCCACTGTATAGAACAACATGTCAAAAGATTTATCAACCATCGCGAGACATGCAGCAGGAGAGCTCTGATCTGGCGCCAACACAATCTGGGGCCATCAGGCCTCCTACTGCACTCTACAGTTTTCTAAAAGCCTCCACAGTCCTCCCCACGTGGACAGGCTCAAGAAGCGTGGCTTTGCTGTCCATTCGGGTGCCATGAAGGCTTTCAGCCTATTTTGGCCTAGTGCAACCAGTGAAGCCATGAGCTAAATTTTCGGGATGCCCACGTGGCTTATCCTGCTGGTGGATCGGAGCTCCCGAAGACAAGAATTTGCCCTGCAGAGGCCCCTGATGTGGGAGAACACTGCCAGGTCAATGAGTGAACTGGATGGAGCTGGCAGACTTATGCAAGTGAGTTTCGTGCCCAGTACCTCACCAACAGGTCCACAGCTCACCGAAGGCCCCACAGTGCCGTATCAGAAGGGGAACATGACAAGGAAGCAGCAGGTGAAGTCAGGGCCAAAAATGCTGATGGACTTCATTGCTGTGAAAGAGCAGGAGGAGAGCGAACTGGCCAAAGGACCTTACACACTGGAGGGGGAGATGCCAGGATCAGAGGAACAGGGTGACCCCTTGCTTCAGAAACATGTTAAGCAGGCTTGCCCCGATCCTCTGCTCTCCGAGCATCTAGCCAGTAGATGCAGAAGGGAAAGAAATAGAAAGAGGAGACAGCCACTTTCCCCCAGCATATGGCCAGAGACAGGGAAGCCGCCATCTTACAATGTTAGCCCCAGTTACTCCATAACAAATCCAGAGCAGCTGCAACACGAAAGGTGAAGGGAGACAGTTGGGGTCCCAGACACTGCAAATAGAGAGAAGACAGGACAGGAACCCAGGGAAGAGGAAACAGACCCACTTATAGAAATCACCTACTCTGATCTGACAGTGTCTGAAAATTTCATCAGGGATCTAATACTAGCCTTAAGAAGATCCCTAAAAAAGGACATAGCCTCTCAGGGCATCAATCGAGGAGTTTAGTGTTATGATAATGGAGGCTGAGTGGAGCATCTGGAGACCAAGATGGGCAAGCTGATCAGTTCACATAATAAACATAGTTGAAGAACTTGAAAACGTGAAAGCAAAATTAGCAGACCTGGAAGACCGGAATAGACGTAACAACATAAAAATAAGAGGAGTAGCAGAGACAGTCTCATCAGCAGGGCTATCAGGCTATCTGAAAAGTCTAGTCAAAAAGCTGCAACCTAAATCCAAGCAAGAGGAATTAAATTATTGTTAGTATACAAAAGGCTTCCACATCCAAAATCAGGACACTGGGTTGTTCCTATTAATCCCTTTAATCCTTTCCAATCCAATTTTGGATTCGGGGTTTCCTAGGGGGCTTTCACTTTCTGCTGTTATACAACAACAAAGCTGCTGTGTAACCATAGCCATAAAAACTTAGAAATACAGAAAAGTTTACCTCTCCGGTCAGCAGGTAGATGATCTCTACGGTCAAGTTCAATATTCTGTTGGTAATCTCATTGCTGTTCTTCTCCATCCTTGGTGGGTGATTCAAGAGTAGGACTGTTTCAGAGTTGAACATGGGAGAACTGGAGGGTTCTAGTACAGCTGGCCCTTTATGAAAAAAGAAAAGACTCTTAATCATACGGGGACATCATCATGTGTGATATACAGAACCTCAATTATTGAGATAGTATAAGGGTAGACTAGATGAAGCATGTGTTCTCCTTCTGATGTCAGTTTTCTATGCTTCTAGTTACTATAAATGGGGGGGGGGGTAAATCTAAGAAATGGGACTCACAATACTGTATATAAAATGAAATACAGCACTATTTTAACTTGCACAAACAATTTTCTTTATTGGAGACAATCCACAGACATTTTGACATCTTGGATGGATACTCCTATTTCTCCTATAACTTTAGACTATTAGACGCTTAAGCCTTCCAGATTTTTTTCTGATCAAAAATGCATCCGATAATCTGAAAAATACAGGATAGGTGTGTGTATATTATAACATAATATATTTTGTAGGTCTCTTCTTACCCTGTGATATCGGAGGCTGGTGGTTCTCCATCATGACGTCCTTGTACAGATCCTTGTGTTCTTCTAAACACTCCCACTCCTCCATGGAGAGATAGACAGCGACATCCTGATACCTAATAGGAACCTGACACACAATAATACCGTCATTACCCAGACTCCTCTAGTGCTGTTACTATATAAGTTCCCAGCAGTGTCACCTCTCCAGTCAGCAGCTCAGTGATCTTGTTGGCGAGTTCTAGGATCCTCTGTTCATGTATCATTAAGTGAGGAGGAGCCTCTGTGATGGGGCTCTGGCTCCTGCTCCATCCTCCTGACTCATGGAGATGGCTGTTGGGAGTGGAGCCATCATCCAATGTCTTCTTCATTATTATGTAATCCTGTATATAGAGAGATACATGTAGAGATCTAAATGCAGTATTCCTCCATCAATAAAAAGCGGGACATTCTGATACCACTGTGTAGAGTAACATGTCTAAAGTTTTAATCAGTTGAGTGGCCTTTCCGCCATTGTGAGAGGACGTGCAGCGGGAGAGGTCTGATCTGGTACAAGCACAATCAGGGGCCATCGGGCCTCCTGCTGCACTCTACACCTTCTAAAAGCCTCCACAGTCATCCGCACACCAATAGGCTCAAAAAGCGGGGCTTTTGCAACCAATTGGATGTTGTGAAGGCTTTCAACCTACCATGGCCTAGCCCAACCAGCAAAGCTGTGGACTAAACTTTCGGAAATGCAAGCACGGCCGATTGCGAGATCACAGCGGAGCTTCTGAAGCTGACAATCTGCCCTGCAGAGGCCCCTGATGTGGGAGAACAGTGCCAAGAAAGGAGTGAACTAGATGGAGCTTGGCAGACACTTGTGAGTGAGCGCTGTGCCCTGCAGCTCTCAGCCACGTAAAAAGCAAAAGATCCACAGTGCAAGACCAAGAGATGGTCCAAGAGAGTGTAATAAAAATAAAAGTGAGGAATTCATTCCCGTTCCCAGCATGGAAAAGAACCGCCAACATAGGACAAATGGAAGGGACTTGTTACTTGTATAGTGCCAACTTATTCCACAGCGCTTTCAGGTACTTTGTTTATTAGCCTCCAGCAAGCTGAGTACTCATTTTACCGACCTTATAAGTATGGAAGGCTGAGTCAACCTTGAGCTGGCTACCGGAACCTTGCGGGCATTGAGCCTGCAACAATCAGGTCGTGAGTGATTAAATTCACGATACAAAACATCGGCTATTTTGAAGGAAGCTGTCAAGTCAAAAACATATTTCTTATGCATGCAGGAGTCACAATTCTTGAATAATGGAGAGACGAAATTCTCCCACCCCAAATTCCCCACGATCTACATGGCCAATGCCAAAAAGAAAAGAACAGGAGTAGTCATCGCCATTAATGATACAAAAAATTTCCAACCGCTCAAGCTCTAAGAGGATAGAGGCAGAAGATCCTTGATTATAGTATGCAAAATGAACAACTTTACACTGACGATAGCCATATATATACACATGCCAAAAATCGGCAAAATTCACTTCTTGAATTAGATGGCAAAGAAAATAAAGAAGATCCAGAAAGGCAACCTGGTTTTATCTGGTGATTTCAACATAAATCGCAGACAAGGACATGGCCACCAACAACCCAAGGTAAGAAAAACGACACAAACCCTGACTTCTTTGATGAGGAGAGAACTACATTATACCTACAGATATAAGAATGCTACCTCCAAAAAATTCTCTATTTACTCAGCGAGACATCACTCCTTCTCCAGAATTGATATGCTCCTAGTGAACTTCTTTCTGCTCCCAAAAATTCACCAGACCTCAATAGGAATAGCCATGCCCAATCTGTCTAACCCTTAAATTATCCCAAAACATGTAAATCCCTAGAACACAGAGAACTAATACCCATTTAATGAAAATTTCTAAAAATCAAGAAACTATACGCAAAGCAATTAAAGAGTATTTCCATTTCAATGAATCCCCAGAGATAAACCCACTTGTCCTATGGAGCGCCACAAAACAGTGATCAGAGGGGCCATGATCCCGCTAGGGACACACCACAAAAAGGAAACAAACAAAATATGATAATACATGATAACATCACTAAAAAAATTTGAGAACGAGTGTAAGAGAAACCCTTCAATGTCCCCCAACTCGGAACTAATGAAAACTAGAGGTAGATTGAGAGGATTTTTAATAGAAAGCAACTAAAAGACTAAAAAAAAAAAAAACTATTAACATGACCCACTGCATAGCAAATAATAAATTCAGTAAGCTAATAGTGTATAGGGTTAAATAAAAAGCAATCAAAACAAAATTACCTCATCTGATAGATAAAGTAAATCACAAAATTAGCAACCCTATGGGCATAGCTGAGGCCTTCAGAGGGTTCTACTCCAAATTGTACAAACTTACAAAAGACCTTCACAGAAAAGACTTATATTAAAATAATAAACTTTATTAACTAATCTCTTAATAAACATTCACACAACGAGCGCAGTAGCCACAGTAAGGGATATCATGTGATTAACCCCTTAACGACCGCCCCATCGGGAAACTACGTCCTGCTGTTGCAGGACGTGTATGGAGGGAGGTAGCGGCGCTATCTCCCTCCATACAGCGCGGGCATCAGGTGTTTATTACTGCTGACACCTGCGGGCAATAGCTGCGCTCGGCCGATCGCGGCCATTAACCCTTTAAATGCCGCTGTCAATTCTGACAGCGGCATTTAAATCCCCCGAACGCTGTTCGGGGGTCCTTCACGGCCCCCCCCGCGGTGAGATCGGGGGAGCCGTGCAGGCGTCATGGCAGCCGGGGGCTTAATGAATGGCCCCAGGGCTGCCTTAGCAGACTGCCTATCAAGCCATCCACACAGGGTGGCTTGAAAGACTGCCTGTGAAAAAGCAGTATGACGTAATGCTATAGCATTACGTCATACTGCAGTAGCGATCAAAGCATCGCATGTTCAAGTCCCCCAGGGGGACTTCAAAGTAATGTAAAAAAAATTAATCAATAAAGTTTTTTTAATTGTTTAAAAAAAAAAAAAAAGTTATAAAAGTTTAAATCACCCCCCTTTTGCCATATCCATTATTAAAAAATCTAAATCATAAAATAAAAATATGTATTTGATATCGCCGCGTCCGTAAAAGTCCGAACTATCAAAGTAGTGCATTATTTTTCCCGCACGGTGAACGTCGTCTGAAAAAAAAAATAAAGAACGCCAGAAATACACTTTTTTAGTTACCCTGTCTCCCAGAAAAAAACGCAATTAAAAGTGATAAAAAAGTCGTATGTATTCCAAATTGATACTATCGGAAACTTCAGGACATCCCGCAAAAAATGAGCCCTCGCTCAACTACATCGACGAAAAAATAAAAAAGGTATTGCACAAAATGACCACAGAAAATAATTGAAAAAAATTAAATATCTTAAAAAAAAATAAAGTACTACAGCAAAAAAAATACTATACAAGTTTGGTATCGTAGCAATCGTACTGACCATAAAATAAAAATATCAGGTCGTTTTTGTTGCAATTTGTGTGCTGTAGAAACAGGACGCACTGAAAGATGGTGGAATGTCGTTTTTTTTCCATTTCTCTCCGCTAAGAATTTTTAAAAAGTTTTTCAGTAAATTATATGGTACAATAAATAGTGCCATTGAAAAATACAACTCATCCCGCAAAAAACAAGCCCACATACAGCGACGTCGATGGATAAATAAAGGAGCTACGATTTTTTTAAAGGGAGTAGGAAAAAACAAAAATGGAAAAAAGCAAAAAAGCTCCGTCACTAAGGGGTTAATCCTAAACTGGGCTAGAACGAATTTTAAACTACCACACGTGCACCAGAACGCATACCGAATTAACGGCCAAAATGGTAGTGTGTTAACGATGAATATCTTGATTATATTTTAGATAAATCTCTGGTATATCAAGCGAAAGTACTGTCGCATGGCATGTGGTATGGGCTCATTAATAGTGTATAATAGAGGCTCCTCTATAGTAGGGTTTGCGTATTGATGCGTTCAGAGAGCAACTAATGCTCTTCCTTAGAGATGAGCGAGCGTACTCGTCCGAGCTTGATACTCGTTCGAGTATTAGGGTGTTCAAGATGCTCGTTACTCGAGACGAGCACCACGCGATGTTCGAGTTACTTTCACTTTCATCTCTGAGACGTTAGCGCGCTTTTCTGGCCAATAGAAAGACATGGAAGGCATTACAACTTCCTCCTGTGACGTTCCAGCCCTATACCACCCCCCTGCTGTGAGTGGCTGGGGAGATCAGGTGACACCGGAGTATTAAAATCTGCCCCGCCCGCGGCTCGCCACAGATGCATTCTGACAGAGATCAGGAAAGTGCTGCTGCTGCTGCTGCTGCTGCTGCTATAGGGAGAGTGTTAGGTGTTATATTTGTCTTGAAGAACCCCAACGGTCCTTCTTAGGGCCACATCTGACCGTGCGCAGTACTGTTAAGGCTGCTTTTAGCAGTGTTGCACAATTTTTTTATTTTGTATAGCGGGCGTGCAGACCATAGCGTCCTCAGTCTGCAGTCATTGTACAGAGTATAGGGGCAGTACTGGTGAGGCAGGGACAGTGAGAAAGGTGAAAGAGATATACTGTCTATATAGGCAGTGGGCTTTTTCAAAAAAATTGGGGAAAAATACTATATTTGGGCTGCCTGTGACCGTCTTCAGTGTACTGCGTGTCTGCTGGGGGTAGTAGTCCTAATTAATACGCAGCTAAGCATTACAGCAGGCTTGCGCAAAATTGTTTCCTGGCTCTGCTGTCTCCGTTACATCACCGCCGTCATAGCGCCAGAGGGAAACAGTATACATAATATACGCTGCATACAGTATCTGTCTGGTGTTTCAGCTCACCATTTAAAAAAATTGAAGTAAAATACTTAAGGCCTACCACTGCCCTTTGGCCACTTGACTGCTTCTGCGCTGTGAATTCCACTAGCTCAGTCATACGCACCTACGTCTCATTACAGGTGTGCGCAAAATTGTTTCCTGGCTCTGCTGTGCCCGTTACATCACCGCCGTCATAGCTCCAGAGGGAAACAGTATACATAATATACACTGCATACAGTATCTGTCTGGTGTTTCAGCTCACCATTTAAAAAAATTGAAGTAAAATACTTAGGCCTACCACTGGCCTTTGGCCACTTGACTGGTTCTGCGCTGTGAATTCCACTAGCTCAGTCATACGCACCTACGTCTCACTACAGCCATGCGCAAAATTGTTTCCTGGCTCTGCTGTGCGTTCCGTAAGTGAAGTCAGCCTCCAACCACAGGCCAATACGCGGCACATTTAATTACAGCGTTCTGTTTCTGCTCTACTCGTAATACACCATGCTGAGGGGTAGGGGTAGGCCTAGAGGTCGTGGACGCGGGCGAGGACGCGGAGGCCCAAGTCAGGGTGTGGGTACAGGCCGAGCTCCTGATCCAGGTGTATCGCAGCCGACTGCTGCGGGATTAGGAGAGAGGCACGTTTCTTGTGTCCCCAGATTCCTCTCACAATTAATGGGTCCACGCGGTAGACCTTTATTAGAAAATCAGCAGTGTGAGCAGGTCCTGTCGTGGAAGGCAGAAAGTGCATCCAGCAATCTATTGACCACCCAGACTTCCACACCGTCCACTGCTGCAACTCTGAATCCTCTGGCTGCTGTTCCTCCTTCCTCCCAGCCTCCTCACTCCATTACAATGACACATTCTGAGGAGCAGGCAGACTCCCAGGAACTGTTCTCAGGCCCCTGCACAGAATGAGCAGCAATGGTTCCTCTCCCACCGGAGGAGTTTGTCGTAACCGATGCCCAACCTTTGGAAAATTCCCGGGGTCCGGTGGATAAGGCTGGGGACTTCCGGCAACTGTCTCAAGAGCTTTCAGTGGGTGAGGAGGACGATGACGATGAGACACAGTGGTCTATCACTCAGGTAGTAGTAATTGGAGTACGTCCGAGGGAGGAGCGCACAGAGAATTCGGAGGAAGAGCAGCTGGACGATGAGGTGACTGACCCCACCTGGTTTGCTAAGCCTACTGAGGACAGGTCTTCAGAGGGGGAGGCAAGTGCAGCAGCAGGGCAGGTTGGAAGAGCCAGTGCGGTGGCCAGGGGTAGAGGCAGGCCAGACCGAATCATCCACCAACTGTTTTCCAAAGCGCCCCCTCGCGCCATGCCACCCTGCAGAGGCCGAGGTGCTCAAAGGTCTGGCAGTTTTTCACTGAGAGTGCAGACGACCGACGAACTGTGGTGTGCAAGGTTTTTTGCGCCAAGATCAGCCATGGAGCCACCACCACCAGCATGCGCAGACATATGATGGCCAAGCACCCCACAAGGTGGGACGAAGGCCGTTCACCGCCTCCGGTTTGCACCACTGCCTCTCCCCCTGTGCCCCAACCTGCCACTGAGATCCAACTCCCCTCTCAGGACACAGGCACTACCGTCTCCCGGCCTGCACCCACACCCTCACCTCCGCTGTGCTCGGCCCCATCCAGCAATGTCTCTCAGCACAGCTTCCAGACGTCGCTAGCGCAAGTGTTTGAGCGCAAGTGCAAGTACGCCGCCACGCACCCGCACGCTCAAGCGTTAAACGTGCACATAGCCAAATTGCTCAGCCTGGAGATGCCGCCGTATAGGCTTGTGGAAATGGAGGCTTTCAAAAACATGCTGGTGGCGGCAGCCCCGCGCTACTCGGTTCCCAGTCGCCACTACTTTTCCCGATGTACCGTCCCAGCCCTGCACGACCACGTCTCCCGCAACATTGTACGCGCCCTCACCAACGCGGTTACTGCCAAGGTCCACTTAACACTGGACACGTGGACAAGCACAGGCGGGCAGGGCCACTATATCTCCCTGACGGCACATTGGATGAATTTAATGGAGGCTGGGACCGAGTCAGAGCCTGGGACCGCTCACATCCTACCCACCCCAAGAATTGCGGGCTCCAGCTCGGTGCTGGTATCTGCGGCGGTGTATGCTTCCTCCACTAAACCACCCTCCTCCTCCTCCTACGCAACCTCTGTCTCACAATCAAGACTTGTCAGCAGCAGCACGTCGCCAGCAGTCGGTGTCGCGCGGCGTGGCAGCACAGCGGTGGCCAAGTGTCAGCAGGCCGTGCTGAAACTACTCAGCTTAGGAGAGAAGAGGCACATGGCCCACGATCTGCTGCAGGGTCTGACAGAGCAGACCGACCTCTGGCTTTCGCCGCTCAACCTCCAACCGGGCATGGTCGTGTGTGACAACGGCCGTAACCTGGTGGCGGCTCTGCAGCTCGCAGCCTCACGCACGTGCCATGCCTGGCCCATGTCTTTAATTTGGTGGTTCAGCACTTTCTGAAAAGCTACCCACGCTTGTCAGACCTGCTCGGAAAGGTGCGCCGGGTCAGCGCACATTTCCGCAAGTCCAAGACAGACGCTGCCACCCTGCGGACCCTGCAACATCGGTTTAATCTGCCAGTGCACTGACTGCTGTGCGACGTGCCCACATGGGGGAACTCTACGCTCGACATGTTGGCCAGGCTCTATGAGCAGCGTAGAGCTATAGTGGAATACCAACTCCAACATGGGCGGCGTAGTGGGAGTCAGCCTCCTCAATTCTTTACAGAAGAGTGGGCCTGGTTGGCAGACATTTGCCAGGTCCTTGGAAACTTTGAGGAGTCTACCCAGATGGTGAGCGGGGATGCTGCAATCATTAGCGTTACCATTCCTCTGCTATGCCTCTTGAGAAGTTCCCTGCAAAGCATAAAGGCAGACGCTTTGCACTCGGAAACGGAGGAGGGGGAAGACAGTATGTCGCTGGATAGTCAGAGCATCCTCATGTCTATATCTCAGCGCGTTGAGGAGGAGGAGGGGGAGGAGCATGAGGAGGAGGGGGAAGAGACAGCTTGGCCCACTGCTGAGGGTACCCATGCTGCTTGCCTGTCATCCTTTCAGCGTGTATGGCCAGAGGAGGAGGAGGAGGAGGATCCTGAAAGTGATCTTCCTAGTGAGGACAGCCATGTGTTGCGTACAGGAACCCTGGCACACATGGCTGACTTCATGTTAGGATGCCTTTCACGTGACCCTCGCGTTACACGCATTCTGACCACTACGGATTACTGGGTGTACACACTCCTTGACCCACGGTATAAGGAGAACCTTTCCACTCTCATACCCGAAGAGGAAAGGGGTTCGAGAGTGATGCTATACCACAGGACCCTGGTGGACAAACTGATGGTAAATTCCCATCAGACAGTGCTAGTGGTAGAAGGCGCAGTTCCGAGGGCCAGGTAGCAGGGGAGGCGCGGAGATCAGGCAGCATGTACAGCACAGGCAGGGGAGCACTCTCCAAGGCCTTTGACAGCTTTATGGCTTCCCAGCAAGACTGTGTCACCGCTCCCCAGTCAAGGCTGAGTCGGCGGGAGCACTGTAATAGGATGGCGAGTACTGCAATGGGATTTATTTATGTACCGCCAGTGGGTTCCAGGGAGCCACCCATGCTGTGGGTCCACAGGGACTTCACAATAGGGAGTTGTACCTGCCTGTGTCTACTTATAAAAAACCCCAGTGTGATTGGGGCATGCAGTGTGGGCCGAAGCCCACCTGCATTTAATCTGACATTAGCTCTGCTGTCCAGGGCACTGCAATGGGATACATTTTTGTATAGCCGGTGGGTTCCAAGGAGCACCCATGCTGTGGGTGCTCACAGAATTCCCATTGCGGAGTTGTACCTGCCTGTGACTATTTATAAAAAAACCCGGTCTGACTGGGGCATGCAGACACCTTGACAGAATGAATAGTGTGTGGCACATGGGTTCCCCATTGCTATGCCCACGAGTGCAGCTCCTGATGGAGGTGGCACAGGATTGGATTTCTGATTGCTTCTGTACAGCATTGTGGGCTATCGCCCCGCCCCTTTTAAAGAGGGTCGCTGCCTGGTCGTGCCAACGCTCTGCAGTGTGTGCCTGGGTTCCTCCTCATGGCAGACGCACTTATAAATAGACATGAGGGTGGTGTGGCTATGAGGCCAGCATGTGGCATGAGTGCAGCTGAAGGCTGCGCAGGGACACTTTGGTGTGCTCTGTGGACACTGGGTCGTGCGGTGGGGTTGGGCAGCATGTAACCCAGGAGAAGTGGCAGCGGAGTGTCATGCAGGCAGTGATTGTGCTTTGTTGGAGGTAGTGTGGTGCTTAGCTAAGGTATGCCTTGCTAATGAGGGTTTTTCAGAAGTAAAAATTGCTCGGAGGGGCCTGGGGCACTCTTGCTGCTATTGTGGCTTAATAGTGGGACCTGGGAACTTGAGATGCAGCCCAACATGTGGCCCCTCGCCTGCCCTATCCATTTCTGTGAGTAAAAGAAATGAAAAAGGAGGGTGGAGCAAGACCCAGTGAGGGTAGTGGAATATTTATGGAGTACAAAGAGTTTTCAATGATTGAGTATTTTAAATGGTGGCGGTGCTGCCAACCAGATGACGCTCCACCAGTGTGGGCGTAAGTGTAGCGAAAAGGATGTGAAAAGAACTGGTATGGAGGCGCAACACTCTAAGCTACTAGAAGATGTAGATCAAAGTCCAATGTGTGATGGTGAAAGCACTTCTTTTTTATTATTTTTTCAGAAATTAAAAACCAGCAATGGAATACGCGTTTCGGGGAAGAACCCCTTCGTCAGTTCGGCTGGATAGGACTGTGTGATAAGTACAAATAGATAATGGAGGAGTGATTAACAAAGAAAGGGGAGGAGAGGGGAGAGGAAAAAAAAATTCATATACATAATGAAGTCTCACAAATGTGTCAATAAGAACAATAAATATATGATGAAAACATCGATCTGAACAGTGATAAAATATATATGAGACAAAAAACATAAAAGAATATGAGCATCCGTACATGTAAATTAACATAAAATTTATACAAAACAAATATCTGTTAAAATAGGATGAAGACAATCCTGAGTAAAATACCAATCTTAGAAGTACCAATATGAGAGCGGATGGACTCAAAATCGTGTGGTTGCTTTCAGCTGAATGAAAGGACTGCAGAATTAAAATGCATGTACAGCCTATTGGGAAATATGATATGATTGCTACACCCGAGGGGGTGCATAAATAAATGTGTATATGTATGTAAAAATGAGAAAAGAAGAAAAGAAAAAAGAAAAAAACGAAAAAAGGGGGGGGATCTATTGGAAAGCTACTTCAGAATGGTGTGCATTGACAGCATTGGGTTTATGGTGTGGGATAAAGTTAGAAAAAAAAAAGGGGGGGGGGACACCTTTATGTAACCAACAAAAATGAGAATATAACTAATTAGAAACTGAGATAAGGGGCTCACCAACAGGATGCCTAGGGGTGACACAATTCCAAAGATGTATCGGATGTGTCGGAGGTCCTGAAAATGAAGAATTGTCAGATTAGGGAAGATGTATGGATAATATATGGCAGAGGGCTCTAGCACGCTAATTAAGTGCAGGGGGGAAAGTTAGATTGAACTGAGCACTGGAGGGATTTTTTTGCTCCTGATAAAGTCATACTAGGAAGGAAGGGGAAGGGGGGAGGGGGAAGGAAAGGAATTGATGTGTAAATATAAGTTATAGGATAAAGGAGAAGTTTGCTTACCTGTGTGCAGGAGGACAGGGGAGAAAAAAGTGCTTTAACAAGGGAGCTGAGGGCAAGTCAGGGGTATAAATACCTGAGAGAGAGGGCGGGAAAAATAATTCAATGTTGATTGGCTTGACTAAAAAAGGGGGCGTGGTTACAGGTTGCATGGATGGAATAGGGAGTTGGGAGGGGGATTCATGTACAAGGTAATTCCTATTGTTTGGTTAGTAAAGGGAGGGAAGTGTGGAGTAAGAAGAGGACTATGCTGGGGGTAAGGCAAATAGGAAAAAACTAAACAATGTCTCTACAGTGACACCTATTGGAATGCAGCAATCCTGCAAATCAATGTTAGTCTGGGGAAAGAAGGAAAGAGAGAGAGAGGGAAAGAAAAAAAAACAAAAAAAAACAAATCAACTGTCAAAAATGCTTTCCAAACTCTCATTAAGGCCCATAGGTATAAGCGTGTTCAGTTTAAATATCCAAAATATTTCTTGTTTTCTCAGAATTTCAAATCTATTCCTTACGTGGGCGGGTATTTGTTCTAAAACTGTTACAGAAAATACTTTAAAATCATTATTATGGACTGCGGTCCCATGCCTGGAAACACTATGGTTTAGATAGCTATTCTTGGTGTTTGATCTATGCTTATTAATGCGACTTCTCAAGGTCTGGGTGGTGCGTCCAATATACTGAAGCTTGCAGGGACATTCTAGTAGATAGATTAGGTAAGCAAACTTCTCCTTTATCCTATAACTTATATTTACACATCAATTCCTTTCCTTCCCCCTTCCCCTTCCTTCCTAGTATGAATTTATCAGGAGCAAAAAAATCCCTCCAGTGCTCAGTTCAATCTAACTGCCCCCCCTGCACTTAATTACCCTGCTAGAGCCCTCTGCCATATATTATCCATACATCTTCCCTAATCTGACAATTCTTCATTTTCAGGACCTCCGACACATTCTATACATCTTTGGAATCGTGTCACCCCTAGGCATCCTGTTGGTGAGCCCCTTATCTCAATTTCCAATTAGTTTTATTCTCATTTTTGTTGGTTACATAAAGGTGTCCCTCCCCCCCCCTTTTTTTTTTTTAACTTTATCCCACACCATGAACCCAATGCTGTCAATGCACACCATTCTGAAGTAGCTTTCCAATAGATCCCCCCTTTTTTTTTCTTCTTTTTTTCTTCTTTTCTCATTTTTACATACATATACACATTTATTTATGCACCCCCTCGGGTGTAGCAATCATATCATATTTCCCAATAGGCTGTACATGCATTTTAATTCTGCAGTCATTTCATTCAGCTGAAAGCAACCACACGATTTTGAGTCCATCCGCTCTCATATTGGTACTTTTAAGATTGGTATTTTACTCAGGATTGTCTTCATCCTATTTTAACAGATATTTGTTTTGTATAAATTTTATGTTAATTTACATGTACGGATGCTCATATTCTTTTATGTTTTTTGTCTCATATATTTTATCACTGTTCAGATCGATGCTTTCATCATATATTTATTGTTCTTATTGACACATTTGTGAGACTTCATTATGTATATGAATTTTTTTTTCCTCTCCCCTCTCCTCCCCTTTCTTTGTTAATCACTCCTCCATTATCTATTTGTACTTATCACACAGTCCTATCCAGCCGAACTGACGAAGGGGTTCTTCCCCGAAACGCGTATTCCATTGCTGGTTTTTAATTTCTGAAAAAATAATAAAAAAGAAGTGCTTTCACCATCACACATTGGACTTTGATCTACATCTTCTAGTAGCTTAGAGTGTTGCGCCTCCATACCACTTCTTTTCACATCCTTTTCGCTATCCATTTCTGTGTTGTTCCCATCACTTTCTTGAATTTCCCAGATTTTCATAAATGAAAACCTTAGCGAACATTGGCGATATACAAAAATTCTCGGGTCGCCCATTGACTTCAATGGGGTTCATTACTCGAAACGAACCCTCGAGCATCCCGAAAAGTTCATCTCGAGTAACGAGCACCTGAGCATTTTGGTGCAGCATGTCCTTATATACATAAAAGCTACATGTTCTCATCATCTGTAACGGGAAATAAATACGACATGTGTGATTTCATTAATTGTCTCACAAAAAAATGTTGCGTACTTGATCACCTGCCCATGCAATAAACAATATGTTGGCAAAACACGCCAGCAATTCAGAAGACGGGTTTTGGGAGATGTCGGTAACATCAAGAGAAAAGAACCGACCCCAGTGTCGAATCATGTCTGGGAAGAGCACAAGGGTGACACAGAATGCCTCAATTCAAGGAATCAAATTGGTAAAAACAGATCAAAGAAGGAGAGATGTTGACCCGTTATTGCTGGGTAGGGAGGCAGCACGGATTTATAGATTGGACACTATCCATCCGAAAGGTCTAAATGAAAAGCTCTCTTTCAATTGTTTTATATAGGCGTAAGCAATTGTTAATGTCGAGTAGCAGAAAGTATATATAGGTACTTTGTCTGATATTGCACACCAATGATACAAAGAACACCATGTTTAATTTTCTTTTTGCTTTTATTGACCTACACAATATCTACCTTATCATGTTTATATTCCTCCCTATATCCTTATATGGATGACATCCACCATAGATTTACATTAATACCAATTCTTACCATTCAAATATCCTTGCCAGATATTTATAGAATGTCCTTAACTCTCTGCCACTTTGTAATGCCACCAGTAACATCATAGCACTAAATATCTAACTCTCTAGCAAATGCTTGAGCTAAATTTATAACTGTACCCTTTTCCAAGATGGCGCCGGCACGCTCTGCTATTTACTGCACATGTGCCGGGTGATACAACCACCACTTATGACGCACCGGCTCCATGACTGGTTTACAATGGTGGCTCGTCATCACGGCTGCAATGGGAGATGGAGTTACTTATAGGGTTTCCATATCTTTTTGCCACTCTCTAATGCCATCAGAGTTTAAGCTAATTTACAACTCTGCCCTCTTCCAAGATGGCGCTTTAGAGGAGCCTCTGAATGGTGTATTTATCAAAGCATATAGGCTATTTGTCCAGCCTTTATCTGAACACTTCCATTGAAGGAGAACTCACCACCTCCTGTGGTAAACTGTTCCACCCATTGATCACCCTCACTGTCAGGAAGTTTTTTTTCTAGTATCTAATTTGTGCCTTCTCCCTTTCAGTTTCACCCCATTGCTTCTAGCCTTTGCTTGTACAAATGAGAATAGGGCTGATCCCTCTGCACTGTGACAGCCCTTCAGATATTTGTAGACCACTATTAAAAGTCTCCTTTCAGCCTTCTTTTTTGCAAGCTAAACATTCCCATATCCTTCAACCGTTCCTCATAGGACCTGATTTGCAGACCGTTCACCATCTTGGTAACTCTTCTCTGAACTTGCTCCAGTTTGACTATGTCTTTTTTTAAGTGGAGTGTCCAGAACTGGACACAGTATTCCAGATGAGGTCTGACGAAGGAAGAGTAGAGGGGGATAATTACCTCACATGATCTAGACTATGCTTCTCTTAAAACATCCCAGAATTGCGTTTGCCTTTTTGGCTGCTGCATCACATTGTTGACTTATGTTCAGTCTATGATCTATTAGAGTATACCCAAGTCTTTTTCGCATGTGCTGCTGCTTAGCCCAATTCCTCCCTTTCTGTATGTGTTTTTTTTCATTTTTCTTGCCCAGATATAGGACTTTGCATTTCTCTTCGTTAAATACCATTCTCTTAGTCGCCGCCCACTGTGCATCTAAATCTTTTTGAATACTCTCTCTCTTCCCTATTGTTAGCTATCCCTCCTAGCTGTGTGTTTTCAGCAAATTTGATCAGTTTCCAAATCAATTCCCTCTTCCAGATCATTTATAAAACTATTGAACAACACTGGGCCTAGGACAGAGCCTTGTGGTACCCCATTTGATACATTCTTCCACTTGGGTGTGCAGCCATTTATAACCACTCTTTGAGTACGATCACTCAGCCAGTTGTGAATCCACCTAACAGTTACCTTGTCAATCCCATATTTGGTCAGTTTTTTCAATAAGCATGGTATGAGATCAGAGGCGTAACTTGAAGCTCCTGGCCCCCAGTGCAAAACCTGTAACAGGGCCCCCAACTATAATGCTTTATTCATAGTACTGGGCTCCCTATATGGAGAAGAGAGGCCTTATGGGATCCCTAAGGCTCCTGGGCCCAGGTGCAACCGCATCCCCTGCATACTCTATAGTTACACCCCTGTATGAGATACTTTGTCAAACGCTTTACTAAAGTCAAGATAAACTACATTCACCGCATTTCCCTGATCAACCCAGTCATCGATTTTGTTAGAAAAGGAAATTAGATTTGTCTGGCATGACTTGTGTGTTACAAACCCATGCTGGCTATCGTTTATTACTAGAGATGAGCGAGCGTACTCGGATAAGCACTACTCGTCCGAGTAATTGGCTTTATCCGAGTATCGCTGTGCTCGGGGCTAAAGATTCGGGTGCCGCTGCGGCTGACAGGTGAGTCGCAGCGGGGAGCAGGGGAGAGCAGGCGGGAGAGGAGAGAAAGATCTTACCTCCGTTCCTCCCCACTCTCCCCTGCAGCTCCCCGCACCGTGCCGGCACCCGAATCTTTAGCTCCGAGCACAGCGATACTCGGATAAAGCCAATTACTCGGACGAGTAGTGCTTATCCGAGTACGCTCGCTCATCTCTATTTATTACTCCATTTTTATCCAAGTACTTGCATACATGCTGTTAAATTATTTGTTCAAAGATCTTATTTGGTATAGAAGTCAGGCTCACAGGCCTGTAGTTTCCTGGATCCACCTTCTTCCCTTTTTTGAAGATAGGGACAGCATTTGCCCTTTTCCGATCTTCTGGGACCTCTCCTGTTCTCCAGGAATTTTCAAGGATTATGGTGAGTGGTTCAGCAATTACCTTTGCTGCTACCTTTAGTATCCCTGGATGTAATTCATCTGGACCTTGAGACTTGTATTCATTTAAGTTAGCCAAGTGTTCCCTCACCATCTCTCTGCTTACAGATAGCCTGCATTCTTTTATTCCCCCAATAGCACAGGGAACATCAGTTGATGTTACATTTACTTTCTGAGAGGAAACAGATACAAAATAGGAATTTAAGAGTTTGGCCTTATCAATATCATTCTTAACCAATTCACCATTTTCATCATGTAAGCATCCAATAGCATCTTTGACTTTTTTTTTTTGCTTTTGACTTTATTTATTGCTTTTGGCTTCTGTTGCAAGCCTCAATTCATTATTAGCTTTAGCGTTTCTGACACGTGCCCTACAGTTTCTGCAGACTGCATTATAATCTTCTTTAGATCTCCCCCTCCCTTTCCATTTCATTACATATTTTTCTTCCTTTTAACGTGCAAGTTCTGTGTTCATCCATCCTTGTCTCTTTAAATGCTTCCCATTCTTCCTTCTTTTAGGGATTGTAAACGATTGTGCTTTGAAAATATCATTTTGCAATGTTTCCCTACTTTCTTGGTCATTTCTGTCCTTAAGAACATTCAGCCATTGGATTCTTCCTACCCTCTTTCTGTGTTCATTAATATGTGAGTTTTCTCAGGTCTTCCTCCTCTTTTTATCCAAAATTCAAGGATAGCATGATCACATGATTACTACCTCAACCATTCCCTCCCTGTTGGTAAGAATTAGGTCCAAGATAGCAGATCCCCTTGTTCTCTCTTCTACCTTTTGGAAGATAAAGTTGTCAGCAAGAGCAGATAAGAATTTGTTGGATCCATTACTTTTCTCTGAGATTCCCAACAAATGTCTGGATAGTTTAAATCCCCCATGATCACTATGTCATGCTTTTTTGAGAGCTTGATCATCTGATGAAAAAAGAGTTCATCAATATCTTCTGCTTGTCCAGGCGGCCTATATTAAATGCCTACAATAGTGTTTTTTCTGTTGTTCTCCTAACATATACCACAATACCTCCTCCCCTTTTTGTAGGCAAGTTGTATCCTTCAAGATTTGTATTCTAATCATGGGTATGACATCATACTTCTCTTCCTGTGTTAGGAGCTCCAATTCTCCTTGTTTGTTTACCATGCTCTGTGCATTTGTGTAGAAACACTGTAGTTTGTGATCAGTGTCTCTTGCTCCTCTACTTTTCTTCAGAATTTTTTGTCTTTGTTCTTTCATTCCACTTCTAATAGCAAGATTCTTAAATGTATTAATTAGCTGTATATATTTTTACCTGGCCTTTCCCTTCGCTTCGCATATTGTTCTAGTTTAAAGCTCTCCTACTGAGTGAAAAGGCGCACACCAAATATATGCTTACCTGTTTTTGTAAGGTGCAACCCGTCTCTAACAAGTAATCCATCATATAGGTAATTTATTCCATGGTCTAGAAATCCAAATCTTGGCTGACGGCACCTTTGACATAGCCAGTTGTTCACCTCTAGGATCCTGTTCCATCTTCTTATTCCATGGCCATCCACTAAGAGGATGGATGAGAAGACCACCTGTGCTCCTAGTTACTTCACATTCTTCCTGATATCTTCAAAGTCTCTGCAGATAGTTGCAAGGTTCTTTTTGTGGTGTCATTTGTCCCTACATGTATTAGTAGGTATGGGCGGTGCTTTGTAGGCCTGAAGAGTCTTGACAGCCTATCAGACACATCTTTGATTTGTGCACCTGGAAGACAGCACACCTCTCCATTCAACTGGACTCTGTGTGCTTACTACAGTTCTTTGTGATCTCCTTGATCCACTTACCTACTCTAACACAAAACCAACTAGAGTCCCTAAATTTAGCCATTGAAAAACTTCCACAAGCTGTGTGAAGAATTTAACCTTCCTAAAAGCGAATTCTTCAGATACCTACAAATTAAAGGTATTCTGGAAGAATGCACAACAAAAGAGCTCTATCTTCCAAATAACTAATATAACCAACTTTTCTGCTCTCCTATATACAAACATTCTAAAATTTCTCTACAAGATCTTAAACAAAGAAATGGTGGAGGGGGAAGGAAGTTTCAAGAAAGCTCACATTCTTAACTGGGAGAGAGATCTAAGGGCTTCATATTCTGTGGATGTAAGGACTTGATGTGGATCTGCTGTGTCACCCAACAAGTAGATGCAACAGACTTGCAGGGCAGACAGCCGACTCTGGAAACCCGGATGCTCACCGCTAGAAGGTGTGACTTGGAATCCAAGGTGACCATGGGGATCTAGCTCTATGCTGGAAGCAGGAAATGGAAAGTCCCTGCCAATCAGTAGCAGAGACTTCGCCCTGACAAGGGCAGCCATGCACAGGAACCTAGGCACAGATTAACCCTGTTAGGACTGATCTCCAGGAAGCCAGGAAGTTGGATAAAACCATGCCGTCTACAGAACCAAGGAATGAGCAAGTTCAAGACCAAGCTGGAAGTACCGGACCAAACTTAAGACAAAGCATAAACTGCAAACACAGGAACAAGCAGGAGCAGCTGCAACACATGGGCTGTTAATGTATTCTGAATTAACTTTGTTTAGCTTGCTAAATAATGCACTAAGGATAGGGCTACCTGGCGACTTTAGCCGAGACACATGGCGCTTGGCCTAACACTGCAATATTGCTCTACAACATTGTAAACTAAGGGAGGTGAATCTTGTCTCAATGCGTCTTACAAGTTGTTGTCACCGGACAAATGTTAGAAACCCAGTAGGTTTGGATTTCTTGGGATCATCGTTCATGGAAACCTTTATTGACCTTTTTCACTTTTATTAATTTACAAGGTCACAAAGCTATAATGTAAGATTTGGTCATTTTGACCTGTTTCAGATCCAAAATCGCTGCGTAACCCGAGCCATAAGAACTGAGAAATACAGAAAAGCTTACCTGTCTGGTCAGCAGGTAGATGATCTCTAGGGTGAAGCTTAATATTCTCTTGGTAATCTCATTGCTGATCTTCTCCATCCTCGGCGGGTCATTCATGAGGACCATTTTGGATGAGGACATGAGAGAACTGGAGGGATTTAGTACTGCCGACCCTTTATGAGAAAAGAAGAGACTCTAAATCATACGGGGACATCATCATGTGTGATATACAGAACCCCCTTATAGCGCATTCAGAGAAAAGAGGTCTTCAGAGCCGTCACCACATTACAGGGAGATTACCAGTTAGATGCTTTAAAACAACCTTCTGGCCGATCTGCTTGGAAAATCATCAATAAATGAATTCCTGCCACCTGGTATAAGCAGAGATCTATACTGTGCCCACTGTTACACGGCGAGAGGACGGCGCGAGGTTTGTGTGTTGTGAGATGTGCAAATACCACATACTTTTGGATGGGGTCAAATACATGAGCGATGTCTTCCTGCATCGCAGTGCGGCATGTCCAATCTTTGTGTGGGAATTATTGTATCCTGACGCCACCAGGAACTCCTGGTTGAGACAAGACTGGTGGTGGTGGGGGGGAAGTGATGCCCCCTGTACCTCATTGGCAGCAGACAATGCTCCCCTGCAGGTCCTGGCAGGCCACTAATCTGCTGCAGTCCCGGCTCGCCTTGCTGATGGAAGTTGGCCGCTGCTGTCGCTGTGCGTTAGGTGCCTGCTGTCCCGGTTCCTGTGTATTTGGTCCCTGTTGTCCCGCCTCCCGGCCATGAAGGAAGGTCCCCGCTGCTGCTGTAACTGACCATCGGTTCCCCGGGGCCATGCTGTCCTCCTGCATTCAGCTTTTTGTTGAGGCTTGCGGCGCTGTGGGCTCCCTGCTTCCCACCGCGCTGAGCGGTGATATGCAGACATGGGGGGGAAGGGGTGTGCCTCTGCGCTGAACCCTCAGGAAGGTGTCTGCACGAAGGTGTCTGCGCACACCACAAGCCCTTATTATACCTGCAGGAAGGTGTCTGCATGCCACAAGCCCTTATTATACCTGCAGGAAGGTGTCTGCGCACACCACAAGCCCTCATTATACCTGCAGGAAGGGGTCTGCGCACCACAAGCCCTTATTATATCTGCAGGAAGCTGTCTGTGCACTACAAGCCCTTATTATACCTGCAGGAAGGTGTCTGCACACTACAAGCCCTTATTATACCTGCAGGAAGGTGTCTGCGCACCACAAGCCCTAATTATACCTGCAGGAAGCTGTCTGCGCACCACAAGCCCTTATTATACCTGCAGGAAGCTGTCTGCGCACCACAAGCCCTTATTATACCTGCAGGAAGCTGTCTGCGCACTACAAGCCCTTATTATACCTGCAGGAAGGTGTCTGCGCACACCACAAGCCCTTATTATACCTGCAGGAAGGTGTCTGCGCACACCACAAGCCCTTATTATACCTGCAGGAAGGTGTCTGCGCACACCACAAACCCTTATTATACCTGCAGGAAGCTGTCTGCGCACACCACAAGCCCTTATTATACCTGCAGGAAGGTGTCTGCGAACCACAAGCCCTTATTATACCTGCAGGAAGCTGTCTGCGCACCACAAGCCCTTATTATACCTGCAGGAAGGTGTCTGCGAACCACAAGCCCTTATTATACCTGCAGGAAGCTGTCTGCGCACCACAAGCCCTTATTATACCTGCAGGAAGGTTTCTGCGCACCACAAGCCCTTATTATACCTGCAGGAAGCTGTCTGCGCACCACAAGCCCTTATTATACCTGCAGGAAGCTGTCTGCGCACCACAAGCCCTTATTATACCTGCAGGAAGCTGTCTGCGCACCACAAGCCCTTATTATGCCTGCAGGAAGCTGTCTGCGCACCACAAGCCCTTATTATACCTGCAGGAAGGTGTCTGCGCACTACAAGCCCTTATTATACCTGCAGGAAGGTGTCTGCGCACCACAAGCCCTTATTATACCTGCAGGAAGGTGTCTGCGCACCACAAGCCCTTATTATACCTGCAGGAAGCTGTCTGCGCACAACAAGCCCTTATTATACCTGCAGGAAGCTGTCTGCGCACCACAAGCCCTTATTATACCTGCAGGAAGCTGTCTGCGCACCACAAGCCCTTATTATACCTGCAGGAAGCTGTCTGCGCACCACAAGCCCTTATTATACCTGCAGGAAGCTGTCTGCGCACTACAAGCCCTTATTATACCTGCAGGAAGCTGTCTGCGCACTACAAGCCCTTATTATACCTGCAGGAAGGTGTCTGCATGCCACAAGCCCTTATTATACCTGCAGGAAGGTGTCTGCGCACACCACAAGCCCTCATTATACCAGCAGGAAGGGGTCTGCGCACCACAAGCCCTTATTATATCTGCAGGAAGCTGTCTGCGCACTACAAGCCCTTATTATACCTGCAGGAAGCTGTCTGCGCACTACAAGCCCTTATTATACCTGCAGGAAGCTGTCTGCGCACTACAAGCCCTTATTATACCTGCAGGAAGGTGTCTGCATGCCACAAGCCCTTATTATACCTGCAGGAAGGTGTCTGCGCACACCACAAGCCCTCATTATACCTGCAGGAAGGGGTCTGCGCACTACAAGCCCTTATTATACCTGCAGGAAGCTGTCTGCGCACTACAAGCCCTTATTATACCTGCAGGAAGCTGTCTGCGCACTACAAGCCCTTATTATACCTGCAGGAAGGTGTCTGCATGCCACAAGCCCTTATTATACCTGCAGGAAGGTGTCTGCGCACACCACAAGCCCTCATTATACCTGCAGGAAGGGGTCTGCGCACCACAAGCCCTTATTATACCTGCAGGAAGGTGTCTGCGCACACCACAAGCCCTTATTATACCTGCAGGAAGAGGTCTGCGCACCACAAGCCCTTATTATACCTGCCGGAAGGGGTCTTTGCACCACAAGCCCTTATTATACCTGCAGAAAGGGGTCTGTGCACCACAAGCCCTTCTCCTCACTGCTTACTGCAATTACAGAAACTGCACCAAAATACCCAACAAAACCGCACAAAAACAGTTTAACATAAACTTACCCGAATCCTCCAGCGTCTTAGGGAGATTATATACTTTTTTTTCACCTTATTTGTTTTAAATTTCAATAAAATAATGCAGCAACCGTCAGTGTGTTGTATATGTGTATATATATCCTCTGGCTGATAACAGAGACAACAGAAGGAACTAGGACCTGCTACACTGCAATAACTGAAGGACCTGTGATGATGTCATCATCATGTGATCAGTATATAAGGGGGCGGAGCTCAGCAGTAAGAAGTGGCAGATGAAGGCTCTGTGATGCCGGTGATGTGACGGGAGGGACGGAGCTCCTGTGATCTGTGAGGAGGGTGAAGGACGGACAGAGACACCAATTCCCAGCAATGTACAGAAGAGGCAGGATGTTATATGGCGGAGAGGCTTACAGAGGAGCGGCCCCTCACACAGCGACCGGTCATAGGAGGAGGCGGCTTAGTATTATACTTGTACATAGATGAGGCCTCTGCAGGGTGTCGGTCACACAGTTACATGTAGGGCACCATGCAGGCTTACAGAGGAGCGGCCCCTCACACAGCGACCGGTCATAGAAGGAGGCGGCTTAGTATTATACTTGTACATAGATGAGGCCTCTACAGGGTGTCGGTCACACAGTTACATGTAGGGCACCATGCAGGCTTACAGAGGAGCGGCCCCTCACACAGCGACCGGTCATAGGAGGAGGCGGCTTAGTATTATACTTGTACATAGATGAGGCCTCTACAGGGTGTCGGTCACACAGTTACATGTAGGGCACCATGCAGGCTTACAGAGGAGCGGCCCCTCACACAGCGACCGGTCATAGGAGGAGGCGGCTTAGTATTATACTTGTACATAGATGAGGCCTCTACAGGGTGTCGGTCACACAGTTATATGTAGGGCACCATGCAGGCTTACTGAGGAGCGGCCCCTCACACAGCGACCGGCCATAGGAGGAGGCGGCTTAGTATTATACTTGTACATAGATGAGGCCTCTACAGGGTGTCGGTGACACAGTTACATGTAGGGCAACATGCAGGCTTACTGCCTATTAGTGACCCCCATACTATTACCTCAGGCGGGCTGTGCCGCACCTTCTAAGTCTAAGGGCTCATGCCCACGGCGTATGCGTAAAACAACATGTGTCTTTTTTTTATGTAACTAAATTATCTTACACTACTCTTGAGTACAATTTTGTTTATATTTTGTATAAAATCTACAATGTTTAACACAACATGTCATTTACTGCTTAAAATAATTTTCTAGGACTTATATATTGATGACCCGTCGTCAGGATAAGGCCAGTTTGCGCATTGCGAGGTGCATAAATCTCACACGAATATGAACTTCATTCCTTTGAATGGGGTCATATATATGAGCATGTTTTTCCCCCGCATCGCGGGAGAGAATCACGTCATGTCCTATCTTTGGGCGTTCTCTCAAAACACATTGCCCATTGTTTTAATGGGACAGGAAAACACATTACACGACGTGCGAAGTGCACGTGAGTGCGATGCGAGGCTCCCACTGAAAACAATGGCAAACACTTGCCAATCCTTCGATACGACTGAAAGCCACGCTGGAGGATCTCAATGTTACTGAAATGATGGGAGGCATTGAATGAGCGCGATATCACGCCAAGTTTCACAGACTGATATCGCGCTCTGCTGTGTAGATCGCCTAAGTCATCCATGGTTAATCAATGGCGGTTCCACCTATCGAGATACCCACTAATCTGCTGTTTGAAGTGGTTTGGTGCTTGAGTTGATGCCAAGGCCACGTCAGTCCTGGAATAGGAGCTCCTATTTCCTTGAATTCCACATTAAGGAATGACTAGCGAGGGACGCTCTCTTACTCTTCCCAACACGTTTATTCAATTATTTTATTTTGTGCCTTTTATTCTACACGGAAATTCTCTGATCCAGGCCACCAGCACATTGAACGCCATTCAATTCAACTGCATTGAACTCCAGTTTCATAGTTGCCCAAAAGTCCAGTACAATGATGGCAATAGTAGCACCACCGTCCCGGTACAAGTTACCAGTACAGAGACCGGTGGTAGTGTGAGGCCACGCACACAAGGCGACCAGGTTCAGGGTGTCCTTGACAGACCACCAGTAGAGAGGATCATCTGATTATCCAACAAGCACATTGTCCAGCATCCAGAGACAGGTGGCACCATCATTAGACTCCTGTTTTCCGGAACCATTTTCAGTCGCTTGGTTTAACCCTTTGCAATCCAATTTTGGATTCAGGGTTTCCTAGGGGGCTTTCTCTTTCTGCCATTATACAATGGCACCATCTGCTGGCTAGACCCAGTACTGCAATATCGGACATGCTTGAGTTGCCCCCGACAACAGAGCGACCAGTAATATACAGTAAGAATACCCTAACGGATGTCTTCTGACATAGGAGCTGTACAGGCTTCAATCAGAATGTCTTCAGACGTCAGACAGTGGATTGGAAAGGGTTAAGGACATTTATCCCATATACTGCCTTTGACAACCACCCACCCATTATTGCCTCTGCTTGCAGTGGTATCATGGATGATCAAACTGGACTGCTATGGAGTGTAATCAGGTTGTCTTCAGCAAAGAATTCAGGTTTAGTTTGGGCAATGATAACGGCCATGTTCATGTCTCTAGACCTAAGGCTCAGCGCCTCAATCCTGGCTTTGCTGTGGAGTGGCAAACTGCCCCCACCGCTAGTGTTATGGCCTTCGCAACCTATAGTTTTTCACTCCTAGTAGTGGTACAAGGGACAACGTCAGCTCAGCGATATGTTCAAGACATCCTGCAGCCACATGTGTTCCTCTCATGGCGGCTTCCAGCAGGATAATGCTCGGCCGCACACGCAAGGGGGTAACGGAAAGGCCTCCACAACATTGCCATGCTTCCATAGCCTGTCTGGTCACCAGATGTATCACCAATAGGACTATCTATGTATGTGTTGATGTATAGGACTATCTTGGACACCAACTTCAATAGCCTCCAACTTTGCACAATCTAGAGGCTCAGTTACAGCAACTGTGGACTAATATGTCGCAGGATGCAATGCAAAAACTGTATGCATCCATGCCTACCTGTATCGCATCTTGTATCCGAGCTAGAGGCGGTACAACAGGGTACTAGAGCCTCCATGCCCATCTGTATGACATCTTGTATCCAAGCTAGAGGTGGTACAACAGGGTACTAGAGCCTCCATGCCCATCTGTATGACATCTTGTATCCAAGCTAGAGCCAGTACAACAGGGTACTAGAGCCTCCATGCCCATCTGTATGACATCTTGTATCCAAGCTAAAGGGGGTACAACAGGGTATTAGAGCCTCCATGCCCATCTGTATGACATCTTGTATCCAAGCTAGAGGCGGTACAACAGGGTACTAGAGCCTCCATGCCCATCTGTATGACATCTTGTATCCAAGCTAGAGGTGGTACAACAGGGTACTAGAGCCTTCATGCCCATCTGTATGACATCTTGTATCCAAGCTAGAGGCGGTACAACAGGGTACTAGAGCCTCCCTTCAAGGATTCAATTCTCCACAATAAATGATCCTTTTGCTCTGGTACTGTAATCACTTGTATCAACATTACAATCACACAGAGAAAGTTTAATTTGATTTCTCACAACTCCTTCTAGTGCTTGATTATTATTTTTGACAGTGAGTGTATATGCTCCGTACATTGAAGTTTCTTATCACAAATTTTTAGGAAGGCGGTTTTAACTTTTTGAGAAAAATATTCTTGATGGTGACCAACTGCATACTGAGAGCCATTTCCGTGGTATCAGATATACCTGAATATGCTTCATATCATGATTTGGATTTTTGACAATGAGTGTACTTACATGCCATCACAATGTGCAGGCCTGCAATGAACATTCCTGGAATTACAAGAAATGGTAATAAAGACTCTAGTACTTTGGAACCAGAAAATGGAGATCCAATTAAATCTCTTAGAAGTGAGGCCACCCCTATTGTTCTAGGTCAACATTTCCCAAGTTCCCCAAACTGAAAAGAGGGGAAAAGAGCCAGAAAAGTTATAGAATGCTCCAAGAGGAGAGAAAGAAAGGACATTTGTCAACCATGGACTCTTCATATGTAACACACAGTATATCCACCATTATTAACTGAAATGTAGCCCATGCTCCAAAACAATGAAAGTTCACAGTATACCCCTGGATGGAAATTTTTATTATCATGCCACATCAAAGCCTGTAAAAATTGCCAAAGAAATTCCTATAATTACTATAAACTTGTCATTTTGGTAATATGTTTGGGTTCAGCTGGATGCTGGCTGTGTGACAGATTCTGGAAAGAGAGACAGAAAGAGTCTCCTATAGTGTCAGGTTAGAAAGAAGGGGATATGAGGACCCCAGAGAGACATGCGCTCACAAGATACGAAGGGATGGAAGATATTCCTGAACGATGAAGATGCTACACATGCTGGTAAAGCTGCTGTTTTATTGTGGAACTGGACAGTAATGGAAGATAATAATAATCTTTATTTATATAGTGCCAAATATATTCCACAGGGCTTACAAAAACAGGGGGCTACATAAAGACAAAAGTACAAAAATACAAAAACCACGGTTACATAGTATTTATGGAAACAGTAGGGGTGAGGGTCCCCTCCAACGAGCTTACATACTACAAATAACTGGGTGATACAGAAGGTAAAGGGGCTGGGGATGTGCAAGGCATGGTGAGGTGGAGAGTGTGGGATGCTATACATATAAGCAATGGTCAGACATTAAGCCGTGTGGTGGCTGAATTGGTGTGACTGTAGGGGGCGGTTGATGGCTGCTGATCGCAGTCACTAGGTCAGGGATCAATATTATGAGGCGGAGTACAGAGAGGTTTGGTTTAGGGGATAAGGTATGCCTCCCTAAAGAGATGTGTTTTAGAGCACCACTGAAGTTTTGTGAATTAGGGATTGAGCGGATAGTTTTGGGTAGCGCATTCCAGAGGACTGGTGCAGCTCTGGAGAAGTCTTGGCGATGGGAATGAGAAGATCGAATTAAAGTGGCATTCAGAGCGGAGGGCCTGGGCTGGGTGGTGGATTGAGATGAGCGAGGCGATGTAGGATGGCGGAGTGCTATGGAGAGCTTTACGGATGAATGTAGGGAGTTTAAATTGAATTCTGTATTTGACGGGCAGCCAGTACCGTGACTGGCAAAGGGCAGAGGCGTCCAAGTAGCAGCTAGACAGGAAGATGAGCCTCGCTGCTGCATTCAGGATAGATTGGAGGGGGTAGTCTGGAGCAGGGGAGGCCGACCAGCAGCGAGTTGCAATAATCAAGGCGAGAGTGGATGAGGGCAACAGTGAGCATTTTTAGTGTGTCCACGGAGAGAAAAGGGTGGATTCTTGCGATGTTCTTGAGGTGCAGCTGACATGATCGGGCCACAGATTGGATGTGGGGGGTAAAAGAGAGATCAGAGTTGAATACAACCCCAAAGCAGTGGGCGTGCTGTCTGGGAGTTATGTTGGTGCCACACACTGAGATGGAGATATCAGGATGAGGGTGGGAACACCAGAAGATCAGTTTTTGAAAGGTTTAGTTTTAGGTAGAGAGAGGACATAGTGTTAGAGACAGTGGACAGACTGGCGATGTTTTGGAGGAAAGGTGCACAGATGTCACGAGAGGAAGTGTATAACTGGGTGTCGTCAGCGTAGAGGTGGTATTGGAGGCCAAATCTTCTGATAGTTTGTCCAATAGGGGCTATGTAGATAGAGAAAAGGAGGGGGCCAAGGACCGAGCCTTGGGGGACCCCAACAGCAAGGGGAAGAGGAGGGGAGGCAGAGCCAGCAAAGAGGACACTGAATGAACAGTCAGGTAGGAGGAGAACCAGGAGAGAGCAGTGTCCTTTAGGCCGATGAAGCGAAGCGTATTGTGGAGGAGTTTGTAAGCAACAATGTCAAATGCTGCGGAGAGATCAAGGAGGATCAATAGAGAGTAGTTACCCCTCGATTTGGCTGTCAGGAGCTCGTTTGACACCTTTGTAAGGGTGGTTTCTGTTGAGTGTTGGGGGCGAAAGTCGGACTATAGGGGGTCGAGAAGAGAGTTGTCTGATAGCTTATAGCTTCTAACACGGGAGTAAACCTGGCATTCTAGTAGTTGGGAGATAAAGGGGATGTTGCAGATGGGTCAGTAGTCGGCAGCATCACTCAAGTCCAGAGTCGGTTTCTTTAGCAGTGGGGATATGATGACATGTTTGAAAGAGGAGAGAAAAATGCCAGGAGGCAGAGAGAAGTTGAATATAGTGGTGAGATGGTAGATAACTGCCGGGGAGAGGGACCGGAGGATGTGTGAGGGGATGCAAATGGACATAGTTATGTCTGGTAACTTTTGACTCCAAGATTTGTTTGTCACCAATGTCAGCTATTAACTTGTATTCAACTAACACCTTAGTGCCTGTGCTTGGTTGGCTTTCACATATGTGGTACACGAGTGGTAAAATTAAAGTTTGCAATTTGGCTAGCTCATGGAGGCTTACTGTTTAATGATATGTTGCACTTATGCTTTCGAGGCTGATTTAGACACAGATTCTTTCTTCTTGCACTAAGGATCATGGGCATCTCTTGTGCGACCTAGAGATTAACATTGATGCAAGTACCTGGTTGGCCTCTATGGACATGGAGGCATTTCCCATAGCTCAAGTCTTCTAGCCGTCAAACATTTTCATGGGGACTCACTACTGGTGAAAAAGTTTTAGAACACCTCAATTTTTTCCAGTTATTTTTGACATGAACACAGTTCAAGTCCAGCAAATAATGTGAAATAGTACAAAGGTTCAAAAGTAAATTAAAATATAAAAATATTTTGAAAGTGTAACCTGAAACGCAACAATAGTCTGAATTTGTGCATTCAATGCTGTGTACCTGATGCTATGCAGTAAATGTCCTGTTGGGGCTTTATATCTTGGGCAAACACAACAGAAACTTTAAGCAAGGATGAGGTCTCATCGCCACACAATTATAAAGAGAAAGACATAATTCCCTGTGGTGGAGCACTTTTCTAGTCACGAACACAACGTGGAAGTCAGGAGAGTTATTATATTGAAAGGCAATTTCAAATCACAGCGCCACAAAAGAATTTTGGGAATAGAAATTTATAACAACTAATGACATTTTCGACACACTGTGTGTATATATATATGCATGCCTCTTCAGATCCATTTCATTATGCCTTGATGAAGGACCCTGCGTAGGACTAAAAGCTCGCATTAACATTGTGTGTTTTTGTTGGCCATTAAAAAGGTATCATATCTACAAGATTACTTAGTTTCTCTTACTGAGAACTATCAAACCTTTGCACATTACTTTCAACTCCCCCAATTCTATATAAACAGTGTTAGAACAGACTGCATTACAACACCCTCTACGGCAGGATTTGGACAGTTTTGCTCTTCAGGACAGAACACAGCATAATGGCAAGAAAAGGCAATTAACCAAATAAGAAATAAAGACAGACAATTACAAGCCCTAGAAGTGTAGATCCGTCCTACAAAGAAAATGTCAAGAAAGCCAAGGTGGCAGGGAGTACATTTTTAAAAGGCACTTGGAAACTGGAGGAAACTCTAATAGACCAAAGGTCAATACAAGATCAGACAACAGGTTTTTAAGAGTCAATAGTTTGTGTGATTGTTGCTTCACAGAACAAAATCTTCAAGCACAGCTTAACGCAGCACGAAATAATCAAGTTTCCATTTCAACTGTGAAGAGAAGACTTCTATCTACAGGTTCGAGAGGTAGAGTATCAGTAAGAAAGCCCTTGCTAAGACTGCAAAATAAAAACACTTGCCTTGGCAAAGCAGCACCTCCAGTGGACTACTGAAGAGTGGAAGAAGGTCTAATGGACTGATGAATCAAACTTTCATAGAATCATAGAATAACTCTGACATCTTTGGTTTTTGTACACCGCTGAGTAGGTGAAAAGATGGTTCTTGAGTATGTGACAACAAAATGCCAAACATGGAGGGAGTGTGATGGTCTAGGGCTTTTTTGCTGGATCTAGAGTTGGCAACTTGCAGAGGGCGACTGGTACACTGGACAAAAAGGGCTACCACAGCATTTTGATATGCCATGTAATACCCTCTTGTGTGCGCTAGTTGGTCAGGGGTTCATATTACAGCAAGACAATCATCCAAAACATACTTCTAGGTTGTAAGAAGACAACCATAGGCTGGCAGGCTTCACAGAATGGATTGGCCTGCAATGTCTCCAAACATAAACCCCATTGAGCTTTTTGGGATGAACTGGACAGAAGGGTGAAAGTAAAGCAGCCTACAAGTGCAGCACATTTGTGTGAACTTCTGCAACAATGTTGGGAAGAAATTTCTAAACAATATCTGAATTAATTTGTTAAAATAATTCCTTGATTGAATGCCTGTTCTATCAGCTAGAGGGCGCTACTCTGAAGAGTCAAAAATCGAGATTTAAATGGAATCTGTTACCATGTTTTTGGAAAAGCTTGCATTTTATTAAAAGCAGCCAAAAAAATGGACTAGTGCTGCATATTCATGAGATGCAGGCTAGCCACACCCACCCACCACACCCTCCAGCCAATGATTGACATTCCTATCTCTATGCATTGTATGCACAGTAATAGGCAGGCAACTGTCAATAAATGGCTAGAGGGCAGAGTGGGTGTAGCTAGCCTGCAGCTCATGAATATCAAGGACTACTTTAGTAGTCCTCTATGCATGTGCTACTGGTAATTGGCAAATTTCTCCCAAACTACTACACCCAGCAGACATATTAGTGTAATCAGTGTGACTGTCACTACCTTGTGCTGCCCTCAGTCTCTTTAATCTAGTGAAACAAATTAATCCATTATTTTTATCTAAACTGGTTTATTTGCTCTTTGCTTTCATTTCAAAATTATATTTGAGACATTAAACTGTGTAAATATCAATAAAAATTAGAAAAATGGAAGTGTTTAAAACCTTTGACCAGTAGTGTATTTCATGTGTCACCAGAAGAACCTGATTCCAGCTTGAAATTACAGTGGTGGAAATGTAATGGTTTGGTGCTGATTTACTCACTCAGTGGCGGTGTATGCACTCCATGATGAGCGAGAAATAAAATCTCCCAAATAAGAGACTAGTTGGACAGTAAGGTCTCATTCATTCACATTTGCTTATTTTGGTCTGGAAGTGCAACAGAGAAGGAGCAAAGTATAAAAGAAATAGTTTTAGGTCTTTCATGTTTTAGACCTACTCTTAGTTTTGACTTCATGTTCTGATAAAGTCCGTGTTATGGTGTTTGAGCATCAAAAGAGAATCACTTATCCCGGATATTTTTTGTATACAGTTTCATACTGTTTTAATGAATGTCCACAGATCGTCAGGATCAACATTGTAGGATAATAGGCTAAACTGGATGGAAGTATGTATTTTTGTCAGCCCTATAAACTACGTTACTATATGAGTCACATCCAATCAGGACGCCCTAGAACTGAAAATGTAAAAAAAAAAAAAGCAGGTTATTAACAAATAAATCTTAAGTGCACACAAAACAGTGGTGAACAACAGGTAAGGGTAGATAATGATTTAAAAAAATTACTGGGGGGGCGTGGCCTGGCGGCAGAGGAGAGCAGACGCGTGTGCCGGTGCTCCTCCGCACCCGGAAGCTAAAGAGGCAGATTGAAGGCGCAGCTGCGGAGGAAAAGCTACGAAAACCCAGCGGTTTGCCTCCCCTGGACGAGAGGAACATTTTAAGCCGACACTCGCCGAGAAAATCAAAATTTTCGGCTTGCTGGCGGGCCTGAAGCCGCGGGCTCGAGTACGGGAGGCGCCGTGATCAGAAGTGAGGCGAAGGGCTTGGGAGGCACCCCTGCTGGACAGATTCTGCCTGGCGGAGCCAGGGGGCGCAAAGGGGAGACAGGAGATGTCGCTTAAGAAGCGGAGAGAAGAAGGAGGGAGCCCGGTGGAAGCGGGTAAAGAGCCATCTGTTGCCACAGAGGAAGAGCCGGTAAGCGGGACTACCCGACAAGCGGGAAAAGACCAGGCGGTGGGGGGGGGGGGAAGAGACTGAGCTAGCGGAGGCAGTGGAGAAGAGGAGGCCCCCTTTTCATCTCCAGCATCCCCACCCCTCCCCCCGCTTCCACCATCACACGGCTGCAGTGGAGCCCAGTGCATACAGAGGCCACAAGCGGCCCCAGACATAGCTGACCTGCCCACTACATAACCCAGGAGTCCCCCTGGGCCACAACACAGTACAGGTCTAGAGGAGTGAAGCGGGGATCTATACAGCAACCAGGGCTGCAGAAAGAACCCTCGCTCTCCCTCGTTACCACGCATCTTACAAGGACTGTTTGCACAAGGAGAAAGGGCAAAACTGAGGTGTTAACTCACCAGTGTACAAAGCTAAATAGAAAATAGCACTGCACCTAAAGCATAACAGAAGCGCTATTAGCCCTAACATTCCTTAGCAGCCTTCTATACGAAACAAAACGGGGCCCGACCTCTCGCCGGACCAGTTACCCCCACTCGGCGCTTAAGCAAAGCTAGTCACATCAGGAAATGAGACCCTAGCTTTTGCTCCATCGGGACACTCACACTAAGCTGTAAGACAACCAGATCAAAACTCATTAGCATCCTTTGGTGACCCCAAGCTGCCATTTAAAAGTATGACAAAAACCAAAGGTAAAACAACGAAGACCCCCTCCAAAGGCACGTTACCGAACATGTTTGCAGCTCAATCCCAAGCGGACCCTTACTCCCCCACAACATCCAGAAGCCCATCAGAGGTCGATGCTGAAGAAGAAAATATGGAAACAGGGCGCGACACCACAGATCATGCGAGTCTGTTAGCAAAAATGGAAAAAGTTTTCAAAACGGCACTCTCTGCCGCAGTGAAGGACTTCACTGAACAGATACGGGATCTGGGGCAGAGAACGGAGGAACTAGAGAGAAAAACAGAAGATATAATCGAAGTAATAGAAACAGACCGCGGCTGTGTGGCACATCTAGAAGCTAAAGTAGGTCAGCTGGAAGCCAAAATTGAGGATCTGGAAAACAGATCACGACGGTCCAATATTAGAATACGGGGCATCCCAGAAACAATCACAGCCCTGAAAGAAACAGCAATTAATCTCTTCTCGGCACTCCTGCCCCAGATCGACCAGGCATCACTCAGAATCGATCGAATACACAGGGCACTGGCGAAGCTCCCAAGCCCAGAGATGCCTAGGGACGTGGTGCTTAAGTTACATTACAGCGAAGTGAGAGACCAACTCCTGGCAGCAGCCAGAAATCTCACCCCACTACCGGGAATGTCCCCCGCAGTCCAACTCTACGCGGATATAGCCCCATCAACACTGGCGAAAAGGAGATCATTCAAGCCTATTACACAGGCCCTGATAGCGGCTACTATTAGGTACAAGTGGGCATTCCCGTTTGCGCTCCTCTTTCAACATCAAGGCAGAGCCTACGCAGTGAAAACTATGGAGGAGGCCTATGAGGCTCTGGAGAGAGTGCAGATACAAGTAGAAAGACCATCAGAAGCAAGAAGAATGCGCCCTCGCCCCAGACGATCCTGGGCTACTCCACACCCGATACAAAACAGACCGGGACCGCGTGACCAGGGCACAACTAACAACGGGCCTGACAGGGCCTAAGGAAGCCACGAACGAACTATAATGGACACTGTAGTACCTCTTCGTCACTCTCCCATGTTCTTAGGCGAGAAGGAGGGGGAAGAAATGGGAGAGGACAGGTGGGGGGGAAGGGGGAGGGGAGAAGGGAGAGAAGATAAAGTAACAAGTAATAAGTAAGAAATTTTATACTGAATATACTAATGGAGGGGTGAGGAAACGTCCACGGGGGGAGACCCCGTGGGGACGACCTCCCGAGGAAATGCTACATTTGATCGCACAAGCGTATATCCGTGAAGAAAGTGCCTAGTCCCAGGATGGTACATAAGTTGCTGAGTTTATCAGAGATGGATAGGCCACCGAGAGGTGGCGTCAATCCAATCTCTGGCCTTAAGGGTCTTAGGACCCTAAATAAGTTTAGGTTGATAGGTGTTACACCGGACCCCCACACACAAAGGGGAAAGGTGACTAAGTTTGAAAGTTTGTTTGTAATTGTTTGTATATTGAGATCACAGGCCGTCTCTCAAAAAAGGGGCCAGACTGGAGGACAACAGAAAAGGGACCATAGGTCGCCCGGTAAGGATATCACAGCAAGCCTAGACCAGGCCATCAAATGGTATGTCTGATTTCCCATAATGTGAGAGGATTTAACTCGCCGAACAAAAGGAGAAAAGCCCTTATGGCATACGCGAAACATAAGCCAGACATAATATGCATTCAGGAGACACATTTTTCCCACAGCTCAGCCCCCAGATTCATTAATCGCAACTACACAAGAAGTTACGCATCCACAGCAGGCAAAAAACATAGGGGAGTCCTGACACTATTACACAACTCATTCCCACTCCAGGAGATCCATTCAGAGAGCAACCATGAGGGAAGATACTGTCTCATATGGGGCACAATACAGGATCAACCTTTACTAATAGTTAAAGGGGTTGTCTCGCGAAATCAAGTGGGGGTATACACTTCTGTATGGCCATATTAATGCACTTTGTAATATACATCGTGCATTAAATATGAGCCATACAGAAGTTATTCACTTACCTGCTCCGTTGCTAGCGTCCCCGTCGCCATGGTTCCGTCTAACTTCGGCGTCTTCTTGCTTTTTTAGACGCGCTTGCGCTGTGCGGTCTTCTCCCTTCGGCTCCGGTCTTCTCCTTTCGGCTCCGCTCGTCAGCATCGGCCATCATCGGCGTTTTGGCTCCGCCCCCTTGTACGCATCATCGCGTAGCTCCGCCCCCATCACGAGCCGATTCCAGCCAATCAGGAGGCTGGAATCGGCCCGTGATGGGGGCGGAGCTACGCGATGATGCGTACAAGGGGGCGGAGCCAAAACGCCGATGATGGCCGATGCTGACGAGCGGAGCCGAAAGGAGAAGACCGCACAGCGCAAGCGCGTCTAAAAAAGCAAGAAGACGCCGAAGTTAGACGGAACCATGGTGACGGGGACGCTAGCAACGGAGCAGGTAAGTGAATAACTTCTGTATGGCTCATATTTAATACACGATGTATATTACAAAGTGCATTAATATGGCCATACAGAAGTGTATACCCCAACTTTGTTTCGCGGGACAACCCCTTTAATATGTATGCCCCCTCGGAAAACCCCTGGCCTACAATGAGAAAAGTAGCGAACCAACTAGCTAGATTCCCATATCATATGATCCTGTGGGCAGGAGATTTTAACTTCCCATTCCACGAGTCACTAGACAGATCTAGCTACACTGCGGATAGATTTTCAGCCAAACAGAGAAAAGAATGGGAAGCCAAACTAGAATATTACAGACTAGCTGACTGTTGGAGAGAGGTACGCTAAAAGGACAGAGGATATACATACTTTTCAGCGCCTAACCAGACATACTCTAGACTCGACTACGTACTAATCTCAGCACAGCTGGTACCCCAGCTCGTGACCACCAGGCACTACCCAAACGCATGGTCGGATCATGATCTAGTACTCTGTGAGATAGAGTTGGGAAACACCATGAGAAATATTTTCAGATGGAGGCTGAATGAGGCCCTCCTGAAAGATCCAATTAGCGCAAATAAAATCTCAAGCCAAATTGCAGATTTCTTTGAACTTAATAAAGGGCCAGAAAACAAACCGCAGTCGAATTGGCTATCTCATAAAGCGTACATTCGAGGAAGACTGATTCAACTATCCTCCCCCCCAAAAAAAGGAAAGATCCAAAGCGTTCCAAGCACTAGAGAGAAAACTATTTCTCCTGGAAAATATGAACCAGTGTAATCCGACGCGAGCGACCACAAAGGAAATCAGGGATACTAAACTGCAATTAAACATTATATTATCGGAAAAAGTAGAAAGGGCGCTACAGTGGACTAAATATACCGTATATACCGGCGTATAAGGCGACGGGGCGTATAAGACGACCCCCCAACTGTCACCTTATACGCCGGTATACAGTGGAGAAAAAAAAATAAATTCATTACTCACCTCCCACGGCGTTCTGTCGCGCTCCGGCAGGATGTCGCTCGCTCCGGCAGGCTGTCGCTCGCTCCTCGTGCCCGCCGCAGCATAGCTTTCTGAATGCGGGGCTTGAAATCCCCGCTTCCAGAAAGCTAATACACACGCCGGCAGCCATGACATCATTGAATGGCTGTGATTGGCTAAGGCGCACGTGGCTTCAGCCAATCACACTATTCAATGACATCATTGAATGGGTGTGATTGCTAACACGTGCGCCTTCAGCCAATCACAGCCATTCAATGCTGTCATGGCTGCCGGCGTGTGTATTAGCTTTCTGGAAGCGGGGATTTCAAGCCCCGCATTCAGAAAGCTATGCTGCGCCGGGGACGAGGAGCGAGCGACAGCCTGCCGGAGCGAGCGACATCCTGCCGGAGCGCGACAGAACGCCGGGGGAGGTGAGTAATAAATTTTTTTTTTTTACACTTTTTTTTTTTTTGTATTACCGGCGCATAAGATGACCCCCGACTGCAGAGCAGATTTTTCGGGGTTCAAAAGTCGTCTTATACGCCGGTATATACGGTAAATACTATATATTTGCAAATAAGCCAGATAAATTGTTAGCCGCAAAACTACGAGAAACACAGAGACTTAACTCGGTCTTCAAATTATATACCCCACACAATACTACAACTACCAATCCGAATATAATCTATGACACATTCGCTGAGTTCTACACCGCCCTGTATAGGGAACATAGAGGGGGAGGGGAAATCCAAAGAAAAGAGTTCCTAGAATCACTGCCACTGCCCACCATTAACCAAGAGCAAAGGGATTCATTAAATGCGGCTATCACTGAGGAGATAATAGAGGTAATTGACAATTTAAAACCAGGAAAAGCCCCAGGCCCAGACGGCCTTACAGCCATATATTACAAGAAATACAAAGACTCCCTGGTTGGACCCCTCAGAGAGATGTACCGCACCATAATGGAGGGGCAAATTCCACCAAGCGAGTTTCTTAATTCAAATCTAACAGTGATACCGAAAGCAAATAAGGACCCACTCTCCCCGAAAAATTACAGGCTAATTTCGCTCCTTAACATAGATTATAACATTTTTACAGGTATCCTAGCGAGGCGACTGAACCTTCTCCTTACAAAACTAGTGCATAAAGACCAAGTAGGCTTTATCCCGCAGAGGTAGGCGCCGGACAATATTAGGAAAGTATTAAATATTATTGACCAGGTACAGAGAAACGATAGTCCTCTGACCCTGCTCGCTCTTGATATTGAAAAGGAGTTTGACTCTATATCATGGGATTATCTGTTCGCCTTGCTAGGACACATGGGTTTTAAAGGGGAATTTCTAAAGGCAATAAAATCCCTATACTCCCAACCCTCAACCCTATTGAAACTGCAAACAACTAAAGAAAAACTAATCCCAATAAAGCGAGGCACTCGGCAGGGATGCCCCCTTTCCCCAGCGCTCTTTGCCCTAGCCATAGAACCGTTAATGACAGCAATAAGAGAGAACCCAAACATAAAGGGAATCACCCTGGGGGATAGGGAATATAAAATAAATCTGTTTGCGGACGATATGTTACTAACTATCACCCAACCCTTAACAACTCTACCAAACTTAATGAATCTCTTGGAGAGGTGGGCAGCCATGACAGGACTGAAGGTGAATGTGGACAAAAGCGACATAACATACATAAATACCCCACCCCCTCTAATAAAATTAATAGATTTAAATTTTGGCTTTAAACAACAGACCCAATACATACCATATCTGAGTATCAATCTAACCCCATCCCTAACTAGTAAAATGGGACGACCCAATGCTCTCATGGATGGGAAGGATAAATGCAGTAAAGATGAATATCTTACCCCGGATATATTCTATCTGTTCCGAACCCTGCCCATTCATATTCCAGGTGAGGTTCTGGATAACTTTCAGAGAGTTATTTTCAAGTTCATATGGGCAGGAAAAAGGGCAAGGATCAAAAACAGGGCCATGTATTACCATAAAAAGCTGGGAGGCCTCTCGGTTCCTAATGTAAAAAAATATTACCTGACAGCGAGACTTGCGCAATGGATCGAGACCATGGGAGGTTCAAAAGCACCACTCTGGGTCAACATGGAGACATACAAGTTAGCCCCACATACACCGGCAGAATTGACCTGGTCGGCAGGTCCAATAAAAACAAACCTTCTAGACAAGAGCCCCCTCTCATATCACTCCATACGCATATGGAGGGAATCCAGATATAAATATAAATTAGCAAACAACCCATCCAGACTATTGCCGTTGATACCAAACGAAAAGTTCCCCCCAAGTAGGGACCTGATACATTTTCAATGGTGGAAAAACAATGAACTCACAAGGATACAGAACATGACAGAAAACTCCAGAATACTCTCCATAAACCAATTTAAAACCAAATTTAATCCTCCCACATCTGAGAATTTAAGGATTAACCAAGTATACCATTTCATAGGCTCGCTCGGGCTCCCAAGAGCTCTCCCGGACTTAACCGCGTTCGAGAGATTATGCCAGAGAGACCCCATGAAAAAGGGCTCCTTATCCACGATCTATAATGTAGTAAATAAACCAGGAGGAGAGGAGAAACTTCCATACATGGAAAAATGGGAGAGGGACCTAAACATGAGCTTGTCAGTAGAAAAATGAAGGCAATGCTGTGAGACAGTGGCGAAGGGGAGCCATCAGGTGACTTTGACGGAGACATCTATAAAGGTTCTCCACCGAACCCACCTGGTGCCATATAGATTGCACCAAATTTACCAATCTACCTCGCCTCTCTGCTTTAGAGGATGTAATGAGGTGGGCACGCAGGCTCATGTTTGGTGGACTTGCCCGGTAGTAGCAAGATTTTGGACACAGGTCCACAGGCTCCTACAGAGGCTATTCATAGGAACCCTACATAAAAATCCAGCAATGCTCCTGTTAGGAGATCGCCAACCAGGGATCAGATATCGAGCTCATAAACTGATCCAGGTGATCTGTATGGCAGCAAGAATGCACATTGCATCTAAGTGGAAGCAAAGGTACCTCTCCTTCCGGGAGGTGCTAGACAGAGTCTCCTCTATTGCATTGTATGAGAGACTGCACGCAATAGGAACTGACACTTTGGAGAGGTTCGGGGAGATTTGGGACCCATGGGTGAACATGGTAGACATACCGGGAATAAGACATCCTCCAGTCGACTTAAAAACGATACCCCAAAGACATAAAGGAAAATAAAAAAAAAGGAATGAGAGACGACCACAGCTGATCTTTGTTGAAACCAGGTTAAAATTTTATTGTTTAAATTGTTAAAATGAATAGGCACAACTATTTTATGAAAAGGACTCTCCAGAGAAGTCTGGAGATAGCAAAGGAGTAACAGAAGTAAGAAAAAAAAAAAGAGAAGATATTGGCAAGAGTATGACACATTCATATGAAGATAAGACTTGAGCCATATGACGTGCTTTACCCCCTGCGAGGGGAAACCCACACTTGCACAACTAGAAAAGCTGTACTTAACATGTTTGCTTCTTGAATAAAGTATTTTGAAACTAAAAAAATACTGGGCGTTTAATCTCTGATAATAACCTGATGTGCTGGAAAAAAAAGTTCTTAACATTTCTCATATTCCAAGAATCTGATCTCTTTGATTTCCTTGTAAAACGTTTTCCACGTTTATACCTTCAAAAGGACTTTCCCACTCTGTGACATCTTTGATGATCCCTATGTGTGGTACTGGTACTAAAACATTTCCCACATTTCGAACAAGGAAATAGCTTCTTTCCTTTGTGACTTTTCTCATGTGTTACAAGATCGGATTTATTTGTAAAACACTTCCTGAACATGGATAAGGTCTCTCTCCTGTGTGAGTTCTCTGGTGTTTAACAAGCTCTGATTTTATTCTAAAACGTTTCCCACATTCTAAACAAGGAAACTGCTTCTCTCTTGTGTGAATTCTCTGATGTCTAACAAGGCTTGATTTATCACTAAACCATTTCCCACATTCTGAACATGAAAATGGCTTCTCTCCTGTGTGAATTCTCTGATGTCTAACAAACCTTGATTTATCACTAAACCATTTCCCACATTCTGAACATGAAAATGGCTTCTCTCCTGTGTGAATTCTCTGATGTCTAACAAGGCTTGATTTATCACTAAACCATTTCCCACATTCTGAACATGAAAATGGCTTCTCTCCTGTGTGAATTCTCTGATGTAAAACAAGATGTGACTTTTCTGTAAAACACTTCCCACAATCTGAACATGAAAATGGCTTCTCTCCTGTGTGAATTCTCTGATGTCTAACAAACCTTGATTTATCACTAAACCATTTCCCACATTCTGAACATGAAAATGGCTTCTCTCCTGTGTGACTCCTCTGATGTGTAACAAGAGTATATTGTGCTCTAAAACACTTTCCACATTCTGAGCATGAAAATGGTTTCTCTCCTGTGTGAATTCTCTGATGTGAAACAAGATATGACTTTTTTGTAAAACACGTCCCACAATCTGAACATGAAAATGGCTTCTCTCCTGTATGAATTCTTTGATGTGAAACTAGACTTGATTTCAGGAAAAAACATTTCCCACAATCTGAACATGAAAATGGCTTCTCTCCTGTATGATATTTCTGATGTGAAACAAGATGTGACTTTTCTGTATAACACTTCCCACATTCTGAACATGAAAATGGCTTCTCTCCTGTGTGAATTTTTTGATGTTGAACAAGATAAGGTTTTTTTGTAAAACATTTCTCACACTCTGAACATGAAAATAATGGCTTCTCTCCTGTGTGAATTATCTGGTGTTGAACAAGCTCTGATTTCATTATAAAACATTTCCCACATTGTAAGCAAGGAAACGGTTTCTCTCCTGTGTGAGTTCTCTGATGTCTAACAAAGCTTGTTTTATCAATAAAACATTTCCTACATTCTGAACATGAAAATGGCTTCTCTCCTGTGTGAGTTCTCTGATGTCTAACAAAGCTTGTTTTATCAATAAAACATTTCCTACATTCTGAACATGAAAATGGCTTCTCTCCTGTGTGAATTCTCTGATGTAAAACAAGATGTGACTTTTCTGTAAAACACTTCCCACAATCTGAACATGAAAATGGCTTCTCTCCTGTGTGAGTTCTCTGATGTGAAACAAGAGTAGATTGTGCTCCAAAACATTTCCTACATTCTGAACATGAAAATGGCTTCTCTCCTGTGTGACTCCTCTGATGTATAACAAGAGTAGATTGTGCTCTAAAACACTTTCCACATTCTGAACATGAAAATGGCTTCTCTCCTGTGTGAATTCTCTGATGTGAAACAAGATGTGACTTTCTTGTAAAACATTTCCCACAATCTGAACATGGAAATGGCTTCTTTCCTGTGTGAATTCTCTGATGTGTAACAAGAGCGGATTGTTCTGTAAAGCATTTCCCACATTCTGGACATGAATACAGCTCTCCTGTGTAGATTGTCTGATGTTTAACCAGATCAGTTTTCAGAATAAAACATTTCCCACCATCTGAACTCGAAAAAGTTTTTTGTTCTGAATGAATTATCAGATGATCTTTGACTTTGGCTTCAGTTATAAATGAATTTTCACATTCTGAGCATGGACACTGCTTCTGCCCTGTGTGACCTCTCTCATCTAGAATACAATTAAATTGATCTGTAAGACATATCCCACTTTCTGAACAGGAGAATGGCTTCTCATCTGTACTGTGATGTCCTGGCTGTAAGTGAAGGGTAAGAAGGTTTTCTCCTGAAGAGTGCTGCACTATATCTTCATCTTCTACTTTAGAATTGGGGGATAACATCACGTTTTCCTCAGAGTTCTCACTAGGATTATCTGTTAAGACAAAAAATGTATTTTGTGATTTGAAACTAAAAATGAATTATTAAATTGGACAAACTTATAATATTCCTGATAGGCTGTAAACACACTATTAGATTTTGACGCGATCTGAGTGGTGGTTTTTTTTTGAGTTAAAGCCAGAAGTGGTTCCAGCAGGAAGTAATATAAGCCCTTTCTTTAAGTGTCCTGATTTTTTAAAAAATAGGGTCCTGGTTTTTGGTCAAGGTGAATATTATATATCTCCCCTAGATGGAGTTGGCAGAATTGAATGAAACGTTATGTGTGATTGCAATGTTGATATAAGTAAGTGATTACAATATCAGAGCACAGGGATACTTTATTGCAGAAAACTGAACACTTGAAGGGAGGCTCTAGTAGCCTGTTGGAACTCCTCTAGCTTGGATGCAAGATGTGGTACGGGTGGGCATGGAAGGAAACAGGTTCCATATAGTATTCTTTGCCATATTGCTTCACATTCTCTGTAATTTAGCTGTGCAAACTCATAAGCTGTGGAGGTTTATGTCCCAGATGGTCCCATACATGTTCTATTGGCAATAAACATGGCAACCAGGCGAGCCTGGAAAATTCCTCTTGGGAGCCGCCATGACAGTAACAGATGTGGCTGCAGGATGTCCTGAACATATCGCTGAGCTGTCATTGTCCCTTGTACCACTACTAGGGGGGACCGACTGTCATATGTGATAGCATCCCAGACCATCACACCACCAGTGAGGATGAGGACAGTGTGCCTCTCCACATCAAAGGCAGGATTGAGGCACACAATCACCCCAGGTATCCAGACATGAAGACGGCCGTCGTGAATGCCCAGACTAAACCTGGCTTCGTCGTTGAAGACAACTCGGTTCTACTCTGTAACAGTCCAGTTTCCTCATTCATGCACTTCACTCATACAAAGACCTTTCATCTAATCATGCCATGACTCTAATAATTTGCTTATCTCCCTGATATGTAACTGCATGCCTAGTTTTGCCCTTTTTTTATATAGACACAAACATGATTCCAGCCTTCTAAAACTTTGTATGGGGGTTATTTCAGATGGCATTTTGGTGCTATTTGTCATCTTGCGTATGTGGACCTACTACACTATGCTTTTCAAAATTATTTTAAAAAATCAATACCCCTCCCCAAAAAATGATTCTAAACGACCGATCAGTTTCTATCAGCTCTTCTACATTACCACCACTATCTCTGCTGTAATTAGTCGAATAGGTGACACAGCTCAATGGAAGAGCCAACATCTACAAACAGAGCCTTACAGTGAAAATACTCCTCGTCTCCGGACCATTATCCAAGTTGTCCCGCTAGAGTAAAAGAGAGCTGCTCATTTTTCATCTATTATTTAGTATATGCGTTAAATGTACATGTAAAAACATACATTTTTCACTATAAAGTATGTCTTTTAAAGTTTTGTAGTCGTCGTTTTCTTGCATTTGAGAAATGCTTTATGTTTCCTATAGACTATAGTGTAAAACAAAAATGTGTATGTTAAGCATACATTTCTTCATGGGACAGAAAGTACTTTATGCTATGCTTTACTGTACCACAAAAAATAAAAAGTGTACAAACATAAAGAAGGCAAAACGCAGGCAAAAGTATGCACTGTTCAATATTTGACCAACTCTACCCTATGGGAATGTCAAGCAATGCGTTTGAATACTTTCTAATTAACACTAATATATATATATATATATATATATATATATATAAAATATAGCTGAAACGTGATGTGAATGCCTCTAGCTTCACACTATTAGTCGCCTAAACCTAAAGTCTATTTTTTCCAAAAAAATATGCATCCAATAATCCGAAAAATACAGAGTAGGTGTGTGTATATTAGAAAATAATATATTTTGTATGTCTCTTCTTACCTTGTGATATCGGAGGCTGGTGGTTCTCCATCATGGCATCCTTGTACAGATCCTTGTGTCCTTCTAAATACTCCCACTCCTCCATGGAGAAATAGACAGCGACATCCTGACACCTTATAGGAACCTGACAACACAATGATACCGTCATTACCCAGACATCTCTAGTGCTGTTACTGTATAATTTCCCAGCATTCCCAGCAGTGTCACCTCTCCAGTCAGCAGCTCAGTGATCTTGTTATTGAGTTCTAAGATCTTCTGCTCATGTATCGGTAAGTGAGGAGGAGCCTCTGTGATGGAGCTCTGGCTCCTGCTCCATCCTCCTGACTCATGGAGATGGCTGTTGGTAGTCGTACTGTCACCCGATGTCTTCTTTACTATTGTGTAATCCTGTGTATGGAGAGAGACATATAGAGGACTGAACCCAGTATTTCTCCAACAATAAAAAGTGGGAGATTGTGATCCCACTGTATAGAACAACATGTCAAAAGATTTATCAACCATCGCGAGACATGCAGCAGGAGAGCTCTGATCTGGCACCAACACAATCTGGGGCCATCAGGCCTCCTACTGCACTCTACAGTTTTCTAAAAGCCTCCACAGTCCTTCCCACGTGGACAGGCTCAAGAAGCGTGGCTTTGCTGTCCATTCGGGTGCCATGAAGGCTTTCAGCCTATTTTGGCCTAGTGCAACCAGTGAAGCCATGAGCTAAATTTTCGGGATGCCCACGTGGCTTATCCTGCTGGTGGATCGGAGCTCCCGAAGACAAGAATTTGCCCTGCAGAGGCCCCTGATGTGGGAGAACACTGCCAGGTCAATGAGTGAACTGGATGGAGCTGGCAGACTTATGCAAGTGAGTTTCGTGCCCAGTACCTCACCAACAGGTCCACAGCTCACCGAAGGCCCCACAGTGCCGTATCAGAAGGGGAACATGACAAGGAAGCAGCAGGTGAAGTCAGGGCCAAAAATGCTGATGGACTTCATTGCTGTGAAAGAGCAGGAGGAGAGCGAACTGGCCAAAGGACCTTACACACTGGAGGGGGAGATGCCAGGATCAGAGGAACAGGGTGACCCCTTGCTTCAGAAACATGTTAAGCAGGCTTGCCCCGATCCTCTGCTCTCCGAGCATCTAGCCAGTAGATGCAGAAGGGAAAGAAATAGAAAGAGGAGACAGCCACTTTCCCCCAGCATATGGCCAGAGACAGGGAAGCCGCCATCTTACAATGTTAGCCCCAGTTACTCCATAACAAATCCAGAGCAGCTGCAACACGAAAGGTGAAGGGAGACAGTTGGGGTCCCAGACACTGCAAATAGAGAGAAGACAGGACAGGAACCCAGGGAAGAGGAAACAGACCCACTTATAGAAATCCCCTACTCTGATCTGACAGTGTCTGAAAATTTCATCAGGGATCTAATACTAGCCTTAAGAAGATCCCTAAAAAAGGACATAGCCTCTCAGGGCATCAATCGAGGAGTTTAGTGTTATGATAATGGAGGCTGAGTGGAGCATCTGGAGACCAAGATGGGCAAGCTGATCAGTTCACATAATAAACATAGTTGAAGAACTTGAAAACGTGAAAGCAAAATTAGCAGACCTGGAAGACCGGAATAGACGTAACAACATAAAAATAAGAGGAGTAGCAGAGACAGTCTCATCAGCAGGGCTATCAGGCTATCTGAAAAGTCTAGTCAAAAAGCTGCAACCTAAATCCAAGCAAGAGGAATTAAATTATTGTTAGTATACAAAAGGCTTCCACATCCAAAATCAGGACACTGGGTTGTTCCTATTAATCCCTTTAATCCTTTCCAATCCAATTTTGGATTCGGGGTTTCCTAGGGGGCTTTCACTTTCTGCTGTTATACAACAACAAAGCTGCTGTGTAACCATAGCCATAAAAACTTAGAAATACAGAAAAGTTTACCTCTCCGGTCAGCAGGTAGATGATCTCTACGGTCAAGTTCAATATTCTGTTGGTAATCTCATTGCTGTTCTTCTCCATCCTTGGTGGGTGATTCAAGAGTAGGACTGTTTCAGAGTTGAACATGGGAGAACTGGAGGGTTCTAGTACAGCTGGCCCTTTATGAAAAAAGAAAAGACTCTTAATCATACGGGGACATCATCATGTGTGATATACAGAACCTCAATTATTGAGATAGTATAAGGGTAGACTAGATGAAGCATGTGTTCTCCTTCTGATGTCAGTTTTCTATGCTTCTAGTTACTATAAATGGGGGGGGGGGTAAATCTAAGAAATGGGACTCACAATACTGTATATAAAATAAAATACAGCACTATTTTAACTTGCGCAAAGAATTTTCTTTATTGGAGACAATCCACAGACATTTTGACATCTTGGATGGATACTCCTATTTCTCCTATAACTTTAGACTATTAGACGCTTAAACCTTCCAGATTTTTTTCTGATCAAAAATGCATCCGATAATCTGAAAAATACAGGGTAGGTGTGTGTATATTATAACATAATATATTTTGTAGGTCTCTTCTTACCCTGTGATATCGGAGGCTGGTGGTTCTCCATCATGACGTCCTTGTACAGATCCTTGTGTTCTTCTAAACACTCCCACTCCTCCATGGAGAGATAGACAGCGACATCCTGATACCTAATAGGAACCTGACACACAATAATACCGTCATTACCCAGACTCCTCTAGTGCTGTTACTATATAAGTTCCCAGCAGTGTCACCTCTCCAGTCAGCAGCTCAGTGATCTTGTTGGCGAGTTCTAGGATCCTCTGTTCATGTATCAGTAAGTGAGGAGGAGCCTCTGTGATGGGGCTCTGGCTCCTGCTCCATCCTCCTGACTCATGGAGATGGCTGTTGGGAGTGGAGCCATCATCCAATGTCTTCTTCATTATTATGTAATCCTGTATATAGAGAGATACATGTAGAGATCTAAATGCAGTATTCCTCCATCAATAAAAAGCGGGACATTCTGATACCACTGTGTAGAGTAACATGTCTAAAGTTTTAATCAGTTGAGTGGCCTTTCCGCCATTGTGAGAGGACGTGCAGCGGGAGAGGTCTGATCTGGTACAAGCACAATCAGGGGCCATCGGGCCTCCTGCTGCACTCTACACCTTCTAAAAGCCTCCACAGTCATCCGCACACCAATAGGCTCAAAAAGCGGGGCTTTTGCAACCAATTGGATGTTGTGAAGGCTTTCAACCTACCATGGCCTAGCCCAACCAGCAAAGCTGTGGACTAAACTTTCGGAAATGCAAGCACGGCCGATTGCGAGATCACAGCAGAGCTTCTGAAGCTGACAATCTGCCCTGCAGAGGCCCCTGATGTGGGAGAACAGTGCCAAGAAAGGAGTGAACTAGATGGAGCTTGGCAGACACTTGTGAGTGAGCGCTGTGCCCTGCAGCTCTCAGCCACGTAAAAAGCAAAAGATCCACAGTGCAAGACCAAGAGATGGTCCAAGAGAGTGTAATAAAAAAAAAGTGAGGAATTCATTCCCGTTCCCAGCATGGAAAAGAACCGCCAACATAGGACAAATGGAAGGGACTTGTTACTTGTATAGTGCCAACTTATTCCACAGCGCTTTCAGGTACTTTGTTTATTAGCCTCCAGCAAGCTGAGTACTCATTTTACCGACCTTATAAGTATGGAAGGCTGAGTCAACCTTGAGCTGGCTACCGGAACTTTGCGGGCATTGAGCCTGCAACATTCAGGTCGTGAGTGATTAAATTCACGATACAAAACATCGGCTATTTCGAAGGAAGCTGTCAAGTCAAAAACATATTTCTTATGCATGCAGGAGTCACAATTCTTGAATAATGGAGAGACGAAATTCTCCCACCCCAAATTCCCCACGATCTACATGGCCAATGCCGAAAAGAAAAGAACAGGAGTAGTCATTGCCATTAATGATACAAAAAATTTCCAACCGCTCAAGCTCTAAGAGGATAGAGGCAGAAGATCCTTGATTATAGTATGCAAAATAAACAACTTTACACTGACGATAGCCATATATATATATATATATATACATACATGCCAAAAATCGGCAAAATTCACTTCTTGAATTAGATGGCAAAGAAAATAAAGAAGATCCAGAAAGGCAACCTGGTTTTATCTGGTGATTTCAACATAAATCGCAGACAAGGACATGGCCACCAACAACCCAAGGTAAGAAAAACGACACAAACCCTGACTTCTTTGATGAGGAGAGAACTACATTATACCTACAGATATAAGAATGCTACCTCCAAAAAATTCTCTATTTACTCAGCGAGACATCACTCCTTCTCCAGAATTGATATGCTCCTAGTGAACTTCTTTCTGCTCCCAAAAATTCACCAGACCTCAATAGGAATAGCCATGCCCAATCTGTCTAACCCTTGAATTATCCCAAAACATGTAAATCCCTAGAGCACAGAGAAATAATACCCATTTAATGAAAATCTCTAAATATCAAGAAACTATACGCAAAGCAATTAAAGAGTATTTCCATTTCAATGAATCCCCAGAGATAAACCCATTTGTCCTATGGAGACCCACAAAACAGTGATCAGAGGGGCCATGATCCAGCTGGGGTCACACCACAAAAAGGAAACAAACAAAATATGATAATACATGATAACATCACTAGAAAAATTAGAGAACGAGTTGAAGAGAAACCCTTCAATGTCCCTCAACTCGGAACTAATGAAAACTAGAGGCAGATTGAGAGGATTTATTATAGAAAGCAACGAAAAGACTAAAAAAACTATTAACATGACCCACTGCATAGCAAATAATAAATTCAGTAAGCTAATAGTGTATAGGGTTAAATAAAAAGCAATCAAAACAAAATTACCTCATCTGATAGATAAAGTAAATCACAAAATTAGCAACCCTACGGGCATAGCTGAGGCCTTCAGAGGGTTCTACTCCAAATTGTACAAACTTACAAAAGACCTTCACAGAAAAGACTTATATTAAAATAATAAACTTTATTAACTAATCTCTTAATAAACATTCACACAACGAGTGCAGTAGCCACAGTAAGGGATATCATGTGATTAACCCCTTAACGACCGCCCCATCGGGAAACTACGTCCTGCTGTTGCAGGACGTGTATGGAGGGAGGTAGCGGCGCTATCTCCCTCCATACAGCGCGGGCATCAGGTGTTTATTACAGCTGACACCTGCGGGCAATAGCTGCGCTCGGCCGATCGCGGCCATTAACCCTTTAAATGCCGCTGTCAATTCTGACAGCGGCATTTAAATCCCCCGAACGCTGTTCGGGGGTCCTTCACGGCCCCCCCGCGGTGAGATCGGGGGAGCCGTGCAGGCGTCATGGCAGCCGGGGGCTTAATGAATGGCCCCAGGGCTGCCTTAGCAGACTGCCTATCAAGCCATCCACACAGGGTGGCTTGAAAGACTGCCTGTGAAAAAGCAGTATGACGTAATGCTATAGCATTACGTCATACTGCAGTAGCGATCAAAGCATCGCATGTTAAAGTCCCCCAGGGGGACTTCAAAGTAATGTAAAAAAAATAATCAATAAAGTTTTTTTAATTGTTTAAAAAAAAAAAAAAGTTATAAAAGTTTAAATCACCCCCCTTTTGCCATATCCATTATTAAAAAATCTAAATCATAAAATAAAAATATGTATTTGATATCGCCGCGTCCGAAAAAGTCCGAACTATCAAAGTAGTGCATTATTTTTCCCGCACGGTGAACGTCGTCTGAAAAAAAAAATAAAGAATGCCAGAAATACACTTTTTTAGTTACCCTGTCTCCCAGAAAAAAACGCAATTAAAAGTGATAAAAAAGTCGTATGTATTCCAAATTGATACTATCGGAAACTTCAGGACATCCCGCAAAAAATGAGCCCTCGCTCAACTACATCGACGAAAAAATAAAAAAGGTATTGCACAAAATGACCACAGAAAATAATTGAAAAAAATTAAATATCTTAAAAAAAAAATAAAAGTACTACAGCAAAAAAAAATACTATACAAGTTTGGTATCGTAGCAATCGTACTGACCATAGAATAAAAATATCAGGTTGTTTTTGTTGCAATTTGTGTGCTGTAGAAACAGGACGCACTGAAAGATGGAGGAATGTCGTTTTTTTTCCATTTCTCTCCGCTAAGAATTTTTAAAAAGTTTTTCAGTAAATTATATGGTACAATAAATAGTGCCATTGAAAAATACAACTCATGCCGCAAAAAACAAGCCCACATACAGCGACGTCGATGGATAAATAAAGGAGCTACGATTTTTTTTAAAGGGAGTAGGAAAAAACAAAAATGGAAAAAAGCAAAAAAGCTCAGTCACTAAGGGGTTAATCCTAAACTGGGCTAGAACGAATTTTAAACTACCACACGTGCACCAGAACGCATACCGAATTAACGGCCAAAATGGTAGTGTGTTAACGATGAATATCTTGATTATATTTTAGATAAATCTCTGGTATATCAAGCGAAGGTACTGTCACATGGCATGTGGTATGGGCTCATTAATAGTGTATAATAGAGGCTCCTCTATAGTAGGGTTTGCGTATTGATGCGTTCAGAGAGCAACTAATACTCTTCCTTAGAGATGAGCGAGCGTACTCGTCCGAGCTTGATACTCGTTCGAGTATTAGGGTGTTCAAGATGCTCGTTACTCGAGACGAGCACCACGCGATGTTCGAGTTACTTTCACTTTCATCTCTGAGACGTTAGCACGCTTTTCTGGCCAATAGAAAGACATGGAAGGCATTACAACTTCCTCCTGTGACGTTCCAGCCCTATACCACCCCCCTGCTGTGAGTGGCTGGGGAGATCAGGTGACACCCGGGTATTAAAATCTGCCCCGCCCGCGGCTCGCCACAGATGCATTCTGACAGAGATCAGGAAAGTGCTGCTGATGCTGCTGCTGCTATAGGGAGAGTGTTAGGTGTTATATTTGTCTTGAAGAACCCCAACGGTCCTTCTTAGGGCCACATCGGACCGTGTGCAGTACTGTTAAGGCTGCTTTTAGCAGTGTTGCACAATTTTTTTATTTTGTATAGCGGGCGTGCAGACCATAGCGTCCTCAGTCTGCAGTCATTGTACAGAGTATAGGGGCAGTACTGGTGAGGCAGGGAAAGAGGGAAAGGTGAAAGAGATATACTGTCTATATAGGCAGTGGGCTTTTTCAAAAAAATTGGGGAAAAATACTATATTTGGGCTGCCTGTGACCGTCTTCAGTGTACTGCGTGTCTGCTGGGGGTAGTAGTCCTAATTAATACGCAGCTAAGCATTACAGCAGGCTTGCGCAAAATTGTTTCCTGGCTCTGCTGTCTCTGTTACATCACCGCCGTCATAGCGCCAGAGGGAAACAGTATACATAATATACGCTGCATACAGTATCTGTCTGGTGTTTCAGCTCACCATTTAAAAAAATTGAAGCAAAATACTGAAGGCCTACCACTGGCCTTTGGCCACTTGACTGGTTCTGCGCTGTGAATTCCACTAGCTCAGTCATACGCACCTACGTCTCACTACAGCCATGCGCAAAATTGTTTCCTGGCTCTGCTGTGCGTTCCGTAAGTGAAGTCAGCCTCCAACCACAGGCCAATAAGCGGCACATTTAATTACAGCGTTCTGTTTCTGCTCTACTCGTGATACACCATGCTGAGGGGTAGGGGTAGGCCTAGAGGTCGTGGACGCGGGCGAGGACGCGGAGGCCCAAGTCAGGGTGTGGGTACAGGCCGAGCTCATGATCCAGGTGTATCGCAGCCGACTGCTGCGGGATTAGGAGAGAGGCACGTTTCTTGTGTCCCCAGATTCCTCTCACAATTAATGGGTCCACGCGGTAGACCTTTATTAGAAAATGAGCAGTGTGAGCAGGTCCTGTCGTGGAAGGCAGAAAGTGCATCCAGCAATCTATTGACCACCCAGACTTCCACACCGTCCACTGCTGCAACTCTGAATCCTCTGGCTCACTCACTCCATTACAATGACACATTCTGAGGAGCAGGCAGACTCCCAGGAACTGTTCTCAGGCCCCTGCACAGAATGAGCAGCAATGGTTCCTCTCCCACCGGAGGAGTTTGTCGTGACCGATGCCCAACCTTTGGAAAATTCCCGGGGTCCGGTGGATAAGGCTGGGGACTTCCGGCAACTGTCTCAAGAGCTTTCAGTGGGTGAGGAAGACGATGACGATGAGACACAGTGGTCTATCACTCAGGTAGTAGTAATTGGAGTACGTCCGAGGGAGGAGCGCACAGAGAATTCGGAGGAAGAGCAGCTGGACGATGAGGTGACTGACCCCACCTGGTTTGCTAAGCCTACTGAGGACAGGTCTTCAGAGGGGGAGGCAAGTGCAGCAGCAGGGCAGGTTGAAAGAGGCAGTGCGGTGGCCAGGAGTAGAGGCAGGCCAGACCGAATAATCCACCAACTGTTTTCCAAAGCGCCCCCTCGCGCCATGCCACCCTGCAGAGGCCGAGGTGCTCAAAGGTCTGGCAGTTTTTCACTGAGAGTGCAGACGACCGACGAACTGTGGTGTGCAAGGTTTTTCGCGCCAAGATCAGCCATGGAGCCACCACCACCAGCATGCGCAGACATATGATGGCCAAGCACCCCACAAGGTGGGACGAAGGCCGTTCACCGCCTCCGGTTTGCACCACTGCCTCTCCCCCTGTGCCCCAACCTGCCACTGAGATCCAACCCCCCTCTCAGGACACAGGCACTACCGTCTCCCGGCCTGCACCCACACCCTCACCTCCGCTGTGCTCGGCCCCATCCAGCAATGTCTCTCAGCACAGCTTCCAGACGTCGCTAGCGCAAGTGTTTGAGCGCAAGCGCAAGTACGCCGCCACGCACCCGCACGCTCAAGCGTTAAACGTGCACATAGCAAAATTGCTCAGCCTGGAGATGCCGCCGTATAGGCTTGTGGAAATGGAGGCTTTCAAAAACGTGTTGGTGGCGGCAGCCCCGCGCTACTCGGTTCCCAGTCGCCACTACTTTTCCCGATGTACCGTCCCAGCCCTGCACGACCACGTCTCCCGCAACATTGTACGCGCCCTCACCAACGCGGTTACTGCCAAGGTCCACTTAACACTGGACACGTGGACAAGCACAGGCGGGCAGGGCCACTATATCTCCCTGACGGCACATTGGGTGAATTTAGTGGAGGCTGGGACCGAGTCAGAGCCTGGGACCGCTCACATCCTACCCACCCCAAGAATTGCGGGCTCCAGCTCGGTGCTGGTATCTGCGGCGGTGTATGCTTCCTCCACTAAACCACCCTCCTCCTCCTCCTACGCAACCTCTGTCTCACAATCAAGACTTGTCAGCAGCAGCACGTCGCCAGCAGTCGGTGTCGCGCGGCGTGGCAGCACAGCGGTGGCCAAGTGTCAGCAGGCCGTGCTGAAACTACTCAGCTTAGGAGAGAAGAGGCACATGGCCCACGATCTGCTGCAGGGTCTGACAGAGCAGACCGACCTCTGGCTTTCGCCGCTCAACCTCCAACCGGGCATGGTCGTGTGTGACAACGGCCGTAACCTGGTGGCGGCTCTGCAGCTCGCAGCCTCACGCACGTGCCATGCCTGGCCCATGTCTTTAATTTGGTGGTTCAGCACTTTCTGAAAAGCTACCCACGCTTGTCAGACCTGCTCGGAAAGGTGCGCCGGGTCAGTGCACATTTCCGCAAGTCCAAGACAGACGCTGCCACCCTGCGGACCCTGCAACATCGGTTTAATCTGCCAGTGCACCGACTGCTGTGCGACGTGCCCACACGGGGGAACTCTACGCTCGACATGTTGGCCAGGCTCTATGAGCAGCGTAGAGCTATAGTGGAATACCAACTCCAACATGGGCGGCGTAGTGGGAGTCAGCCTCCTCAATTCTTTACAGAAGAGTGGGCCTGGTTGGCAGACATTTGCCAGGTCCTTGGAAACTTTGAGGAGTCTACCCAGATGGTGAGCGGGGATGCTGCAATCATTAGCGTTACCATTCCTCTGCTATGCCTCTTGAGAAGTTCCCTGCAAAGCATAAAGGCAGACGCTTTGCACTCGGAAACGGAGGAGGGGGAAGACAGTATGTCGCTGGATAGTCAGAGCATCCTCATGTCTATATCTCAGCGCGTTGAGGAGGAGGAGGAGGGGGAGGAGCATGAGGAGGAGGGGGAAGAGACAGCTTGGCCCACTGCTGAGGGTACCCATGCTGCTTGCCTGTCATCCTTTCAGCGTGTATGGCCAGAGGAGGAGGAGGATCCTGAAAGTGATCTTCCTAGTGAGGACAGCCATGTGTTGCGTACAGGAACTCTGGCACACATGGCTGACTTCATGTTAGGATGCCTTTCACGTGACCCTCGCGTTACACGCATTCTGACCACTACGGATTACTGGGTGTACACACTCCTTGACCCACGGTATAAGGAGAACCTTTCCACTCTCATACCCGAAGAGGAAAGGGGTTCGAGAGTGATGCTATACCACAGGACCCTGGTGGACAAACTGATGGTAAATTCCCATCAGACAGTGCTAGTGGTAGAAGGCGCAGTTCCGAGGGCCAGGTAGCAGGGGAGGCGCGGAGATCAGGCAGCATGTACAGCACAGGCAGGGGAGCACTCTCCAAGGCCTTTGACAGCTTTATGGCTTCCCAGCAAGACTGTGTCACCGCTCCCCAGTCAAGGCTGAGTCGGCGGGAGCACTGTAATAGGATGGTGAGTACTGCAATGGGATTTATTTATGTACCGCCAGTGGGTTCCAGGGAGCCACCCATGCTGTGGGTCCACAGGGACTTCACAATAGGGAGTTGTACCTGCCTGTGTCTACTTATAAAAAACCCCAGTGTGATTGGGGCATGCAGTGTGGGCCGAAACCCACCTGCATTTAATCTGACATTAGCTCTGCTGTCCAGGGCACTGCAATGGGATACATTTTTGTATAGCCGGTGGGTTCCAAGGAGCACCCATGCTGGGGGTGCTCACAGAATTCCCATTGCGGAGTTGTACCTGCCTGTGACTATTTATAAAAAACCCCGGTCTGACTGGGGCATGCAGACACCTTGACAGAATGAATAGTGTGTGGCACATGGGTTCCCCATTGCTATGCCCACGAGTGCAGCTCCTGATGGAGGTGGCACAGGATTGGATTTCTGATTGCTTCTGTACAGCATTGTGGGCTATCGCCCCGCCCCTTTTAAAGAGGGTCGCTGCCTGGTCGTGCCAACCCTCTGCAGTGTGTGCCTGGGTTCCTCCTCATGGCAGACGCACTTATAAATAGACATGAGGGTGGTGTGGCTATGAGGCCAGCATGTGGCATGAGTGCAGCTGAAGGCTGCGCAGGGACACTTTGGTGTGCTCTGTGGACACTGGGTCGTGCGGTGGGGTTGGGCAGCATGTAACCCAGGAGAAGTGGCAGCGGAGTGTCATGCAGGCAGTGATTGTGCTTTGTTGGAGGTAGTGTGGTGCTTAGCTAAGGTATGCCTTGCTAATGAGGGTTTTTCAGAAGTAAAAATTGCTCGGAGGGGCCTGGGGCACTCTTGCTGCTATTGTGGCTTAATAGTGGGACCTGGGAACTTGAGATGCAGCCCAACATGTAGCCCCTCGCCTGCCCTATCCATTTCTGTGAGTAAAAAATGAAAAAGGAGGGTGGAGCAAGACCCAGTGAGGGTAGTGGAATATTTATGGAGTACAAAGAGTTTTCAATGATTGAGTATTTTAAATGGTGGCGGTGCTGCCAACCAGATGACGCTCCACCAGTGTGGGCGTAAGTGTAGCGAAAAGGATGTGAAAAGAACTGGTATGGAGGCGCAACACTCTAAGCTACTAGAAGATGTAGATCAAAGTCCAATGTGTGATGGTGAAAGCACTTCTTTTTTATTATTTTTTCAGAAATTAAAAACCAGCAATGGAATACGCGTTTCGGGGAAGAACCCCTTCGTCAGTTCGGCTGGATAGGACTGTGTGATAAGTACAAATAGATAATGGAGGAGTGATTAACAAAGAAAGGGGAGGAGAGGGGAGAGGAAAAAAAAATTCATATACATAATGAAGTCTCACAAATGTGTCAATAAGAACAATAAATATATGATGAAAACATCGATCTGAACAGTGATAAAATATATGAGACAAAAAACATAAAAGAATATGAGCATCCGTACATGTAAATTAACATAAAATTTATACAAAACAAATATCTGTTAAAATAGGATGAAGACAATCCTGAGTAAAATACCAATCTTAGAAGTACCAATATGAGAGCGGATGGACTCAAAATCGTGTGGTTGCTTTCAGCTGAATGAAAGGACTGCAGAATTAAAATGCATGTACAGCCTATTGGGAAATATGATATGATTGCTACACCCGAGGGGGTGCATAAATAAATGTGTATATGTATGTAAAAATGAGAAAAGAAGAAAAGAAAAAAGAAAAAAAACGAAAAAAGGGGGGGGATCTATTGGAAAGCTACTTCAGAATGGTGTGCATTGACAGCATTGGGTTTATGGTGTGGGATAAAGTTAGAAAAAAAAAAGGGGGGGGGGGACACCTTTATGTAACCAACAAAAATGAGAATATAACTAATTAGAAACTGAGATAAGGGGCTCACCAACAGGATGCCTAGGGGTGACACAATTCCAAAGATGTATCGGATGTGTCGGAGGTCCTGAAAATGAAGAATTGTCAGATTAGGGAAGATGTATGGATAATATATGGCAGAGGGCTCTAGCACGCTAATTAAGTGCAGGGGGGAAAGTTAAATTGAACTGAGCACTGGAGGGATTTTTTTTCTCCTGATAAAGTCATACTAGGAAGGAAGGGGAAGGGGGGAGGGGGAAGGAAAGGAATTGATGTGTAAATATAAGTTATAGGATAAAGGAGAAGTTTGCTTACCTGTGTGCAGGAGGACAGGGGAGAAAAAAGTGCTTTAACAAGGGAGCTGAGGGCAAGTCAGGGGTATAAATACCTGAGAGAGAGGGCGGGAAAAATAATTCAATGTTGATTGGCTTGACTAAAAAAGGGGGCGTGGTTACAGGTTGCATGGATGGAATAGGGAGTTGGGAGGGGGATTCATGTACAAGGTAATTCCTATTGTTTGGTTAGTAAAGGGAGGGAAGTGTGGAGTAAGAAGAGGACTATGCTGGGGGTAAGGCAAATAGGAAAAAACTAAACAATGTCTCTACAGTGACACCTATTGGAATGCAGCAATCCTGCAAATCAATGTTAGTCTGGGGAAAGAAGGAAAGAGAGAGAGAGGGAAAGAAAAAAAAACAAAAAAAAACAAATCAACTGTCAAAAATGCTTTCCAAACTCTCATTAAGGCCCATAGGTATAAGCGTGTTCAGTTTAAATATCCAAAATATTTCTCGTTTTCTCAGAATTTCAAATCTATTCCTTACATGGGCGGGTATTTGTTCTAAAACTGTTACAGAAAATACTTTAAAATCATTATTATGGACTGCGGTCCCATGCCTGGAAACACTATGGTTTAGATAGCTATTCTTGGTGTTTGATCTATGCTTATTAATGCGACTTCTCAAGGTCTGGGTGGTGCGTCCAATATACTGAAGCTTGCAGGGACATTCTAGTAGATAGATTAGGTAAGCAAACTTCTCCTTTATCCTATAACTTATATTTACACATCAATTCCTTTCCTTCCCCTTCCTTCCTAGTATGAATTTATCAGGAGCAAAAAAATCCCTCCAGTGCTCAGTTCAATCTAACTGCCCCCCCTGCACTTAATTACCCTGCTAGAACCCTCTGCCATATATTATCCATACATCTTCCCTAATCTGACAATTCTTCATTTTCAGGACCTCCGACACATCCGATACATCTTTGGAATTGTGTCACCCCTAGGCATCCTGTTGGTGAGCCCCTTATCTCAATTTCTAATTAGTTTTATTCTCATTTTTGTTGGTTACATAAAGGTGTCCCTCCCCCCCCCCTTTTTTTTTTCTAACTTTATCCCACACCATAAACCCAATGCTGTCAATGCACACCATTCTGAAGTAGCTTTCCAATAGATCCCCCCCTTTTTTTTTCTTCTTTTTTTCTTCTTTTCTCATTTTTACATACATATACACATTTATTTATGCACCCCCTCGGGTGTAGCAATCATATCATATTTCCCAATAGGCTGTACATGCATTTTAATTCTGCAGTCATTTCATTCAGCTGAAAGCAACCACACGATTTTGAGTCCATCCGCTCTCATATTGGTACTTCTAAGATTGGTATTTTACTCAGGATTGTCTTCATCCTATTTTAACAGATATTTGTTTTGTATAAATTTTATGTTAATTTACATGTACGGATGCTCATATTCTTTTATGTTTTTTGTCTCATATATTTTATCACTGTTCAGATCGATGTTTTCATCATATATTTATTGTTCTTATTGACACATTTGTGAGACTTCATTATGTATATGAATTTTTTTTTCCTCTCCCCTCTCCTCCCCTTTCTTTGTTAATCACTCCTCCATTATCTATTTGTACTTATCACACAGTCCTATCCAGCCGAACTGACGAAGGGGTTCTTCCCCGAAACGCGTATTCCATTGCTGGTTTTTAATTTCTGAAAAAATAATAAAAAAGAAGTGCTTTCACCATCACACATTGGACTTTGATCTACATCTTCTAGTAGCTTAGAGTGTTGCGCCTCCATACCACTTCTTTTCACATCCTTTTCGCTATCCATTTCTGTGTTGTTCCCATCACTTTCTTGAATTTCCCAGATTTTCATAAATGAAAACCTTAGCGAGCATTGGCGATATACAAAAATTCTCGGGTCGCCCATTGACTTCAATGGGGTTCATTACTCGAAACGAACCCTCAAGCATCCCGAAAAGTTCATCTCGAGTAACGAGCACCTGAGCATTTTGGTGCTCGCTCGCTCATCTCTACTCTTCCTGCTTATTCTGGGGAATAGTCGGTATTTTTAATCTTGGCTAATCGGCAGGTTATAACTTTGTCTGATTGTAGGAGGTATGAACTACTTAGACAGTATGTAACTAATAGACCAGCAGTAGCTCAAGATTTTTCTCCCCGCTAGTACGTGCTCCTGTACACCAGACCACAGCTCAATTGTGTATTATACCATCTGCCATATATAAGGATATGCTAACTCAAATGTGTAGGATTATGCACCTATGCGCACCACAAAAAGGCTCAGGGTTTTGTTTCTTCACACACTGGCATACATCGTACTAAAGCTCAAAGGTGAAGTTTCTTCTACACGTTTCATTGCTTTATTTTAGCAGATCATCAGGCCACCCTGAATATGGAGGGACTTGTTAGTTACATTCCACACTAGGGTGGCCTGAAGGCAGTTGAACATTATCTGTCTTAAAAAGGCGCACAATATAGAGAACATACAACCTGCATAATCAGTCTCCTACACTTTGTATTAACACACAATTTCTTTCTCTTTGACACCAAGTACTTCCACCAGCTATGGGGTACTGCAATGGGGACGCCATGTGCCCCATCGTATGCCAACCTCTACCTGGGCTGGTGGGAGGAAAAGTACATGCTTTCTGAGGCTAATGAGGTCTAGTCTACCAAGATCCTTCAGTGGATCAGATATATTGACGATATCTTAATACTGTGGACGGTAAGCAAATCAGAATTCATGAAGTTTGTTGACACACTTAACTATAACAACCTCAATCTGAAGTTCACCTCGTCTGTAAGTAAAGACTCCGTGGAATTTCTGAATGTTATACTAACTTTACGATCAGATGGGACAATCTCCTCTAGCCTTTTTTGTAAGCCTACGGCAACAAATAACCCGGTCATCTGGGATAGCTATCATCCATATGCCCTTAAAAAGGGTATCCCAAAGGAGCAATACTTACGTACACGACGTAACTGCTCGGATGACTCCTCTTTTGAGGCAGAATGCGTAAAACTAACTAAGAGGTTCGAGCAGTGACACTATCCATCTGGAGGTACTGAAAGAGGCTTATGAATTTGCCTGGAGTAAAGACAAAGGTGAACTGTCAGTCTCCAGACAACGTGAAAAATCCAAAGATTTAGGAATCATAGGCGCTTATGATACAGGCCATAAACAAGTCTAGGAGATCTTGACCAAATATTGGGACATTCTGCTAAACGACATAGACTTGGCAACTATCGTATCACCTATAGGCGTGGCCATATTAGGGACCACTTGGTAAAAAGCCATTTTAAATCATCTTTTGGCCAAGACAGCTGGCTTGGGATGTTGCGCCCTACGGGTACATCCTCTTGTTCCAAATGTGCAGCATGTCCTTATATACATAAAAGCTACATGTTCTCATCATCTGTAACGGGAAATAAATACGACATGTGTGATTTCATTAATTGTCTCACAAAAAAATGTTGCGTACTTGATCACCTGCCCATGCAATAAACAATATGTTGGCAAAACACGCCAGCAATTCAGAAGACGGGTTTTGGGAGATGTCGGTAACATTAAGAGAAAAGAACCGACCCCAGTGTCGAATCATGTCTGGGAAGAGCACAAGGGCGACATAGAATGCCTCAATTCAAGGAATCAAATTGGTAAAAACAGATCAAAGAAGGACAGATGTAGACCCGTTATTGCTGCGTAGGGAGGCAGCACGGATTTATAGATTTAGACCTTTCAAATGGATAGTGTCCAATGAAAATCTTTCTTTCAATTGTTTTATATAGGCGTAAGCAATTGTTAAAGGGGTTGTCCCGCGCCGAAACGGGTTTTTTTTTTTTCAACCCCCCCCCCCCCGTTCGGCGCGAGACAACCCCGATGCAGGGACGTACAGAAAGCTTAGCGGAGCGCTTACCTTAATCCCCGCGCTCCGGTGACTTATATACTTACCTGTGAAGATGGCCGCCGGGATCCTCTGCCTCCGTGGACCGCAGCTCTTCTGTGCGGTCCATTGCCGATTCCAGCCTCCTGATTGGCTGGAATTGGCACGTGACGGGGCGGAGCTACACGGAGCCCCATAGAGAACAGGAGAAGACCTGGACTGCGCAAGCGCGGCTAATTTGGCCATCGGAGGGCGAAAATTAGTCGGCACCATGGAGACGAGGACGCCAGCAACGGAGCAGGTAAGTAAAAAACTTTTTATAACTTCTGTATGGCTCATAATTAATGCACAATGTATATTACAAAGTGCATTATTATGGCCATACAGAAGTGTATAGACCCACTTGCTGCCGCGGGACAACCCCTTTAATGTCGAGTAGCAGAAAGTATATATAGGTACTTTGCCTGATACTGCACACCAATGATACAAAGAACACCATGTTTAATTTTCTTTTTCCTTTTATTGACCTACACAATATCTACCTTATCATGTTTATATTCCTCCCTATATCCTTATATGGATGACATCCACCATAGATTTACATTAATACCAATTCTTACCATTCAAATATCCTTGCCAGATATTTATAGAATGTCCTTAACTCTCTGCCACTTTGTAATGCCACCAGTAACATCATAGCACTAAATATCTAACTCTCTAGCAAATGCTTGAGCTAAATTTATAACTGTACCCTTTTCCAAGATGGCGCCGGCACGCTCTGCTATTTACTGCACATGTGCCGGGTGATACAACCACCACTTATGATGCACCGGCTCCATGACTGGTTTACAATGGTGGCTCGTCATCACGGCTGCAATGGGAGATGGAGTTACTTATAGGGTTTCCATATCTTTTTGCCACTCTCTAATGCCATCAGAGTTTAAGCTAATTTACAACTCTGCCCTCTTCCAAGATGGCGCTTTAGAGGAGCCTCTGAATGGTGTATTTATCAAAGCATATAGGCTATTTGTCCAGCCTTGATCTGAACACTTCCATTGAAGGAGAACTCACCACCTCCTGTGGTAAACTGTTCCACCCATTGATCACCCTCACTGTCAGGAAGTTTTTTTCTAGTATCTAATTTGTGCCTTCTCCCTTTCAGTTTCACCCCATTGCTTCTAGCCTTTGCTTGTACAAATGAGAATAGGGCTGATCCCTCTGCACTGTGACAGCCCTTCAGATATTTGTAGACCACTATTAAGTCTCCTTTCAGCCTTCTTTTTTGCAAGCTAAACATTCCCAGATCCTTCAACCGTTCCTCATAGGACCTGATTTGCAGACCGTTCACCATCTTGGTAACTCTTCTCTGAACTTGCTCCAGTTTGACTATGTCTTTTTTTAAGTGGAGTGTCCAGAACTGGACACAGTATTCCAGATGAGGTCTGACGAAGGAAGAGTAGAGGGGGATAATTACCTCACATGATCTAGACTATGCTTCTCTTAAAACATCCCAGAATTGCGTTTGCCTTTTTGGCTGCTGCATCACATTGTTGACTTATGTTCAGTCTATGATCTATTAGAGTATACCCAAGTCTTTTTCGCATGTGCTGCTGCTTAGCCCAATTCCTCCCTTTCTGTATGTGATTTTTTTCATTTTTCTTGCCCAGATATAGGGCTTTGCATTTCTCTTCGTTAAATACCATTCTCTTAGTCGCCGCCCACTGTGCATCTAAATCTTTTTGAATACTCTCTCTCTTCCCTATTGTTAGCTATCCCTCCTAGCTGTGTGTTTTCAGCAAATTTGATCAGTTTCCAAATCAATTCCCTCTTCCAGATCATTTATAAAACTATTGAACAACACTGGGCCTAGGACAGAGCCTTGTGGTACCCCATTTGATACATTCTTCCACTTGGGTGTGCAGCCATTTATAACCACTCTTTGAGTACGATCACTCAGCCAGTTGTGAATCCACCTAACAGTTACCTTGTCAATCCCATATTTGGTCAGTTTTTTCAATAAGCATGGTATGAGATCAGAGGCGTAACTTGAAGCTCCTGGCCCCCAGTGCAAAACCTGTAACAGGGCCCCCAACTATAATGCTTTATTCATAGTACTGGGCTCCCTATATGGAGAAGAGAGGCCTTATGGGATCCCTAAGGCTCCTAGGCCCAGGTGCAACCGCATCCCCTGCATACTCTATAGTTACACCCCTGTATGAGATACTTTGTCAAACGCTTTACTAAAGTCAAGATAAACTACATTCACCGCATTTCCCTGATCAACCCAGTCATCGATTTTGTTAGAAAAGGAAATTAGATTTGTCTGGCATGACTTGTGTGTTACAAACCCATGCTGGCTATCGTTTATTACTAGAGATGAGCGAGCGTACTCGGATAAGCACTACTCGTCCGAGTAATTGGCTTTATCCGAGTATCGCTGTGCTCGGGGCTAAAGATTCGGGTGCCGCTGCGGCTGACAGGTGAGTCGCAGCGGGGAGCAGGGGAGAGCAGGCGGGAGAGGAGAGAAAGATCTTACCTCCGTTCCTCCCCGCTCTCCCCTGCAGCTCCCCGCTCCGTGCCGGCACCCGAATCTTTAGCCCCGAGCACAGCGATACTCGGATAAAGCCAATTACTCGGACGAGTAGTGCTTATCCGAGTACGCTCGCTCATCTCTATTTATTACTCCATTTTTATCCAAGTACTTGCATACATGCTGTTAAATTATTTGTTCAAAGATCTTATCTGGTATAGAAGTCAGGCTCACAGGCCTGTAGTTTCCTGGATCCACCTTCTTCCCTTTTTTGAAGATAGGGACAGCATTTGCCCTTTTCCGATCTTCTGGGACCTCTCCTGTTCTCCAGGAATTTTCAAGGATTATGGTGAGTGGTTCAGCAATTACCTTTGCTGCTACCTTTAGTATCCCTGGATGTAATTCATCTGGACCTTGAGACTTGTATTCATTTAAGTTAGCCAAGTGTTCCCTCACCATCTCTCTGCTTACAGATAGCCTGCATTCTTTTATTCCCCCAATAGCACAGGGAACATCAGTTGATGTTACATTTACTTTCTGAGAGGAAACAGATACAAAATAGGAATTTAAGAGTTTGGCCTTATCAATATCATTCTTAACCAATTCACCATTTTCATCATGTAAGCATCCAATAGCATCTTTGACTTTTTTTTTGCTTTTGACTTTATTTATTGCTTTTGGCTTCTGTTGCAAGCCTCAATTCATTATTAGCTTTAGCGTTTCTGACACGTGCCCTACAGTTTCTGCAGACTGCATTATAATCTTCTTTAGATCTCCCCCTCCCTTTCCATTTCATTACATATTTTTCTTCCTTTTAACGTGCAAGTTCTGTGTTCATCCATCCTTGTCTCTTTAAATGCTTCCCATTCTTCCTTCTTTTAGGGATTGTAAACGATTGTGCTTTGAAAATATCATTTTGCAATGTTTCCCTACTTTCTTGGTCATTTCTGTCCTTAAGAACATTCAGCCATTGGATTCTTCCTACCCTCTTTCTGTGTTCATTAATATGTGAGTTTTCTCAGGTCTTCCTCCTCTTTTTATCCAAAATTCAAGGATAGCATGATCACATGATTACTACCTCAACCATTCCCTCCCTGTTGGTAAGAATTAGGTCCAAGATAGCAGATCCCCTTGTTCTCTCTTCTACCTTTTGGAAGATAAAGTTGTCAGCAAGAGCGGATAAGAATTTGTTGGATCCATTACGTTTCTCTGAGATTCCCAACAAATGTCTGGATAGTTTAAATCCCCCATGATCACTATGTCATGCTTTTTTGAGAGCTTGATCATCTGATGAAGAAAGAGTTCATCAATATCTTCTGCTTGTCCAGGCGGCCTATAGTAAATGCCTACAATAGTGTATTTTCTGTTGTTCTCCTAACATACACCGCAATACCTCCTCCCCTTTTTGTAGGTAAGTTGTATCCTTCAAGATTTGTATTCTAATCAAGTGTATCATTCCACCAAGTTTTCGTGATGGGTATGACATCATACTTCTCTTCCTGTGTTAGGAGCTCCAATTCTCCTTGTTTGTTTACCATGCTCTGTGCATTTGTGTAGAAACACTGTAGTTTGTGATCAGTGTCTCTTGCTCCTCTACTTTTCTTCAGAATTTTTTGTCTTTGTTCTTTCATTCCACTTCTAATAGCAAGATTCTTAAATGTATTAATTAGCTGTATATATTTTTACCTGGCCTTTCCCTTCGCTTCGCATATTGTTCTAGTTTAAAGCTCTCCTACTGAGTGAAAAGGCGCACACCAAATATATGCTTACCTGTTTTTGTAAGGTGCAACCCGTCTCTAACAAGTAATCCATCATATAGGTAATTTATTCCATGGTCTAGAAATCCAAATCTTGGCTGACGGCACCTTTGACATAGTCAGTTGTTCACCTCTAGGATCCTGTTCCATCTTCTTATTCCAAGGCCATCCACTAAGAGGATGGATGAGAAGACCACCTGTGCTCCTAGTTACTTCACATTCTTCCTGATATCTTCAAAGTCTCTGCAGATAGTTGCAAGGTTCTTTTTGTGGTGTCATTTGTCCCTACATGTATTAGTAGGTATGGGCGGTGCTTTGTAGGCCTGAAGAGTCTTGACAGCCTATCAGACACATCTTTGATTTGTGCACCTGGAAGACAGCACACCTCTCCATTCAACTGGACTCTGTGTGCTTACTACACAGTTCTTTGTGATCTCCTTGATCCACTGACCTACTCTAACACAAAACCAACTAGAGTCCCTAAATTTAGCCATTGAAAAACTTCCACAAGCTGTGTGAAGAATTTAACCTTCCTAAAAGTGAATTCTTCAGATACCTACAAATTAAAGGTATTCTGGAAGAATGCACAACAAAAGAGCTCTATCTTCCAAATAACTAATATAACCAACTTTTCTGCTCTCCTATATACAAACATTCTAAAATTTCTCTACAAGATCTTAAACAAAGAAATGGTGGAGGGGGAAGGAAGTTTCAAGAAAGCTCACATTCTTAACTGGGAGAGAGATCTAAGGGCTTCATATTCTGTGGATGTCACCCAACAAGTAGATGCAACAGACTTGCAGGGCAGACAGCCGACTCTGGAAACCCGGATGCTCACCGCTAGAAGGTGTGACTTGGAATCCAAGGTGACCATGGGGATCTAGCTCTATGCTGGAAGCAGGAAATGGAAAGCCCCTGCCAATCAGTAGCAGAGACTTCGCCCTGACAAGGGCGGCCATGCACAGGAACCTAGGCACAGATTAACCCTGTTAGGACTGATCTCCAGGAAGCCAGGAAGTTGGATAAAACCATGCCGTCTACAGAACCAAGGAATGAGCAAGTTCAAGACCAAGCTGGAAGTACCGGACCAAACTTAAGACAAAGCATAAACTGCAAACACAGGAACAAGCAGGAGCAGCTGCAACACATGGGCTGTTAATGTATTCTGAATTAACTTTGTTTAGCTTGCTAAATAATGCACTAAGGATAGGGCTACCTGGCGACTTTAGCCGAGACACATGGCGCTTGGCCTAACACTGCAATATTGCTCTACAACATTGTAAACTAAGGGAGGTGAATCTTGTCTCAATGCGTCTTACAAGTTGTTGTCACCGGACAAATGTTAGAAACCCAGTAGGTTTGGATTTCTTAGGATCATCGTTCATGGAAACCTTTATTGACCTTTTTCACTTTTATTAATTTACAAGGTCACAAAGCTATAATGTAAGATTTGGTCATTTTGACCTGTTTCAGATCCAAAATCGCTGCGTAACCCGAGCCATAAGAACTGAGAAATACAGAAAAGCTTACCTGTCCGGTCAGCAGGTAGATGATCTCTAGGGTGAAGCTTAATATTCTCTTGGTAATCTCATTGCTGATCTTCTCCATCCTCGGCGGGTCATTCATGAGGACCATTTTGGATGAGGACATGAGAGAACTGGAGGGATTTAGTACTGCCGACCCTTTATGAGAAAAGAAGAGACTCTAAATCATACGGGGACATCATCATGTGTGATATACAGAACCGCCTTATAGCGCATTCAGAGAAAAGAGATCTTCAGAGCCGTCACCACATTACAGGGAGATTACCAGTTAGATGCTTTAAAACAACCTTCTGGCCGATCTGCTTGGAAAATCATCAATAAATGAATTCCTGCCACCTGGTATAAGCAGAGATCTATACTGTGCCCACTGTTACACGGCGAGAGGACGGCGCGAGGTTTGTGTGTTGTGAGATGTGCAAATACCACATACTTTTGGATGGGGTCAAATACATGAGCGATGTCTTCCTGCATCGCAGTGCGGCATGTCCAATCTTTGTGTGGGAATTATTGTATCCTGACGCCACCAGGAACTCCTGGTTGAGACAAAACTGGTGGTGGTGGTGGTGGTGGTGGTGGGGGGGGGGGGGGGGGGGTGATGCCCCCTGTACCTCATTGGCAGCAGACAATGCTCCCCTGCAGGTCCTGGCAGGCCACTAATCTTCTGCAGTCCCGGCTCGCCTTGCTGATGGAAGTTGGCCGCTGCTGTCGCTGTGCGTTAGGTGCCTGCTGTCCCGGTTCCTGTGTATTTGGTCCCTGTTGTCCCGCCTCCCGGCCATGAAGGAAGGTCCCCGCTGCTGCTGTAACTGACCATGGGCTCCCCGGGGCCATGCTGTCCTCCTGCATTCAGCTTTTTGTTGAGGCTTGCGGCGCTGTGGGCTCCCTGCTTCCCACCGCGCTGAGCGGTGATATGCAGACATGGGGGGGAAGGGGGGTGCCTCTGCGCTAAACCCTCAGGAAGGTGTCTGCACGAAGGTGTCTGCGCACACCACAAGCCCTTATTATACCTGCAGGAAGGTGTCTGCGCACACCACAAGCCCTTATTATACCTGCAGGAAGGTGTCTGCGCACACCACAAGCCCTTATTATACCTGCAGGAAGCTGTCTGCGCACACCACAAGCCCTTATTATACCTGCAGGAAGCTGTCTGCGCACACCACAAGCCCTTATTATACCTGCAGGAAGGTGTCTGCGCACACCACAAGCCCTTATTATACCTGCAGGAAGGTGTCTGCGCACACCACAAGCCCTTATTATACCTGCAGGAAGGTGTCTGCGCACACCACAAGCCCTTATTATACCTGCAGGAAGGTGTCTGCGCACACCACAAGCCCTTATTATACCTGCAGGAAGGTGTCTGCGCACACCACAAGCCCTTATTATACCTGCAGGAAGGTGTCTGCGCACACCACAAGCCCTTATTATACCTGCAGGAAGGTGTCTGCGCACACCACAAGCCCTTATTATACCTGCAGGAAGGTGTCTGCGCACACCACAAGCCCTTATTATACCTGCAGGAAGGTGTCTGCGCACACCACAAGCCCTTATTATACCTGCAGGAAGGTGTCTGCGCACACCACAAGCCCTTATTATACCTGCAGGAAGGTTTCTGCGCACACCACAAGCCCTTATTATACCTGCAGGAAGGTGTCTGCGCACACCACAAACCCTTATTATATCTGCAGGAAGCTGTCTGCGCACACCACAAGCCCTTATTATACCTGCAGGAAGCTGTCTGCGCACACCACAAGCCCTTATTATACCTGCAGGAAGCTGTCTGCGCACACCACAAGCCCTTATTATACCTGCAGGAAGCTGTCTGCGCACACCACAAGCCCTTATTATACCTGCAGGAAGCTGTCTGCGCACCACAAGCCCTTATTATACCTGCAGGAAGGTGTCTGCGAACCACAAGCCCTTATTATACCTGCAGGAAGGTGTCTGCGCACCACAAGCCCTTATTATACCTGCAGGAAGGTTTCTGCGCACCACAAGCCCTTATTATACCTGCAGGAAGCTGTCTGCGCACCACAAGCCCTTATTATACCTGCAGGAAGCTGTCTGCGCACCACAAGCCCTTATTATACCTGCAGGAAGCTGTCTGCGCACCACAAGCCCTTATTATACCTGCAGGAAGGTGTCTGCGCACCACAAGCCCTCATTATACCTGCAGGAAGGTGTCTGCGCACCACAAGCCCTTATTATATCTGCAGGAAGCTGTCTGCGCACTACAAGCCCTTATTATACCTGCAGGAAGCTGTCTGCGCACTACAAGCCCTTATTATACCTGCAGGAAGCTGTCTGCGCACTACAAGCCCTTATTATACCTGCAGGAAGGTGTCTGCGCACACCACAAGCCCTTATTATACCTGCAGGAAGGGGTCTGCGCACCACAAGCCCTTATTATACCTGCCGGAAGGGGTCTTTGCACCACAAGCCCTTATTATACCTGCAGAAAGGGGTCTGCGCACCACAAGCCCTTCTCCTCACTGCTTACTGCAATTACAGAAACTGCACCAAAATACCCAACAAAACCGCACAAAAACAGTTTAACATAAACTTACCCGAATCCTCCAGCGTCACAGGGTGATTATATACTTTTTTTTCACCTTATTTGTTTTAAATTTCAATAAAATAATGCAGCAACCGTCAGTGTGTTGTATATGTGTATATATATCCTCTGGCTGATAACAGAGACAACAGAAGGAACTAGGACCTGCTACACTGCAATAACTGAAGGACCTGTGATGATGTCATCATCATGTGATCAGTATATAAGGGGGCGGAGCTCAGCAGTAAGAAGTGGCAGATGAAGGCTCTGTGATGCCGCTGATGTGACGGCAGGGACGGAGCTCCTGTGATCTGTGAGGAGGGTGAAGGACGGACACAAACACCAATTCCCAGCAATGTACAGAAGAGGCAGGATGTTATATGGCGGAGAGGCTTACAGAGGAGCTGCCCCTCACACAGCGACCGGTCATAGGAGGAGGCGGCTTAGTATTATACTTGTACATAGATGAGGCCTCTGCAGGGTGTCGGTCACACAGTTATATGTAGGGCAGCATGCAGGCTTACAGAGGAGCGGCCCCTCACACAGCGACCGGTCATAGGAGGAGGCGGCTTAGTATTATACTTGTACATAGATCAGGCCTCTGCAGGGTGTCGTTCACACAGTTACATGTAGGGCACCATGCAGGCTTACAGAGGAGCGGCCCCTCACACAGCGACCGGTCATAGGAGGAGGCGGCTTAGTATTATACTTGTACATAGAGGAGGCCTCTGCAGGGTGTCGGTCACACAGTTATATGTAGGGCACCATGCAGGCTTACAGAGGAGCGGCCCCTCACACAGCGACCGGTCATAGGAGGAGGCGGCTTAGTATTATACTTGTACATAGATGAGGCCTCTACAGGGTGTCGGTCACACAGTTACATGTAGGGCACCATGCAGGCTTACAGAGGAGCGGCCCCTCACACAGCGACCGGTCATAGGAGGAGGCGGCTTAGTATTATACTTGTACATGGATGAGGCCTCTGCAGGGTGTCGGTCACACAGTTACATGTAGGCACCATGCAGGCTTACAGAGGAGCAGCCCCTCACACAGCGACCGGTCATAGGAGGAGGCGGCTTAGTGTTATACTTGTACATAGATGAGGCCTCTGCAGGGTGTCGGTCACACAGTTACATGTAGGGCACCATGCAGGCTTACAGAGGAGCGGCCCCTCACACAGCGACCGGTCATAGGAGGAGGCGGCTTAGTATTATACTTGATCATAGATGAGGCCTCTACAGGGTGTCGGTCACACAGTTACATGTAGGGCACCATGCAGGCTTACAGAGGAGCGGCCCCTCACACAGCGACCGGTCATAGGAGGAGGCGGCTTAGTATTATACTTGTACATAGATGAGGCCTCTACAGGGTGTCAGTCACACAGTTACATGTAGGGCACCATGCAGGCTTACAGAGGAGCGGCCCCTCACACAGCGACCGGTCATAAGAGGAGGCAGCTTAGTATTATACTTGTACATAGATGAGGCCTCTGCAGGGTGTCGGTCACACAGTTATATGTAGGGCACCATGCAGGCTTACAGAGGAGCGGCCCCTCACACAGCGACCGGTCATAGGAGGAGGCGGCTTAGTATTATACTTGTACATAGATGAGGCCTCTGCAGGGTGTCGGTCACACAGTTATATGTAGGGCACCATGCAGGCTTACAGAGGAGCGGTCATAGGAGGAGATGGCGGCTTAGTATTATACTTGTACATAGATGAGGCCTCTGCAGGGTGTCGGTCACACAGTTATATGTAGGGCACCATGCAGGCTTACTGAGGAGCGGCCCCTCACACAGCGACCGGCCATAGGAGGAGGCGGCTTAGTATTATACTTGTACATAGATGAGGCCTCTACAGGGTGTCGGTGACACAGTTACATGTAGGGCACCATGCAGGCTTACAGAGGAGCGGCCCCTCACACAGCGACCGGTCATAGGAGGAGGCGGCTTAGTATTATACTTGTACATAGATGAGGCCTCTGCAGGGTGTCGGTCACACAGTTATATGTAGGGCACCATGCAGGCTTACAGAGGAGCGGTCATAGGAGGAGATGGCGGCTTAGTATTATACTTGTACATAGATGAGGCCTCTGCAGGGTGTCGGTCACACAGTTATATGTAGGGCACCATGCAGGCTTACTGAGGAGCGGCCCCTCACACAGCGACCGGCCATAGGAGGAGGCGGCTTAGTATTATACTTGTACATAGATGAGGCCTCTACAGGGTGTCGGTGACACAGTTACATGTAGGGCACCATGCAGGCTTACAGAGGAGCGGCCCCTCACACAGCGACCGGTCATAGGAGGAGGCGGCTTAGTATTATACTTGTACATAGATGAGGCCTCTACAGGGTGTCGGTGACACAGTTACATGTAGGGCACCATGCAGGCTTACTGCCTATTAGTGACCCCCATACTATTACCTCAGGCGGGCTGTGCCGCACCTTCTAAGTCTAAGGGCTCATGCCCACGGCGTATGCGTAAAACAACATGTGTCTTTTTTTTATGTAACTAAATTATCTTACACTACTCTTGAGTACAATTTTGTTTATATTTTGTATAAAATCTACAATGTTTAACACAACATGTCATTTACTGCTTAAAATAATTTTCTAGGACTTATATATTGATGACCCGTCGTCAGGATAAGGCCAGTTTGCGCATTGCGAGGTGCATAAATCTCACACGAATAGGAACTTCATTCCTTTGAATGGGGTCATATATATGAGCATGTTTTTCCCCCGCATCGCGGGAGAGAATCACGTCATGTCCTATCTTTGGGCGTTCTCTCAAAACACATTGCCCATTGTTTTAATGGGACAGGAAAACACATTACAGGGCGTGCGAAGTGCACGTGAGTGCGATGCGAGGCTCCCACTGAAAACAATGGCAAACACTTGCCAATCCTTCGATACGACTGAAAGCCACGCTGGAGGATCTCAATGTTACTGAAATGATGGGAGGCATTGAATGAGCGCGATATCACGCCAAGTTTCACAGACTGATATCGCGCTCTGCTGTGTAGATCGCCTAAGTCATCCATGGTTAATCAATGGTGGTTCCACCTATCGGGATACCCACTAATCTGCTGTTTGAAGTGGTTTGGTGCTTGAGTTGATGCCAAGGCCACGTCAGTCCTGGTATAGGAGCTCCTATTTCCTTGAATTCCACATTAGGGAATGACTAGCGAGGGACGCTCTCTTACTCTTCCCAACACGTTTATTCAATTATTTTATTTTGTGCCTTTTATTCTACACGGAAATTCTCTGATCCAGGCCACCAGCACATTGAACGCCATTCAATTCAACTGCATTGAACTCCAGTTTCATAGTTGCCCAAAAGTCCAGTACAATGATGGCAATAGTAGCACCACCGTCCTGGTACAAGTTACCAGTACAGAGACCGGTGGTAGTGTGAGGCCACGCACACAAGGCGACCAGGTTCAGGGTGTCCTTGACAGACCACCAGTAGAGAGGATCATCTGATTATCCAACAAGCACATTGTCCAGCATCCAGAGACAGGTGGCACCATCATTAGACTCCTGTTTTCCGGAACCATTTTCAGTCGCTTGGTTTAACCCTTTGCAATCCAATTTTGGATTCAGGGTTTCCTAGGGGGCTTTCTCTTTCTGCCATTATACAATGGCACCATCTGCTGGCTAGACCCAGTACTGCAATATGGGACATGCTTGAGTTGCCCCCGACAACAGAGCGACCAGTAATATACAGTAAGAATACCCTAACGGATGTCTTCTGACATAGGAGCTGGACAGGCTTCAATCAGAATGTCTTCAGACGTCAGACAGTGGATTGGAAAGGGTTAAGGACATTTATCCCATATACTGCCTTTGACAACCACCCACCCATTATTGCCTCTGCTTGCAGTGGTATCATGGATGATCAAACTGGACTGCTATGGAGTGTAATCAGGTTGTCTTCAGCAAAGAATTCAGGTTTAGTTTGGGCAATGATATCGGCCATGTTCATGTCTCTAGACCTAAGGCTCAGCGCCTCAATCCTGGCTTTCCTGTGGAGTGGCAAACTGCCCCCACCGCTAGTGTTATGGCCTTCGCAACCTATAGTTTTTCACTCCTAGTAGTGGTACAAGGGACAATGTCAGCTCAGCGATATGTTTAAGACATCCTGCAGCCACATGTGTTCCTCTCATGGCGGCTTCCAGCAGGATAATGCTCGGCCGCACACGCAAGGGGGTAACGGAAAGGCCTCCACAACATTGCCATGCTTCCATAGCCTGTCTGGTCACCAGATGTATCACCAATAGGACTATCTATGTATGTGTTGATGTATAGGACTATCTTGGACACCAACTTCAATAGCCTCCAACTTTGCACAATCTAGAGGCTCAGTTACAGCAACTGTGGACTAATATGTCGCAGGATGCAATGCAAAAACTGTATGCATCCATGCCCACCTGTATCGCATCTTGTATCCGAGCTAGAGGCGGTACAACAGGGTACTAGAGCCTCCATGCCCATCTGTATGACATCTTGTATCCAAGCTAGAGGTGGTACAACAGGGTACTAGAGCCTCCATGCCCATCTGTATGACATCTTGTATCCAAGCTAGAGCCGGTACAACAGGGTACTAGAGCCTCCATGCCCATCTGTATGACATCTTGTATCCAAGCTAAAGGGGGTACAACAGGGTATTAGAGCCTCCATGCCCATCTGTATGACATCTTGTATCCAAGCTAGAGGCGGTACAACAGGGTACTAGAGCCTCCATGCCCATCTGTATGACATCTTGTATCCAAGCTAGAGGTGGTACAACAGGGTACTAGAGCCTTCATGCCCATCTGTATGACATCTTGTATCCAAGCTAGAGGCGGTACAACAGGGTACTAGAGCCTCCCTTCAAGGATTCAATTCTCCACAATAAATGATCCTTTTGCTCTGGTACTGTAATCACTTGTATCAACATTACAATCACACAGAGAAAGTTTAATTTGATTTCTCACAACTCCTTCTAGTGCTTGATTATTATTTTTGACAGTGAGTGTATATGCTCTGTACATTGAAGTTTCTTATCACAAATTTTTAGGAAGGCGGTTTTAACTTTTTGAGAAAAATATTCTTGATGGTGACCAACTGCATACTGAGAGCCATTTCCGTGGTATCAGATATACCTGAATATGCTTCATATCATGATTTGGATTTTTGACAATGAGTGTACTTATACGCCATCACAATGTGCAGGCCTGCGATGAACATTCCTGGAATTACAAGAAATGGTGATAAAGACTCTAGTACTTTGGAACCAGAAAATGGAGATCCAATTAAATCTCTTAGAAGCGAGGCCACCCCTATTGTTCTAGGTCAACATTTCCCAAGTTCCCCAAACTGAAAAGAGAGGAAAAGAGCCAGAAAAGTTATAGAACGCTCCAAGAGGAGAGAAAGAAAGGACATTTGTCAACCATGGACTCTTCATATGTAACACACAGTATATCCACCATTATTAACTGAAATGTAGACCATACTCCAAAACAATAAAAGTTCACAGTATACCCCTGGATGGAAATTTTTATTATCATGCCACATCAAAGCCTGTAAAAATTGCCAAAGAAATTCCTATAATTACTATAAACTTGTCATTTTGGTAATATGTTTGGGTTCAGCTGGATGCTGGCTGTGTGACAGATTCTGGAAAGAGAGACAGAAAGAGTCTCCTATAGTGTCAGGTTAGAAAGAAGGGGATATGAGGACCCCAGAGAGACATGCGCTCACAAGATACGAAGGGATGGAAGATATTCCTGAACGATGAAGATGCTACACATGCTGGTAAAGCTGCTGTTTTATTGTGGAACTGGACAGTAATGGAAGATAATAATAATCTTTATTTATATAGTGCCAAATATATTCCACAGGGCTTACAAAAACAGGGGGCTACATAAAGACAAAAGTACAAAAATACAAAAACCACGGTTACATAGTATTTATGGAAACAGTAGGGGTGAGGGTCCCCTCCAACGAGCTTACATACTACAAATAACCTGGTGATACAGAAGGTAAAGGGGCTGGGGATGTGCAAGGCATGGTGAGGTGGAGAGTGTGGGATGCTATACATATAAGCAATGGTCAGACATTAAGCCGTGTGGTGGCTGAATTGGTGTGACTGTAGGGGGCGGTTGATGGCTGCTGATCGCAGTCACTAGGTCAGGGATCAATATTATGAGGCGGAGTACAGAGAGGTTTGGTTTAGGGGATAAGGTATGCCTCCCTAAAGAGATGTGTTTTAGAGCACCACTGAAGTTTTGTGAATTAGGGATTGAGCGGATAGTTTTGGGTAGCGCATTCCAGAGGACTGGTGCAGCTCTGGAGAAGTCTTGGCGATGGGAATGAGAAGATCGAATTAAAGTGGCATTCAGAGCGGAGGGCCTGGGCTGGGTGGTGGATTGAGATGAGCGAGGCGATGTAGGATGGCGGAGTGCTATGGAGAGCTTTACGGATGAATGTAGGGAGTTTAAATTGAATTCTGTATTTGACGGGCAGCCAGTACCGTGACTGGCAAAGGGCAGAGGCGTCCAAGTAGCAGCTAGACAGGAAGATGAGCCTCGCTGCTGCATTCAGGATGGATTGGAGGGGGTAGTCTGGAGCAGGGGAGGCCGACCAGCAGCGAGTTGCAATAATCAAGGCGAGAGTGGATTAGGGCAACAGTGAGCATTTTTAGTGTGTCCACGGAGAGAAAAGGGTGGATTCTTGCGATGTTCTTGAGGTGCAGCTGACATGATCGGGCCACAGATTGGATGTGGGGGGTAAAAGAGAGATCAGAGTTGAATACAACCCCAAAGTAGTGGGCGTGCTGTCTGGGAGTTATGTTGGTGCCACACACTGAGATGGAGATATCAGGATGAGGGTGGGAACACCAGAAGATCAGTTTTTGAAAGGTTTAGTTTTAGGTAGAGAGAGGACATAGTGTTAGAGACAGTGGACAGACTGGCGATGTTTTGGAGGAAAGGTGCACAGATGTCACGAGAGGAAGTGTATAACTGGGTGTCGTCAGCGTAGAGGTGGTATTGGAGGCCAAATCTCCTGATAGTTTGTCCAATAGGGGCTATGTAGATAGAGAAAAGGAGGGGGCCAAGGACCGAGCCTTGGGGGACCCCAACAGCAAGGGGAAGAGGAGGGGAGGCAGAGCCAGCAAAGAGGACACTGAATGAACAGTCAGGTAGGAGGAGAACCAGGAGAGAGCAGTGTCCTTTAGGCCGATGAAGCGAAGCGTATTGTGGAGGAGTTTGTAAGCAACAATGTCAAATGCTGCGGAGAGATCAAGGAGGATCAATAGAGAGTAGTTACCCCTCGATTTGGCTGTCAGGAGCTCGTTTGACACCTTTGTAAGGGTGGTTTCTGTTGAGTGTTGGGGGCGAAAGTCGGACTATAGGGGGTCGAGAAGAGAGTTGTCTGATAGCTTATAGCTTCTAACACGGGAGTAAACCTGGCATTCTAGTAGTTGGGAGATAAAGGGGATGTTGCAGATGGGTCAGTAGTCGGCAGCATCACTCAAGTCCAGAGTCGGTTTCTTTAGCAGTGGGGATATGATGACATGTTTGAAAGAGGAGAGAAAAATGCCAGGAGGCAGAGAGAAGTTGAATATAGTGGTGAGATGGTAGATAACTGCCGGGGAGAGGGACCGGAGGATGTGTGAGGGGATGCAAATGGACATAGTTATGTCTGGTAACTTTTGACTCCAAGATTTGTTTGTCACCAATGTCAGCTGTTAACTTGTATTCAACTAACACCTTAGTGCCTGTGCTTGGTTGGCTTTCACATATGTGGTACACGAGTGGTAAAATTAAAGTTTGCAATTTGGCTAGATCATGGAGGCTTACTGTTTAATATGTTGCACTTATGCTTTCGAGGCTGATTTAGACACAGATTCTTTCTTCTTGCACTAAGGATCATGGGCATCTCTTGTGCGACCTAGAGATTAACATTGATGCAAGTACCTGGTTGGCCTCTATGGACATGGAGGCATTTCCCATACCTCAAGTCTTCTAGCCGTCAAACATTTTCATGGGGACTCACTACTGGTGAAAAAGTTTTAGAACACCTCCCTCAATTTTTTCCAGTTATTTTTGACATGAACACAGTTCAAGTCCAGCAAATAATGTGAAATAGTAGAAAGGTTCAAAAGTAAATTAAAATATAAAAATATTTTGAAAGTGTAACCTGAAACGCAACAATAGTCTGAATTTATGCATTCAATGCTGTGTACCTGATGCTATGCAGTAAATGTCCTGTTGGGGCTTTATATCTTGGGCAAACACAACAGAAACTTTAAGCAAGGATGAGGTCTCATCGCCACACAATTATAAAGAGAAAGCCATAATTCCCTGTGGTGGAGCACTTTTCTAGTCACGGACACAACGTGGAAGTCATGACAGTTATTATATTGAAAGGCAATTTCAAATCACAGCGCCACAAAAGAATTTTGGGAATAGAAATTTATAACAACTAATGACATTTTCGACACACTGTGTGTATATATATGCATGCCTCTTCAGATCCATTTCATTATGCCTTGATGAAGGACCCTGCGTAGGACTAAAAGCTCGCATTAACATTGTGTGTTTTTGTTGGCCATTAAAAAGGTATCATATCTACAAGATTACTTAGTTTCTCTTACTGAGAACTATCAAACCTTTGCACATTACTTTCAACTCCCCCAATTCTATATAAACAGTGTTAGAACAGACTGCATTACAACACCCTCTACGGCAGGATTTGGACAGTTTTGCTCTTCAGGACAGAACACAGCATAATGGCAAGAAAAGGCAATTAACCAAATAAGAAATAAAGACAGACAATTACAAGCCCTAGAAGTGTAGATCCGTCCTACAAAGAAAATGTCAAGAAAGCCAAGGTGGCAGGGAGTACATTTTTAAAAGGCACTTGGAAACTGGAGGAAACTCTAATAGACCAAAGGTCAATACAAGATCAGACAACAGGTTTTTAAGAGTCAATAGTTTGTGTGATTGTTGCTTCACAGAACAAAATCTTCAAGCACAGCTTAACGCAGCACGAAATAATCAAGTTTCCATTTCAACTGTGAAGAGGAGACTTCTATCTGCAGGTTCGAGAGATAGAGTATCAGTAAGAAAGCCCTTGCTAAGACTGCAAAATAAAAACACTTGCCTTGGCAAAGCAGCACCTCCAGTGGACTACTGAAGAGTGGAAGAAGGTCTAATGGACTGATGAATCAAACTTTCATAGAATCATAGAATAACTCTGACATCTTTGGTTTTTGTACACCGCTGAGTAGGTGAAAAGATGGTTCTTGAGTATGTGACAACAAAATGCCAAACATGGAGGGAGTGTGATGGTCTAGGGCTTTTTTGCTGGATCTAGAGTTGGCAACTTGCAGAGGGCGACTGGTACACTGGACAAAAAGGGCTACCACAGCATTTTGATATGCCATGTAATACCCTCTTGTGTGCGCTAGTTGGTCAGGGGTTCATATTACAGCAAGACAATCATCCAAAACATACTTCTAGGTTGTAAGAAGACAACCATAGGCTGGCAGGCTTCACAGAATGGATTGGCCTGCAATGTCTCCAAACTTAAACCCCATTGAGCTTTTTGGGATGAACTGGACAGAAGGGTGACAGTAAAGCAGCCTACAAGTGCAGCACATTTGTGTGAACCTCTGCAACAATGTTGGGAAGAAATTTCTAAACAATATCTGAATTAATTTGTTAAAATAATTCCTTGATTGAATGCCTGTTCTATCAGCTAGAGGGCGCTACTCTGAAGAGTCAAAAATCGAGATTTAAATGGAATCTGTTACCATGTTTTTGGAAAAGCTTGCATTTTATTAAAAGCAGCCAAAAAAATGGACTAGTGCTGCATATTCATGAGATGCAGGCTAGCCACACCCACCCACCACACCCTCCAGCCAATGATTGACATTCCTATCTCTATGCATTGTATGCACAGTAATAGGCAGGCAACTGTCAATAAATGGCTAGAGGGCAGAGTGGGTGTAGCTAGCCTGCAGCTCATGAATATCAAGGACTACTTTAGTAGTCCTCTATGCATGTGCTACTGGTAATTGGCAAATTTCTCCCAAACTACTACACCCAGCAGACATATTAGTGTAATCAGTGTGACTGTCACTACCTTGTGCTGCCCTCAGTCTCTTTAATCTAGTGAAACAAATTAATCCATTATTTTTATCTAAACTGGTTTATTTGCTCTTTGCTTTCATTTCAAAAGTATATTTGAGACATTAAACTGTGTAAATATCAATAAAAATTAGAAAAATGGAAGTGTTTAAAACCTTTGACCAGTAGTGTATTTCATGTGTCACCAGAAGAACCTGATTCTGACTTGAAATCACGGTGGTGGAAATGTAATGGTTTGGTGCTGATTTACTCACTCAGTGGCGGTGTATGCACTCCATGATGAGCGAGAAATAAAATCTCCCAAATAAGAGACTAGTTGGACAGTAAGGCCTCATTCATTCACATTTGCTTATTTTGGTCTGGAAGTGCAACAGAGAAGGAGCAAAGTATAAAAGAAATAGTTTTAGGTCTTTCATGTTTTAGACCTACTCTTAGTTTTGACTTCATGTTCTGATTAAGTCTGTGTTATGGTGTTTGAGCATCAAAAGAGAATCACTTATCCAGGATATTTTTTGTATACAGTTTCATACTGTTTTAATGAATGTCGACAGATCGTCAGGATCAACATTGTAGGATAATAGGCTAAACTGGATGGAAGTATGTATTTTTGTCAGCCCTATAAACTACGTTACTATATGAGTCACATCCAATCAGGACGCCCTAGAACTGAAAATGTAAAAAAAAAAAAGCAGGTTATTAACAAATAAATCTTAAGTGCACACAAAACAGTGGTAAACAACAGGTAAGGGTAGATAATGATTTTAAAAAATTACTGGGGGGGCGTGGCCTGGCGGCAGAGGAGAGCAGACGCGTGTGCCGGTGCTCCTCCGCACCCGGCAGCTAAAGAGGCAGATTGAAGGCGCAGCTGCGGAGGAAAAGCTACGAAAACCCAGCGGTTTGCCTCCCCTGGACGAGAGGAACATTTTAAGCCGACACTCGCCCAGAAAATCTAAATTTTCGGCTTGCTGGCGGGCCTGAAGCCGCGGGCTCGAGTACGGGAGGCGCCGTGATCGGAAGTGAGGCGAAGGGCTTGGGAGGCACCCCTGCTGGACAGATTCTGCCTGGCGGAGCCAGGGGGCGCAAAGGGGAGACAGGAGATGTCGCTTGAGAAGCGGAGAGAAGGAGGGAGCCCGGTGGAAGCGGGTAAAGAGCCATCTGTTGCCACAGAGGAAGAGCCGGTAAGCGGGACTACCCGACAAGCGGGAAAAGACCAGGCGGTGGGGGGGGGGAAGAGACTGAGCTAGCGGAGGCAGTGGAGAAGAGGAGGCCCCCTTTTCATCTCCAGCATCCCCACCCTCCCCCCGCTTCCACCATCACACGGCTGCAGTGGAGCCCAGTGCATACAGAGGCCACAAGCGGCTCCAGACATAGCTGACCTGCCCACTACATAACCCAGGAGTCCCCCTGGGCCACAACACAGTACAGGTCTAGAGGAGTGAAGCGGGGATCTATACAGCAACCAGGGCTGTAGAAAGAACCCTCGCTCTCCCTCGTTACCACGCATCTTACAAGGACTGTTTGCACAAGGAGAAAGGGCAAAACTGAGGTGTTAACTCACCAGTGTACAAAGCTAAATAGAAAATAGCACTGCACCTAAAGCATAACAGAAGCGCTATTAGCCCTAACATTCCTTAGCAGCCTTCTATACGAAACAAAACGGGGCCCGACCTCTCGCCGGACCAGTTACCCCCACTCGGCGCTTAAGCAAAGCTAGTCACATCAGGAAATGAGACCCTAGCTTTTGCTCTATCGGGACACTCACACTAAGCTGTAAGACAACCAGATCAAAACTCATTAGCATCCTTTGGTGACCCCAAGCTGCCATTAAAAAGTATGACAAAAACCAAAGGTAAAACAACGAAGACCCCCTCCAAAGGCACGTTACCAAACATGTTTGCAGCTCAATCCCAAGCGGACCCTTCCTCCCCCACAACATCCAGAAGCCCATCAGAGGTTGATGCTGAAGAAGAAAATATGGAAACAGGGCGCGACACCACAGATCATGCGAGTCTGTTAGCAAAAATTGAAAAAGTTTTCAAAACGGCACTCTCCGCCGCAGTGAAGGACTTCACTGAACAGATACGGGATCTGGGGCAGAGAACGGAGGAACTAGAGAGAAAAACAGAAGATATAATCAAAGTAATAGAAACAGACCGCGGCTGTGTAGCAGATCTAGAAGCTAAAGTAGGTCAGCTGGAAGCCAAAATTGAGGATCTGGAAAACAGATCACGACGGTCCAATATTAGAATATGGGGCATCCCAGAAAGAATCACATCCCTGAAAGAAACAGCAATTAATCTCTTCTCGGCACTCCTGCCCCAGATCGACCAGGCATCACTCAGAATCGATCGAATACACAGGGCACTGGCGAAGCCCCCAAGCCCAGAGATGCCTAGGGACGTGGTGCTTAAGTTACATTACAGCGAAGTGAGAGACCAACTCCTGGCAGCAGCCAGATATCTCACCCCACTACCGGGAATGTCCCCCGCAGTCCAACTCTACGTGGATATAGCCCCATCAACACTGGCGAAAAGGAGATCATTCAAGCCTATTACATAGGCCCTGATAGCGGCTAATATTAGGTACAAGTGGGCATTCCCGTTTGCACTCCTCTTTCAACATCAAGGCAGAGCCTACGCAGTGAAAACTATGGAGGAGGCCTATGAGGCTCTGGAGAGAGCGCAGATACAAGTAGAAAGACCATCAGAAGCAAGAAGAATGCGCCCTCGCCCCAGACGATCCTGGGCTACTCCACACCCGATACAAAACAGACCGGGACCGCGTGACCGGGGCACAACTAACAACGGGCCTGACAGGGCCTAAGGAAGCCACGAACGAACTATAATGGACGCTGTAGTACCTCTTCGTCACTCTCCCATGTTCTTAGGCGAGAAGGAGGGGGAAGAAATGGGAGAGGACAGGGGGGGAAGGGAGAAGGGAGAGAAGATAAAGTAACAAGTAATAAGTAAGAAATTTTATACTGAATATACTAATGGAGGGGCGAGGAAACGTCCACGGTGGGAGACCCCGTGGGGACGACCTCCCGAGGAAATGCTACATTTGATCGCACAAGCGTATATCCATGAGGAAAGTGCCTAGTCCCAGGATGGTACATAAGTTGCTGAGTTTATCAGAGATGGATAGGCCACCGAGAGGTGGCGTCAATCCAATCTCTGGCCTAAGGGTCTTAGGATTCTAACTAAGTTTAGGTTGATAGGTGTTACACCGGACCCCCACACACAAAGGGGAAAGGTGACTAAGTTTGAAAGTTTGTTTGTAATTGTTTGTATATTGAGATCACAGGTCGTCTCTCAAAAAAAGGACCAGACTGGAGGACAACAGAAAAGGGACCATAGGTCGCCCGGTAAGGATATCACAGCAAGCCTAGACCAGGCCATCAAATGGTATGTCTGATTTCCCATAATGTGAGAGGATTTAACTCACCGAACAAAAGGAGAAAAGCCCTTATGGCATACGCGAAACATAAGCCAGACATAATATGCATTCAGGAGACACATTTTTCCCACAGCTCAGCCCCCAGATTCATTAATCGCAACTACACAAGAAGTTACGCATCCACAGCAGGCAAAAAACATAGGGGGGTCCTGGCACTATTACACAACTCATTCCCACTCCAGGAGATCCATTCAGAGAGCGACCATGAGGGAAGATACTGTCTCATATGGGGCACAATACAGGATCAACCTTTACTAATAGTTAATATGTATGCCCCTCGGAAAACCCCTGGCCTACAATGAGAAAAGTAGCGCACCAACTAGCTAGATTCCCATATCATATGATCCTGTGGGCAGGAGATTTTAACTTCCCATTCCACGAGTCACTAGACAGATCTAGCAACACTGCGGATAGATTTTCAGCCAAGCAGAGAAAAGAATGGGAAGCCAAACTAGAATATTACAGACTAGCTGACTGTTGGAGAGAGGTACGCGGAAAGGACAGAGGATATACATACTTTTCCGCGCCTAACCAGACATACTCTAGACTAGACTACGTACTAATCTCAGCACAGCTGGTACCCCAGCTCGTGACCACCAGGCACTACCCAAACGCATGGTCGGATCATGATCTAGTACTCTGTGAGATAGAGTTGGGAAACACCATGAGAAAAATTTTCAGATGGAGGCTGAATGAGGCACTCCTGAAAGATCCAATTAGCGCAAATAAAATCTCAAGCCAAATTGCAGATTTCTTTGAACTTAATAAAGGGCTAGAAAACCAACCGCAGTGGGTTTGGCTATCTCATAAAGCGTACATTCGAGGAAGACTGATTCAACTATCCCCCCCCCCCCCCCCCAAAAAAAAGGAAAGATCCAAAGCGTTCCAAGCACTAGAGAGAAAATTATTTCTCCTGGAAAATATGAACCAGTGTAATCCGATGCGAGCGACCACAAAGGAAATCAGGGATACTAAACTGCAATTAAACATTATATTATCAGAAAAAGTAGAAAGGGCGCTACAGTGGACTAAATATAAATACTATATATTTGCAAATAAGCCAGATAAATTGTTAGCCGCAAAACTACGAGAAACACAGAGACTTAACTCGGTCTTCAAATTATATACCCCACACAATAGTATAACTACCAAGCCGAATATAATCTATGACACATTCGCTGAGTTCTACACCACCCTGTATAGGGAACATAGAGGGGGAGGGGAAATCCAAAGAAAAGAGTTCCTGGAATCACTGCCTCTGCCCACCATTAACCAAGAGCAAAGGGATTCATTAAATGCGGCTATCACTGAGGAGGAGATAATAGAGGTAATTGAGAATTTAAAACCAGGAAAAGCCCCAGGCCCAGACGGCCTTACGACCATATATTACAAGAAATACAAAGACTCCCTGGTTGGACCCCTCAGAGAGATGTACCGCACCATAATGGAGGGGCAAATTCCACCAAGCGAGTTTCTTAATTCAAATCTAACAGTGATACCGAAAGCAAATAAGGACCCACTCTCCCCGAAAAATTACAGGCCAATTTCGCTCCTGAACATAGATTATAAAATTTTTACAGGTATCCTAGCGAGGCGACTGAACCTTCTCCTTACAAAACTAGTGCATAAAGACCAAGTAGGCTTTATCCCGCAGAGGCAGGCGCCGGACAATATTAGGAAAGTATTAAATATTATTGACCAGGTACAGAGAAACGATAGTCCTCTGACCCTGCTCGCTCTTGATATTGAAAAGGCGTTTGACTCTATATCATGGGATTATCTGTTCGCCTTGCTAGGACACATGGGTTTTAAAGGGGAATTTCTAAAGGCAATAAAATCCCTATACTCCCAACCCTCAACCCTATTGAAACTGCCAACAAACTAAAGAAAAACCAATCCCAATAAAGCGAGGCACTCGGCAGGGATGCCCCCTTTCCCCAGCGCTCTTTGCCCTAGCCATAGAACCGTTAGCGACAGCAATAAGAGAGAACCCAAACATAAAGGGAATCACCCTGGGGGATAGGGAATATAAAATAAATCTGTTTGCGGACGATATGTTACTAACTATCACCCAACCCTTAACAACTCTACCAAACTTAATGAATCTCTTGGAGAGGTGGGCAGCCATGACAGGACTGAAGGTGAATGTGGACAAAAGTGACATAACATACATAAATACCCCACCCCCTCTAATAAAATTAATAGATTTAAATTTTGGCTTTAAACAACAGACCCAATACATACCATATCTGGGTATCAATCTAACCCCATCCCTATCCAACCTATATAAATGGAACTAACCGCCGCTGATTAAGAAACTGACATCAAAACTAGTAAAATGGGACGACCCAATGCTCTCATGGATGGGAAGGATAAATGCGGTAAAGATGAATATCTTACCCCGGATGTTATATCTGTTCCGAACCCTGCCCATACCTATTCCAGGTGAGGTTCTGGATAACTTTCAGAGAGTTATTTTCAAGTTCATATGGGCAGGAAAAAGGGCAAGGATCAAAAACAGGGCCATGTATTACCATAAAAAGCTGGGAGGCCTCTCGGTTCCTAATGTAAAAAAATATTGCCTGACAGCGAGACTTGCGCAATGGATCGAGACCATGGGAGGTTCAAAAGCACCACTCTGGGTCAACATGGAGACATACAAGTTAGCCCCACATACACCGGCAGAATTGACCTGGTCGGCAGGTCCAATAAAAACAAACCTTCTAGACAAGAGCCCCCTCTCATATCACTCCATACGCATATGGAGGGAATCCAGATATAAATATAAATTAGCAAACAACCCATCCAGACTATTGCCGTTGATACCAAACGAAAAGTTCCCCCCAAGTAGGGACCTGATACATTTTCAATGGTGGAAAAACAATGAACTCACAAGGATACAGAACATGACAGAAAACTCCAGAATACTCTCCATAAACCAATTTAAAACCAAATGTAATCCTCCCACATCTGAGAATTTAAGGATTAACCAAGTATACCATTTCATTGGCTCGCTCGGGCTCCCAAGAGCTCTCCCGGACTTAACCGCGTTCGAGAGATTATGCCAGAGAGACCCCATGAAAAAGGGCTCCTTATCCACGATCTATAATGTAGTAAATAAACCAGGGGGAGAGGAGAAACTTCCATACATGGAAAAATGGGAGAGGGACCTAAACATGAGCTTGTCAGTAGAAAAATGGAGGCAATGCTGTGAGACAGTGGCGAAGGGGAGCCATCAGGTGACTTTGACGGAGACATCTATAAAGGTTCTCCACCGAACCCACCTGGTGCCATATAGATTGCACCAAATTTACCAATCTACCTCGCCTCTCTGCTTTAGAGGATGTAATGAGGTGGGCACGCAAGCTCATGTTTGGTGGACTTGCCCGGTAGTAGCAAGATTTTGGACACAGGTCCACAGGCTCCTACAGAGGCTATTCATAGGAACCCTACATAAAAATCCAGCAATGCTCCTGTTAGGAGATCGCCAACCAGGGATCAGATATCGAGCTCATAAACTGATCCAGGTGATCTGTATGGCAGCAAGAATCCACATTGCATCTAAGTGGAAGCAAAGGTACCTCTCCTTCCGGGAGGTGCTAGACAGAGTCTCCTCTATTGCATTGTATGAGAGACTGCACGCAATAGGAACTGACACTTTGGAGAGGTTCGGGGAGATTTGGGACCCATGGGTGAACATGGTAGACATACCGGGAATAAGACACATCCTCCAGTCGACTTAAAAACGATACCCCAAAGACATGAAGGAAAAGAAAAAAAAAGGAATGAGAGACGACCACAGCTGATCTTTGTTGAAACCAGTTTAAAATTTTATTGTTTAAATTGTTAAAATGAATAGGCACAACTATTTTATGAAAAGGACTCTCCAGAGAAGTCTGGAGATAGCAAAGGAGTAACAGAAGTAAGAAAAAAAAAAGAGAAGATATTGGCAAGAGTATGATACATTCATATGAAGATAAGACTTGAGCCATATGACGTGCTTTACCCCCTGCGAGGGGAAACCCACACTTGCACAACTAGAAAAGCTGTACTTAACATGTTTGCTTCTTGAATAAAGTATTTTGAAACTAAAAAAATACTGGGCGTTTAATCTCTGATGATAACCTCATGTGCTGGAAAAAAAATGTTCTTAACATTTTTCATATTCCAAGAATCTGATCTCTTTGATTTCCTTGTAAAACGTTTTCCACGTTTATACCTTCAAAAGGACTTTCCCACTCTGTGACATTTTTGATGATCCCTATGTGTGGTACTGGTAACATTCTTAACATAAATATGTTTTTTTTCCTGTGTGAATTATCTGATGCTTAACAAGACTTGATTTATCAATAAAACATTTCCCACATCCTGAACATGGATAAGGTCTCTCTCCTGTGTGCGTTCTCTGGTGTTTAACAAGCTCTGATTTTATTCTAAAACGTTTCCCACATTCTAAACAAGGAAACTGCTTCTCTCCTGTGTGAATTCTCTGATGTCTAACAAGGCTTGATTTATCAGTAAACCATTTCCCACATTCTGAACATGAAAATGGCTTCTCTCCTGTGTGACTCCTCTGATGTGTAACAAGAGTATATTGTGCTCTAAAACACTTTCCACATTCTGAACAGGAATATGGCTTCTCTCCTGTGTGAATTCTCTGATGTGAAACAAGATGTGACTTTTCTGTAAAACACTTCCCACAATCTGAACATGAAAATGGCTTCTCTCCTGTATGAATTCTTTGATGTGAAACTAGACTTGATTTCAGGGCAAAACATTTCCCACAATCTGAACATGAAAATGGCTTCTCTCCTGTATGAATTCTTTGATGTGAAACAAGACGTGATTTCAGGACAAAACACTTCCCACAATCTGAACATGAAAATGGCTTATCTCCTGTATGATATTTCTGATGTGAAACAAGATGTGACTTTTCTGTATAACACTTTCCACATTCTGAACATGAAAATGGCTTCTCTCCTGTGTGAATTCTCTGATGTGAAACAAGATAAGGTTTTTTTGTAAAACATTTCTCACACTCTGAACATGAAAATGGTTTCTCTCCTGTGTGAATTATCTGGTGTTGAACAAGCTCTGATTTCATTATAAAACATTTCCCACATTGTAAGCAAGGAAACGGTTTCTCTCCTGTGTGAGTTCTCTGATGTCTAACAAAGCTTGTTTTATAAATAAAACATTTCCTACATTCTGAACATGAAAATGGCTTCTCTCCTGTGTGAATTCTCTGATGTCTAACAAGGCCCGATTTATCACTAAACCATTTCCCACATTGTGAACATGAAAATGGTTTCTCTCCTGTGTGAATTCTCTCATGTGAAACCAGATTTGACTTTTTTGTAAAACATTTCCCACAATCTGAACATGAAAATGGCTTCTTTCCTGTGTGAATTCTCTGATGTGAAACAAAACTTGATTTTTTTGTGTAAGTTTTCCCACATTCTGAGCATAAATATGTTTTTCCGCCTCTATGAATTCTCTGATGTTTTACAAGCTCTGATTTCTGATTACACGGTTTCCCACATGTTAAACATGGAAATGATTTATCTCCCATATGAAGTCTCTGACTTTTAGCAATATGTGAGTTTAGGATAAAACATTTCCCGTACTCTGAACATGAAAATGGCATTTCTCTTGTATGAATTCTCTGATGTGTAACAAGAGCGGATTGTTCTGTAAAGCATTTCCCACATCCTGGACATGAATACAGCTCTCCTGTGTAGATTGTCTGATGTTTAACCAGATCAGTTTTCAGAATAAAACATTTCCCACAATCTGCACTGGAAAAAGTTTTTTGTTCTGAATGAATTATCAGATGATCTTTGACTTTGGCTTCAGTTATAAATGAATTTTCACATTCTGAGCATGGACACTGCTTCTGCCCTGTGTGACCTCTCTCATCTAGAATACAATTAAATTGATCTGTAAGACATATCCCACTTTCTGAACAGGAGAATGGCTTCTCATCTGTACTGTGATGTCCTGGCTGTAAGTGAAGGGTAAGGAGGTTTTCTCCTGAAGAGTGCTGCACTATATCTTCATCTTCTACTTTAGAATTGGGGGATAACATCACGTTTTCCTCAGAGTTCTCACTAGGATTATCTGTTAAGACAAAAAATGTATTTTGTGATTTGAAACTAAAAATAAATTATTAAATTGGACAAACTTATAATATTCCTGATAGGCTGTAAACACACTATTAGTTTTTGATGCGATCTGAGTGGTGTTTTTTTTTTTTTTTTTAGTTAAAGCCAGAAGTGGTTCCAGCAGGAAGTAATATAAGCCCTTTCTTTAAGTTTCCTGATTTTTTTTTAAATAGGGTCCTGGTTTTTGGTCAAGGTGAATATTATATATCTCCCCTATATGGAGTTGGCAGAATTGAATGAAACTTTATGTGTGATTGCAATGTTGATATAAGTAAGTGATTACAATATCAGAGCACAGGGATACTTTATTGCAGAAAACTGAACATTTGAAGGGAGGCTCTAGTAGCCTGTTGGAACTCCTCTAGCTTGGATGCAATATGTGGTACGGGTGGGCATGGAAGGAAACAGGTTCCATATAGTATTCTTTGCCATATTGCTTCACATTTTCTGTAATTCAGCCTCACATTCGTTGAAACTCATAAGCTGTGGAGGTTTGTGTCCCAGATGGTCCCATACATGTTCTATTGGCAATATATATGGCAACCAGGCGAGCCTGGAAAATTCCTCTTGGGAGCCGCCATGACAGTAACAGATGTGGCTGCAGGATGTCCTGAACATATCGCTGAGCTGTCATTGTCCCTTGTACCACTACTAGGGGGGACCGACTGTCATATGTGATGGCATCCCAGACCATCACACCACCAGTGAGGATGAGGACAGTGTGCTTCTCCACATCAAAGGCAGGATTGAGGCACACAATCACCCCAGATATCCAGACATGAAGACGGCTGTCGTGAATGCCCAGACTAAACCTGGCTTCATCATTAAAGACAATTCGGTTCTACTCTGTAACAGTCCAGTATCCTCATTCATGCACTTCACTCATACAAAGACCGTTCATCTAATCCTGCCATGGCTCTAATAATTTGCTTATCTCCCTGATATGTAACTGCATGCCTAGTTTTGCCTTTTTTTTTTATAGACACAAACATGATTCCAGCCTTCCAAAACTTTGTATGGGGGTTATTTCAGACGGCATTTTGGTGCTATTTGTCATCTTGCGTATGTGGACCTACTACACTATGCTTTTCAAAATTATTTAAAAAATCAACACCCCTCCCCAAAAAATGATTCTAAACGACCGATCAGTTTCTATCAGCTCTTCTACATTACCACCACTATCTCTGCTGTAATTAGTCGAATAAGTGACACAGTTCAACTTAAGAGCAAACATCTACAAACAGAGCCTTACAGTGAAAATACTCCTCGTCTCCTGACCATTATCCAAGTTGTCCCGCTAGAGTAAAAGAGAGCTGCTAATTTTTAATCTATTATTTAGTATATGCGTTAAATGTACATGTAAAAACATACATTTTTCACTATAAAGTATGTCTTTTAAAGTTTTGTAGTCGCCACTATAGGCTATAGTGTAAAACAAAAATGTGTATGTTAAGCATACATTTCTTCATGGGACAGAAAGTACTTTATGCTATGCTTTACTGTCCCACAAAAAATAAAATGTGTACAAACATAAAGAAGGCAAAACGCAGGCAAAAGTATGCACTGTTCAATATTTGACCAACTCTAGCCTATGGGAATTATAACTAATGTATTTTGTATGTCTCTTGTTACCTTGTGAGATAAAAGGCTGGTGGTTCTCCATCATGATGTCCTTGTACAGATCCTTGTGTTCTTCTAAACACTCCCACTCCTCCATGGAGAAATAGACAGCGACATCCTGACACCTTATAGGAACCTGACACACACAATGATACAGTCATTACCCAGACACCTCTATTGCTGTTACTGTATAATTACCCAGCATTCCCAGCAGTGTCACCTTTCCAGTCAGCAGCTCAGAGATCTTGTTGGTGAGTTCTGGAATCTTCTGCTCATGTATCGGTAAGTGAGGAGGAGCCTCTGTGATGGGGCTCTGGCTCCTCCTCGATCCTACTGACTCATGGAGAGGACTGTTGGTAGTCGTACCATCACCCGATGTCTTCTTCACTATTGTGTAATCCTGTGTATGGAGAGAGACATATAGAGGACTGAACCCAGTATTTCTCCCACAATAAAAAGTGGGAGATTGTGATCCCACTGTATAGAACAACATGTCAAAAGTTTTATCAACCATCGCGAGACGTGCAGCAGGAGAGCTCTGATCTGGTACCAACACAATCTGGGGCCATCGAGCCTCCTACTGCACTCTACAGTTTTCTAAAAGCCTCCACAGTCCTCCCCATGTGGACAGGCTCAAGAAGCGTGGCTTTGCTGTCCATTCGGGTGCCATGAAGGCTTTCAGCCTATTTTGGCCTAGTGCAACCAGTGAAGCCACGAGCTAAATTTTCGGGATGCCCACGTGGCTGATCCTGCTGGTGGATCTGAGCTCCTGAAGACAAGAATTTGCCCTGCAGAGGCCCCTGATATGGGAGAACACTGCCAGGAAATGAGTGAACTGGATGGAGCTGGCAGACTTATGCAAGTGAGTTTCGTGCCCAGCACCTCACAGTGACGTAAAAACCAACAGGTCCACAGCTCACCGAAGGCCCCACAGTGCCGTATCAGAAGGGGAACATGACAAGGAAGCAGCAGGTGAAGTCAGGGCCAAAAACGCTGATGGACTTCATTGCTGTGAAAGAGCAGGAGGAGAGCGAACTGGCCAAAGGACCTTACACACTGGAGGGGGAGATGCCAGGATCAGCGGAACAGGGTGACCCTTTGCTTCAGAAACATGTTAAGCAGGCTTGCCCCGATCCTCTGCTCGGAGACAGCCACTTTCCCCCAGCATATGGCCAGAGACAGGGAAGCCGCCATCTTACAATGTTAGCCCCAGTTACTCCATAACAAATCCAGAGCAGCCGCAACACGAAAGGTAAAGGGAGACAGTTGGGGTCCCAGACACTGCAAATAGAGCGAAGACAGGACAGGAACCCAGGGAAGAGGAAACAGACCCACTTATGGAAATCCCCTACTCTGATCTGACAGTGAATGGTTTGAAAATTTCATCAGGGATCTGATACTAGCCATAAGAAAATCCCTAAAAAAGGACATAGCCTCTCAGGGCATCAATCGAGGAGTTTAGTGTTATGATAATGGAGGCTGAGTGGAGCATCTGGAGCCCAAGATGGGCAAGCTGATCAGTTCACATAATAAACATAGTTGAAGAGCTTGAAAACGTGAAAGCAAAATTAGCAGACCTGGAAGACAGGAATAGACGTAACAACATAAAAATAAGAGGAGCAGCAGAGACAGTCTCATCAGCAGGGCTATCAGGGGATCTGAAAAGTCTAGTCAAAAAGCTGCAGCCTAAATCCAAGCAAGAGGAATTAAATTATTGTTAGTATACACAGGCTTCCACATCCAAAATCAGTCTCCGAAAACTTGCCTAGACACATTATAGCACAAATACAGTTTTTTCATGTTAAAGAAAATATGATGCAAGCTGAAGGAAACTTAAGAATCTACCACATGCGTACAAAAGAATCCAACTATTCGCGGACGTCTCCCAAGCTGCAATGCTCGCCAGGAAAACATTTACCCCCATTACTTCCACACTAAGGGAAAAATAACATCCCATACAAATAGGGTCTGAAAACCCACAAAGCAATTGAAGAGTTTTTCCATTTCAATGAATCCCCAGAGATAATGCAACGCCCACAAAAGTGATAAGAGGGGCAATGATCCAGCTAGGGTCACACCACAAAAAGGAAAGATACTCAATATTAAAAGACTTGATAACGTCACTAGAAAAATTAGAGAACAAGTTAAAGAGAAACCCTTCAATATCCCTCAACTCGGAATGAATATTAGAGCAAAATTGAGGGGGCACTTAATAGAAAGTTACGAAATGCCGATAAAAACTATTAACACAACCCACTACAGAGCAAATAATAAATTTAGTAAGCTGGTGGCGAATAGGCTTAAAAAAAGAATCAAAGTAAAAATACCTCATCTGATAGATAAACTAAATCACAAAATTAGCACCCCTATGGACATAGCTGAGGACTTCAGAGAGTTCTACTCAAAAGTTTTCAACCTTAACAAACACCACAAAGTTCTATAACCATCCAAAGGAAAAAGAATCTACAGCTTTATCTCCTTGATCCACTTACAAACGCTAATGCAAAGCCAACTTGAAGCCCCAAATTTGCCCATTACTCCCCATGAAATGTTAAAAATTATTCAAGAGTGTAAAACAAACAATGCAGGAACAATCTATCAATATCCAGAGTATGGCAGACAAAATCGACGATCAGGATCCTTGTGCAATAATCTGAGGCTAGTGAAACTGCCTGAATCAATCTGCCAAGAGGACCTCTTTTAAATCTGCGAAAAAGAATTTCCAGAGGCACTGGGCCTCAGCTATTACTGCAGAATAGACAGGGTCCACCATGTAGGTCCTATGCGTACGGCACCGACGCCCATCCTAATCAAAGGCGCATGCACAAGAGCAGTCTGAAAACCCACAATAGCGGGGCTCCTACCCCCGAATGACATGGAGGATAGTGCTCTCACTGCTCTAGTGCGCATGCACGGGATATGACATGCAGCCATGTCACCACAAACTCATTCCCAGTGCCTGAAACTCCACCTGTGTGTGTCATAGAGATCATTAACTTGCACAACATGCTGTAGTGTTGTCCCTCATCACCATGCTTTTGGGAGGCAAAGTGTATGCAGACTAGGCACCTACATTGTTACACAACTATATATCCACCGTCACCTCCGGTCCAGATATTACTGAATCTGTCCTGATATGTTGTCATTGTGTCCTCAATCCAAGATGTAACGATGTCTGCTCACAAGTAATCCCTATATGTTACTCAATGTCAACAGCAGCAGGGATGGGGTGTAAAAAGAAACAACTGTGGATGTGGAACAAGTACAGCTGATAGCCAACCCCAGCGTGCGAGGTAACATACCGGATGTATGAACTCCGTATGCAGATGGAAACTAGGGAAAGTATCTTGCCCTGAACTAATAGCCAGGAGAGGGAAATTTTAAATGAAAATTCAGTGAACAGGGAGAGCAGGGCGACGCCCTCGCCTGCCAGACATGGAAGCAGGGGATTATGCCTGAACAATGCACCTAACACACAGACAGCTATGCGCCCGTTTGCAGCTCGGAGTGAAGCTGTCAAGCGATGATGACAGCCGAAGGGGCACAGTGTTCAGGCGAGCGCTGCAGCCCCTTCATTCTAAAAATCAGACGGGGCCTATTTAAAGGCATATATAAAAAAATGAAATAATGTAAGGACAGACTATATGGACTTTGTGCTCTCCTTCTACCGTCAGTCTTCTATGTTTTTATAAAAATCAAACTAATAGCAAAAGTCTAAGTCTTCAGACCAAACTCCGGCCATGTAATCCTGCTGGTTCCAGGCTGCCTTTTCCTGATTACAAGGAGCCTACTTCCCACTCTCATTGCTCCTACAACATTACTATTAGCTCATTGGTTCCCACCATACAGAACTGACCATATTGGTGGCCGATCTTCACATTTTCTGCTGTTTAGTTCTTTAGTTCTCCTTCACTTGGAAGGTCTGGAAGCCGTTATACAGGACACTGGATTGTTCCTATTAATCCCTTTAATCCTTTCCAATCCAATTTTGGATTCAGGGTTTCCTAGGGGGCTTTCACTTTCTGCCGTTATACAACAACAAAGCTGCTGTGTAACCATAGCCATAAAAACTTAGAAATACAGAAAAGTTTACCTCTCCGGTCAGCAGGTAGATGATCTCTGTGGTAAAGTTCAATATTCTGTTGGTAATCTCATTGCTGTTGTTCTCCATCCTTGGTGGGTGATTCAAGAGTAGGACTGTTTCAGAGGAGAACATGGGAGAACTGGAGGGTTCCAGTACAGCCGGCCCTTTATGAAAAAAGAAAAGACTCTTAATCATACGGGGACATCATCATGTGTGATATACAGAACCTCAATTATTGAGATAGTATAAGGGCAGACTAGATGAAGCATGTGTTCTCCTTCTGACGTCAGTTTTCTGTGCTTCTAGTTACTATAAATGGGGGGGGGGGGGGAATCTAAGAGATGGGACTCACAATACTGTATATAAAATGAAACACAGCACTATTTTAACTTGCACAAACAATTTTCTTTATTGGAGACAATCCACAGACATTTTGACATCTTGGATGGATACTCCTATTTCTCCTATAACTTTAGACTATTAGACGCTTAAACCTTCCAGACTTTTTTCTGATCAAAAATGCATCCGATAATCTGAAAAATACAGGGTAGGTGTGTGTATATTATAACATAATATATTTTGTAGGTCTCTTCTTACCCTGTGATATCGGAGCCTGGTGGTTCTCCATCATGACGTCCTTGTACAGATCCTTGTGTTCTTCTAAACACTCCCACTCCTCCATGGAGAGATAGAGAGCGACATCCTGACACCTAATAGGAACCTGACACACAATAATACCATCATTACCCAGACTCCTCTAGTACTGTTACTATATAAGTTCCAAGCATTCCCAGCAGTGTCACCTCTCCAGTCAGCAGCTCAGTGATCTTGTTGGCGAGTTCTAGGATCCTCTGTTCATGTATCAGTAAGTGAGGAGGAGCCTCTGTGATGGGGCTCTGGCTCCTGCTCCATCCTCCTG